>NC_142876.1:106268064-106572903 GCF_051225735.1 Oryctolagus cuniculus
AATAGTACTGACCTACCTTGATGACAGGATGCCAATCTGCCTGTGCGACTCTGTAAAACCAATTTCAAGATTCATCAAAAATTATAATACTTACAATATACATAATCTGCTTACTCTTTTTTTAATAATGAAAGTGCCTGCTTTTTAAAAAAAGATTTATTTATTTATTTGAAAGTCAGAGTTACACAGAGAGAAGGGGGAGAGGAGTGAGGGAGAGGTGTCTTCCATCCACTGGTTCACTCCTCAACTGGCCCCAACTGCCAGAGCTGCGCTGATCCGAAGCCAGGAGCCATGAGCCTCTTTCGGGTCTCCCACATAGGTGCAGGGGCGAAGGACTTGGGCCATCTTCCACTGCTTTTTCAGGCCATAGCAGAGAGCTGGATCGGAAGTGGAGCAGCCGGGACTAGAACTGGCGCCCAAATGGAATGCTGGCAATGCAGGCGGTGGCTTTACCCACTATGCCACAGCTTTAGCCCCTCTGCCTACTCTTTACTGCAGTTGTCCTGTATGGACGTTATACGTTCTATGAACAGCATGTGAATGGCAGTGAGTGGCAGAAAAAGCTCATCACCAACTACACATTCTATTTGATTGAAATCTTAAAAGAATAACATCTAATGAATATTAATAACTGAACTAAAATTGCAACAAACCCATATACATATACCATAGAGCTACAGAGCCCAGAAAGAATTATACTAAGATTCCATTCATCACCCTTTACACCAGATCAATTCCCAATCATATATACAGTCCAAGCATGTGAAGACAGAGCCCAACAGTGTATGGAAACAGATGAAATAGATAAAGATAGAATCCAAGAGTGTACAAAAATAGAAGAGACTTACGAAGATATAATCCTGACTGATGATGAAACTGAGGAGGACAGGAACTAAGAAGATATAATTCAATACACAATAACCCACACTGACTAATTACTCCCACAACTGAGTATCCATCACCTCACCATGTTATACCAATCGTTGGCATAATCAATGAGAGGACATCTTGAAGTCTTTATGACTACTTCCAAAATGAAACAGAATTATGAGACATCTCATTATCTCATATATCATCCTTCAAATTCTTCAAATTACAACCCAAAGTCCCCCCGGAGTGCCCTGGAGTACTGCTAGATTCCAAGAAGCTATGGAACTACAACACAGACTGTGACACCGGTAATTCCACCAAACCCAAACCAACCCACAATTATATCAACAATATGGAAATGTCTTGATGAAAATATCACCAAAGTGGCTGGATACTTTGCCAAAAATAGTTGCTATATGGAAAGTTTTTATGGTAAATATGCTTTCTGTTTCCACATAAATAAAGGTGTCTACAAGTCACAATGTGAAGAGTATTATAAAGCAAACAAGCGATACAGTATTTGGCACTATATAAATTTTGATATCACAAAGGAAGGACCATTGATGCATTCAACAGACCAACACAGATGTGAAGAATTAGAAATTTGGAGACAAAGTATGGCATCTAAAGCCACATACCCATACTACTGGCAAATACTAGGAAAAGATATAGTACAAATCCTACAAATCAATGAACCTGGGAAATGCTACAGATAGAAAGAAAATAAATCCACCCATGGAAACTGACAAAGAATTAGAACCGTCATTTAATGGACAATTCAACTGCAAGAGTGCTATCAATTTCGAATTCTTTTCAGCACCAATTTTGGTATCAATCCAACATGGTAGAAGATATCAATGAATATGAGGTAGAATATGATCAATATGAATGAGAAGAAGGGAGGAAGACGCAAAAGGAGAAAAAGGAAAGAAGGAAGAAGGAGAAGAAATCTCTTCCTCTCCTCCCACCACTGCCACTCCTACTTCTGTTACTACTAAGCAACTACTACTAAAGCTACCAAAAAAAAAAAAAAAAAACATATTGCCAACCACATATCTGAGATTCACTCCACCACAAGAACCAGTACCCTTCCGACACGGACTAACCTGTCCACAAGAAATCCATAAAGAATACAATAACACAAACACAACTACAATATGTGTAGTTGATTTTCCCAACTTGCCATATTTTGGACAATTAAAGATAGTAAATCATAATAACTCCTGGGATACGTTGGTCAAGAACATCTCACAACCAAGCATGGAAGATCATGGAAGATTACTGCATTGGAAACTCAATACTGGACATATCCACTGGTATTGATTGAAACTATTCCACTCTGCCTGTCAAACAAACAAACAAACAACAACAACAAAAAAAACTATTCCACAAGTATAGAGTATACTGTGGACTTAATCCACAAAATACTCTCCAATGCAAACATATTACCAACATGTGCATGTTCAGATTAGATACACCAGGAATTCTGGCATTAAATTCAAGCATAAGAGACTAGAAAGCACAAATAGTTATCATCTGTTTCCCAAACAACATGAAAATATTCACAAGCTTCAGTGTTAACTACAGATGGAGCTCATATTTTACATAAAAATTTGCAAACTTTATGAACAGAGAAGTCCAACTCATAGCAAACAATGACACCTATATAATCCAAGATTGTAACAACAATACCACAATGAAATATACAATTAAAGAAAATAACCCCACCAGTCTCAATTTTACCTTCAACTCAACTGAACTTTGGAGAGCTAATACAACCCGCACTATATGACTTGAAAATATAAAATTTCAGGGCCGGCGCCGCGGCTCACTAGGCTAATCCTCCACCTAGTGGCGCCGGCACACCAGGTTCTAGTCCCGGTTGGGGCGCCGGATTCTGTCCCGGTTGCCCCTTTTCCAGGCCAGCCCTCTGCTGGGGCCAGGGAGTGCAGTGGAGGATGGCCCAGGTACTTGGGCCCTGCACCCCATGGGAGACCAGGAAAAGCACCTGGCTCCTGGCTCCTGCCATCGGATCAGTGCGGTGCGCCGGCCGCAGCACGCTGGCCGCGGCGGCCATTGGAGGGTGAACCAACGGCAAAGGAAGACCTTTCTCTCTGTCTCTCTCTCTCACTGTCCACTCTGCCTGTCAAAAAATAAAAAATAAATAAATAAATAAATAAATAAAAAGAAAATATAAAATTTCAAGTCTTCTGGTTTGATATAAAAATAGACAAATTCCTCAATGCCACTAAACCAAAAGAAATAACAGAAGAAAAAATGCAAGGCAACACTCTGATAGTATGAGCATTTTCAATCATCAACTCATTATAACTTCAGGGCACCAGATCTGACATACACCTAATGAACAATGCGAACGTCAAAAAATGCATTCTTAGTCTGTGACAATACACAAAATCAAAATCTGCCAATCCTGGACATCCATGTACCGATGGACATAAAACTCACAACCACGACTTATAATGAATGCAAGAATAAACCCTATTACAACGCTACATGTAACATAGATATCATCAACTATCGAACCCCAAAGATTCAGAAAAAATATCTACATCTACTGAAATGCCCACCAAGAAATTCATCCATACTAGCAACAATGAGACACCACATATCTCAAGCAGACAACAAAACAACTAACTTTTAGATAACGTATGGACAAGAATTTCAAAATACCCTCTCACAGGAGTTACCAACTTTGCCTTATTCTTTTCAACTTTTACTATCACTTTGTGGAAAATGGATACTTATGGACATGGTGATTAAAGAACCAATATTTAACTGTGCATTATCTATTGGGCACTGGCCAAGAATTAATAGACCAAAAGTACACATCTTTCCTATCTCCTTTGAAAAATATTACATCAAAAAAGGATCAGAAAAACCATGCATCATGGGAAGAGGTATATATAACGATACCCAGAAACCAATATCTGCACACCATAAAGCAGGATATGCCTAGAAAGAGCATGTTGGTGAATTAATTTCTCGAGAAGCACCAATGATATCTCCAAATCTAAAGATTCCCCTTACAGTCATTGTAACTCCTGAAATAGTAAAGGTAAATATACCTTTCCCATCAAAAATGTTAATACTACAAGAGAATGATAAGTACTGTCAAAAAGAGGGATTCATAAATCTCCCAATTCTACCATAAAAATTCAACAAACCGAAAGGATGGCTACTGGGAATCTTTGAATGGATCGCCATTGGAGGAGGATTAGCTCTAGGTAAAATTGCAAATGCAGCTAAACTTGAAGAATTAAGAATAGAACTCACTTCTCTCACCAAACTAAAAAATGACCAAATAATGATTAATGCTTTATTCACCTCATAAGGAACAGTAACAACAATAAATAATTTAGAAACACAACACAAAATGCTTAAACATACCATCCAAACATTATATGAACACCAGGCTACTGTTAACCAAAAAATTGATGGGCAACTAACCACCCTCCACAAACTATTGACAGGTCTCCAACTACAACATCTAATGGATCAAGCAACAGAAGAAATCAGAAAAAATTTTAAACAGGAATAGCAGGGCACACACCAGTCTCAAAAGCTTTCCTAGACCCCACAGAAGAATCCGGGTGCTTACAAGAAACCTGCGATATAAATTTACTACAAATATCCACAGTAAACAAAGCAACCACCTATAAAACCATGGTAATTCCTAAAAGAATTGGACAAACAGCAGTAATACCAGCCAAAGAGACCATTTGAATAGATAGGCAAATCTTTAAAACCGAAATACTCACCCAAATACCACCATTCATATATATTACAACAGACAACCCAGTTCTAGAAACGTCCCTAGTTAAAACAACTACAGCTGAAAACCCAACCAGAATAATAATAGATCAAGGAAAGTTCAGATTCATCACCTGCTCCAAAACTAAAACAACAATTAACACTCAACAGAACATTACAACTGAGAACAAACGTAATACAAACATTGAACGCATGGAAGGTCACCATGAACAACGAATCTAAAATTTCTACAATTATTACAACAAGAAAAATTAAAATCATATCTGGAATTATAGGAGCTAAAGAACAACCATGGCAATCCATAAAAGAAGAACAAACAAATGAACAGTGCATCAAACACAATTTGAGGGCACTAGAAAATTTAGAAGACCAAACCATGAAAGACATGCAAACAGCTGAACAAAATGACATACGACTTCAAAAGGTGGTACATATTCTTAACACCGACAAAATCGCCTACGGTTGGTCATGTTGTTCACAATATTAACAATGAATGCATTCTAATGGGTGTCATATGGCAAGCTATTACCTGACAGCATACGTGCATGGGCACATGGACATGGACCAGAATTCTACGAGGATTTATTCGAGGAATTATTACTATTTTGGGAATCATAATCCCATTCTTTGTTATTCTTAAAATATTCAGATGTGTATTTAATGCTCTTATGAACAATATTATGAAACAAGTGAAACAATGTATGTTTCATTACCCAATTCAAATGAAGATCATATATAAAAAATTGTTCAAAATTATGAAACTGTGTATCCCGGGGCCAGCAATGTGGTGTAGCGGGTAAAGCCACTGCCTGCAGTGCCAGCATCCCATATGGGTACCAGTTCAAGTCCTGGCTGCTCCACTTCCTATCCAGCTCTACTATGGCCTGGGAAAGCAGAAGATGGCCCAAGTCCTTGGGCCCCTGCACCCGCATGGGAGACCAGGAAGAAGCACCTGGCTCCTGGCTCCTGGCTCCTGGCTCCTGGCTTTGGATCAGCACAGCTGCTGCCATTGTGGTCATCCGGGGAGCGAACCAGCGGATGGAAAACCTCCCTCCTCCCTGACTCTCTGTAACTCTGCCTTTCAAATAGATAAATCTTTTTTTTAATTTTTATTTATTTGACAGGTAGAGTTTACAGACAGTGAGAGAGAGAGACAGAGAGAAAGATCTTCCTTCCGTTGGTTCACTTCCCAAATGGCCACCATGGCTGGCACTGCGCCGATCCGAAAACAGAAGCCAGGTGCTTCTTCCTGGTCTCCCATGCGGGTGCAGGGCTGAAGCACTTGGGCCATCCTCCACTGCACTCCTGGGCCACAGCAGAGAGCGGGACTGGAAGAGGAGCAACCGGGACTAGAACCGGGGTGCCGGTGCCACTGGCGGAGGATTAACCTAGTGTGCCACAGCGCCGGCCCCCAAATAGATAAATCTTTAAAAAAATTATGTATCCCAATGAAATTGTATAATATTTCCATTTCCTGCGTAAGTATTATAAGTATCCCTTAAAAATATGTATCTCATAAGCTTATCGAAAAATATGTAAGGAAATAAGTTTACTAAAAATATGTACCTTGTAAACTTGTCAAAAATATGTAAAAAGAAAAAAGTTCACCAATTGCCAAACTATCATAAATACGTAAAGAAGTTCGGCAATATATAAAAATGTGTACTGTCGATATTTGTGGTATTAATTAATGATTTAGTATGGGTATTCAGTACGTACTAACAGGTACCGACATTTAGTGTGCTATGTCATTATAACTGCAATTGCATTCTAGCCGTGACAGCCTTCATACTGTAATGAAACCGTAAGCCTCCTTCCAAAACAGCCTTCGCTCTCGGGGGCCAACCACGCGGCCACCACCACCACCACCAACCAGGACGGCACGCGACCGGTAAGGCCACGACGAGGCAAGTCTACACCGCCTGCAACGCGACAGCCTCGAACAGCCTCTGCTGAGGGCGGCAGAGCCACAGCTCGGGGTCCACCTTCCCGCAAGGGAGTCCCCCAGCCGTGACTGCACTCGCCCCTGAGAGCCCTGCGGGAAACCCAGGGCAAGGGCTTATCCATGCTGGACCTCGGCTCCTACGGCTATTAAGATGTGGTGGCTGAACCAGGTAATCCATGAGGTCACTTCCAGCTCCCACACTCTCATGATGCTTTAACGAAGCCCGTGGTTGCACTCCGCAGGACGCCAGTGGAGGGCAGCAAGCAGGGACCGGCAGGTGCACCCGGAACTCGGGTGAGGCCCACGCATCACTGGGAAGGATGTCCGGGTGACCATCACAAGGGCTGGGCGCTTCCTCTTGTGCTAAGGTGAGCTGGGGACGCCCTCTAGCCTTGCAACATTCCTGTGGGGTTACCTGGCTTTCAGGCCTCCTGCATCGGTCAGTCCTGGAGCCCCAGCGCTCCCTGCCGGCCGCAGTGCCTGCCCTGTGCCCGGCCTGGCCTTTATCCTCAGACCGGGCCCTGGTTGTCTCGTCTCTCCATGCCCTCTTGTCAGCTTCGCCTTCACCAGCCCTGCTGGCCGCACCTCCACCCCAGGGTGCGCGGAAACGCGGATGACGGTGCCTCCCCACCAAAGCGACCAATCGCAGTCACAGCTCCCAAGCGAGGTAGGTGAGGGCTGATCCTCAGGGCGAACTCACAGCGCCTCATTTCTGGAAACTCGAAGGAAATTTTTAGATAAATCCACCAGACTCTGTGCCTCCTAGACCCTGCGCTCTGGTATTTCATCAGACAGGCTGCGGGGATCGGGTTCCCAAAGCACTTTTTCCTCCTCTGCTTGCGCTTCTACCCACACTAAGCTCGCTCTCCCCGCCAGACCTCAGCATCTGCTCTGCTCCCTGGAGGCCTTTGCCCTCCTTCTCCTCCCTGGCTCCTCTCACACTTTAGCATGCACCTGTATCAGCTTCCTCCTCTCGGCTGTTCTCCCATCTCCCTCCCCTGCCCAAGTTTTGTGCTCAAATCGTGGTCCAATTAAAATAACAGAAACGTAATCGGTTGGTATAAGAAAAATGGGAAATTGTAGCAGAGCTATAAAATATGCCACCTGGCCAGCTCTCCACTGTGGCCTGGGAGTGCAGTGGAGGATGGCCCAAGTGCTTGGGCCCTGCACCCCATGGGAGACCAGGAGGAAGCACCTGGCTCCTGGCTTCGGATCAGCACGATGCGCCGGCTGCAGCGCACCGGCGGCGGCGGCCATTGGAGGGTGAACCAACGGCAAAGGAAGACCTTTCTCTCTGTCTCTCTTTCTCTCACTGTCCACTCTGCCTGTCCAAAAAAAAAAAAAATGCCACCTGGTGGATGGGAGGCTGGAGAATCGAGTGCGGGACCAGGCCAGAAAGAGGACCCGTCATCTAGGCCTGAGGCATCCTGGGAAGGGGCCATCATCTCGTGTCCATCAGCCAAGCTTGCAAAGGAATAGAGAAAATGTGATGGGCCCAGGCTGTGTGCTTGGCCCTGGGTGATGGTGGACAAGGCCTTTGGTTTGTGCCCCTCTAAGATTGTCACAAAGCAGGGCAAGCAAGTCCCAAAGAAAATCAGGGTGCTGGTGGGCGGGAGGATTGGATGCCAAGCGGGGCTATAGGATTATGCCTGGTCCCCTGGCACCCATGTGCACTGTGCTCGGCACTCAGCCATTGTGTGGTCATGAATTATTTATTGGCTTTCTCCCCACTGGACTGTGGGCTTCCTAAGGCAGAGAGGCCATCCTGACCACGTCAGCCCCAGCACTTACAACTGCCTGGAGCTTAGTGTATGCTCAGCCAGTACCACGTGAACCAATGAATCGCTGTATAAATGCCTAGGGTAGACTGGATGCCTGTTCTCAGTCCTTGCTACATGATCTCACAATGCACCATGATGGGCAGAGTCTATCCCTCTGCCCCACTGATGCGTGACCATGGCCAAGAGGGGTATCTGCCATCTACTGGGTCACTCCCCAAATGGCTGCGAAGGCCAAGAGGGTTGAGCCAGATTGTATGCAGGAGCCTGGAACTCTGTCCAGGTCTCCTATGTGGGTGGCAAGAGTACAAACACTTGAGCCATCTTCCACTGCTTTTCCAGACACATTAGCAGGGAGCTGCATTGGAAGTGGAGCAGCTGACATTTAAACCTCCTCTCATATGGATGCAGGCATCACAGGCTTAACCTGCTGTGCCACGACACCAGTCCCAAAGAGTCCAGAGCGCTTTACCTCTGGACTCTGCAATTGTCTATGTCAATTGCAGGGATTGTGACTTTGGGTAAAGCAGTTTTCCTGAACTGAATTCTTTCTTTGGGAGGGCAGCTGGCGGAGCTCTGTGCAACTGAAGAAGTAAGTCCTTGTTTTCTGCCGTCCATAACTGTATCTGACTGATGCAGTGGGCTCCTTTGGGTTCAAGGCTGCCTCTCCTTATCTTTACTGCTATGTGATCAGAGATTTCTAAAACAAGCAGTCTCAAAAGGCTCATGGAAAATGCATAGAATGAGAAAACTATGCAAAGACTTTAACTTTTTTTTTGCACCAAAATAAACTCATCTTTCTGTTCCAGTTTTCCATAAACTTTTAGAAATACTCTCGTAGATTTGATTATCTCTACAATCAATACCATTAAGGAAATGGACCTGCTGTGATCTGAGAGATTCCCCAGTCAAGCATGATTGATGTTGGCTGAGAAGGTCAGTGTGCAAGGCTGATGTTCCCCATCAGGACTGTCAGCCGGGAGCTGCCAGTGGGGGCAGGTGGGGGGAAGGCCTCCCCACAGAGTCCCTCCCTCCCCCCAACAGCAGCCAGCCTACCCTTGTGTGATTTCTCAGATGCAGATGTGTCCTTTCTTGGTCTACTGAGGCTGCTGACCTTACAAAGCTGTGGTGCACTCCCAGTAGCTCCCCTTGGAAACCCCAAAACAGTGGACCTTGGCCATGACCTTTTCCAAAGGTCATAGCCAGCAAGGCCAGGAGGGAGGCTGGAACCTGAGGGACCAGCTCAGAGCCCAGAAGTGTGTTGGCTTTATCCTGGGCACTTGGAGATGCTCGGGTCCTGGAGTCCCTCCCCAAGGTGAGCCAGTGATTCCCTTGCTGCTTGTTAGCATCATCTATGTGTACTGTTGCTTAAATAAGCAAAGCATGAGAAACCCAGCACATAAATTTCATGCTGCATGTGTGTGTGTGTGTGTGTGTGTTCCTGCATCAACAAGATTGCTTTGCAAAGTCACTCAGTGTCATCCTGCATCTGCTCAAGGCTGTGGGAAATACTGACATCTGACACCCTGCAGAGGGACAGGCTACAAGGCCAAACACTGCAGCACATCTAGAGGTGTGGGGTAAGGTTATGTCCTCTGAACCTGCCCTCTCCACACTGTCCTAAGAACAAAATCAGCCCTCAAAGAGATCGGAGGGGACTGGTAACCTTGGTGCATAGAATCGTTGTTCATTTGCAATCTGACTACATTAGCAAGCCAAGGAAAAGTCCAGCATGCAATATGCATTCAGACCCCCATAGCCCTCACCCTCCTTTCCCTTTCCCCAGTCTCCAAGGTTGAATGACCGAGCACCAATCACACAAGATGACGCTGGAGACCACGCTGTCTGCGAAATTGCTTAGCGAGCTGGTTCATTTTCAAGCTGTGCATGGAACGTACATTGAACACACGCCACCAGGTTCCAGGGATGGTGCCCTCGCCGATGTGATTACAGTCCTTTAGGAGGAGGAATCTTGTACTGCAAGGTTTCCTTGGATCCCTGCCAGTTGTTGGTTTCCACAAGGCAGAATTTGATTGAACACATCAGGCGCTGAAACTCCTACTCCTCAGGGCACCTCATTCCATGTGGGATGCTGGATTTCAACACATGCTCTGGAAGTCCCTACATGGGGCGTTTCACTGGGTTCTGGTCCCAGCTTTTCTGTTTGTGAACAGTGAGCCTTGATCATGACATCTAATCTTAATTTATTTCATCTGTATGAAAAAGTAATATTTTGCATAATATTTATTCATCAACGTTTTTGAATTTAATATTTTGTTAATATTTTTGAAATTCATATTTTGAAATAGAGACAGCTTTTCTGACCATTTCCCCCCCAGTAGTCAAACCTTCTCCATCCCACACCTATTGAATTGGCCAGCTTGGTCATGTTCATCTTCTCTCTCTCTCTCTCTCTCTCTCTCTCTCTCTCTCTCTCTTTCTCTCTCTTCCCCCTCCTTCTCTCCTAGTTCCTTTCCCTCTCTTTAACTCTGACTTTCCAAATAAATGAATAAATCTTTAAAAAATTGATGAAAATCTGTAGGCCTCAGAACAGCTGCAAAATTCACAATGGTCTCATTTTTTTTATGTTTGTAAAATCAAACAAATCTTCTTCCACAGGCCAGGCCTAATTCTATATTAAGATACAAACAACTTAGTTTTTTTTTTTTAAATTATAGGAATGACATCAGTGAAAATGATGGAGTAAGAATATCTAAAATTCTTCCATCCATAAAAACAAAGATAAAATTGGCACCAATTATCAGAATCAACTTTGTCAGAACGATGGAAATTAACAAGAGTCTTTAAGCAATTCAGAAAGCATTTATTCAAGAAAAACATCTGAACGTCAGTGGAACAGTGAGTTTGGTAGCATTTCTATTCACTCTGCTGCCTTCCCTCCATATCTAGCTGTGCCTTAAAAACCTGCAGCTTACAATCGTGGTGAACCAAAACAAGACCAATGAACAGCCAGGCAGCCGAGAGAAGGGCACCAGGCTGGAGCACCGTTGAGGCTCATTACCAGAGAACTGGCACTACTGCACTTGTCACAGTGCTGCCTGGAAGGCACCGCTTGCACGCTCTCTCTATTTCACCTGATTCCGAGCTCATCCAGTGTGAGTGCCCTTTTCTCCAGGGGGCTTTTGTTGAAAACAAATGAAACGACTCAGCTGCTGTGGCCGTGGGTAATATCTGCACAGTGGGAGCCGCAGAAACAGGAACAGAAAAAGGGAGCAAAAGAATATTTGAAGAAATGATGGCTGAAAACCATTTACACATCCGGGAGCTCCAAAGCTCCTACTCCACACAGGATAAACTCCAAGAGATTCACACCCATACACATCTGAATGAACGATCAAAAGCCGAAGATAAAGAAAACATCACTACTGAGAAAGTGGAAAGACAATCCACTCAGAATGGGAGAAATTCTTGGAAATTGTACATCAGATATAAGGGCCTTATATCAAAAGAAAAAATTCTAATAACTACATGATAAAAAGACAAACCATACAATTAAAAGTGGCAAAAGATTTGTATATACGTCTTTCCAAAGAGGCTACACATATAGCCCATAAGCAGTGAAAGGATGATCAAAATCATTAATCATTAGGGAAATGTGAAATAAGCCACAATGAGATACCATGTTGTACCCACTCAGATGGCTATAATTTTAAAGAGATGAAAAACAACAAGTGTTAGCAAGGATGTGGAGGAATTTCAGTGTTTATACAGCTGGTGGGAATTTAAAAAGAGGCAGCTGTGTCAGAAAGCAGTTTGACAGTTGATCACAATTTAAGCATAGAGTTTCCATAAATCCTAGCCATTCTACTCCTTGATATCATGCCAACAAAACTGAAAACGTATTCACACAAAAACCTGTAAGCAAATACTCGTAGTAGCATAATTTGTAGTAGTCAAGTGTGGAAACTATGCGAATGTCTATCAATTGATGAATGGGTAAGCAGATATAATGCATCCATATACTGGGAAAATATTCAACCACATGAAGCAAGGATTCATTCTGCAACACTGATGAACCTTAAGATATTATTGTAATAAAAAGAAATCAGATCCCAAAGACCACCTAGTGTGATTCTATTTTTATGAACTGTCCAGAATAAATAAATCTACAGAGAAATAAAGTAGATTAAGTGTTGCCAGGAATTAGAGGCAGAGGAAATGGAGAGTGACTCCTAATGGGCACAGGATTTCCTTTTTTTTTTTTATTTGACAGGTAGAGTTATAGACAGTGATAGAGACAGAGAGAAAGGTCTTCCTTCCATTGGTTCACTCCCCAAATGGCAGCTACAGCTGGAGCTACACCGATCTGAAGCCAGAAGCCAGGTGCTTCTTCCTGGTCTCCCATGCGGGTGCAGGGGCCCAAGCACTTGGGCCATCCTCCACTGCTCTCCCAGGCCACAGCAGAGAGATGGACTGGAAGAGAAGCAACTGGGACTAGAACCCAGCGCCACAGGTGGAGGATTAACCAAGTGAGCCATGGCGCCGGCCCTGGATTTCTTTTTTTAATAAACCTATTTTTGGAATTAGTGGTAGTAGTGACATAACATTGTAAATATACTAAAAGTCATTGGTGAAAATGTTAGAATATCAATTCTATGGTATATGAATTATATATCCATAAAGTGAAAACCGATTGTAGGAACCAACAGAATGATAAGCATACCTGTGATATAAGCTTAAGCAACATCAGGAAAATCAAGAGCTATAAGTTCATTGCAACCATTATAGTATTAGTGCATGGGCTAGAGGAATCTAAGGAGATGATGTTACCTTAAGGACAGACAAAAATTAAAAAGGAAATATAACCACTACTCTCAAAATTTACTGTTACTTTCCTTAATGTCACTACATCATAGGATAGATGCACAATAGTAATGTATGAATCTAGTATTCCTTAAAATGAATAGGCAGTGTTAGCTGACTATTAACCAACATTAGCTTCCAGTGTTAACTTAGCCAGAAAAGAGAAAATTGTTATGTAAGTCACTTGAAAATGCTGTAAGTATCATTACAAAGCTAGGAATTTGGATTCAGTCTATTGCAATTTCAGTCTGTTACATTGATTTTTTTATGCCCAAATTGTTCCATTTTTAGCCAGTAGGAGACCTTCAAATTGGCCTCTGGATGCCTTTGACGTGACTCCTTTCATGATTGAGAGCTTCCTTCTTTCCCAGGACCATCTTGTACTTTGCTTGCTTCTGGTGTGGAATCAGGAACCCCTGATCCCTTCAGGCATGAAGGTCACTCATTGCTACCAGATCCTCCATCAAACATATCTAGGAAATATGCAAAGAAATAATCAATTGATATTTCCTATATAAAGTTAATATTATAGCATTTTCCTGTTATTTCTTTGATTTTATCTTTTTCTTCTCTTGTCCTCCCAACTCTTTCTGCCTCCCTGGATGTTGTTGTAAAGGCTCAAGACCTAAATCTGCAGTGGGTTTTGCTCCATCCCCCGACTCCCTCCTTCCCCCTCTCTCATCTGAGTACCTCCCAGCTCTGAAACGTGGTGAAGAATCTGACAGCTCCCCCAGGAGAATTAACGTAGTGGGGATACAACAGACTTGAGGGGATGTGGTGAAAATCTTCCTATTCTAGACAGCCCAAGGTCACATGAGCCATTGAATCCCATAACAACAACCATTGCCACACAAGCAGCACTCACCAGCCTTGCCAGGAATCACTCCTGGCAGAAACCCCCCACCCCCCACCCAGGGAAATCACCAGCAAGAATAATTAAATGAGCATCGTAGATAAAAGCACATCGCCAGGGAGCCCATCAGCAACAGTCCCTGGATACATAGTTGAGTCGGCTTTTTTTTTTTCTCAGTCTGATCCAGGTTAAATTATGTTCCATGGCAACTTGCATCAATGGAGTTGTCATGGTTACCTGTGAACCAGAAAGTGAGCTGTGACAGGCTGGGATCTGAGCTCCCTGGGCTATGTGTCTTAAAGATGCAGGCATTCCTTGTGTTTTCTTGTCTGGAAAAGTAATGAGGGTTACTAGCATCTTCCAGCTAGGTGCAGCTGTGGACATGTGCAGGCCAGGGAATGACAAAGCTGCAGGCTTCTTCAAATGAATGTTCCCATCCAGGAACAAGGGCCATGTCCCAGGACATAGCAGGTAGTTTCTACATGTCTTCATCTGCCCACACAGGGGAAAAATGAGGAGCGGCGTCTCTCTCCCATGCATGGCAGTGCTATCCAATAGAAATACTCATAGAATATAAGCTACCCATGTGAATCACGTTAGTAATTTTCTGTTTTCTAGCAGTCACATGAAAACATGTTGAAACAGGTGAAATTAATTCTAATTATTTATGTTTAACCCAATATATCTAAAAGTCATCTCAGCATATAATGAATACAAAAATGAGATATTTTACATTCTTTTTTTATACTAAATCTTTGAGGTCTCGTGTGCGCTTTGCACTTGAAGGCACTTCTCAACTTATTATAAATTCTCATTGGAAATATTTGATCTATACCGAGATTTCATAAAATTTGCAGTTTAAAAAGTTGATTTGTATACTTAATTCACATGTTCTTAAACATTTTGGCTTTTATTTATTTTCATTTATTTAAAAGGCAGACATGCAGAAGGGGGGAGAGAGACAGAGTTCCCATGATGAGACAATCTGCTGATTTTTTCCCCCAAACACCTGCAGTGATTTGGGATGGGCTGGGGTGAGAGCCAGGAGCCAGGTGCTCAGTCCAGATCTCCCACATGGGTGGCAGGAGCCCAATGACTTGAGCCATCTCTGCTGCCTCCCAGGGTCTGTTTTGACAGGAAACAGGAGTCAGAGCTGAGAATCAAACCCAAGTTCTCTGATGTGGGATGTGGCTATCTTAACCGTTAGGTGAAATGCTTACTGCCAAGTGTTTAAGTGAAAAACTGAGCATGTTTTAAAAGTTAAGTGAGTTCAAATGAAAAGGCATGTAAAATCTGGATCCTCCATCTCACCAGCCACATTTTAAGAACTCCATAGGTACATGTGGCTGGTGACTACTGTGTCTGGCACATGGACCTAAGACTTGGATACTCACTGGCGGTCCTCAGACCAGCACCTGAATGCCTCTTACACATAGGGCCCTGGAGTGGTGGCTGCACCACAGATATTGAGAATCCTATCCAGTTTGTCCAAAGAGATGATGCTCTAGACTTACAACATGACCAGATATTTCAGTTGCAAGAGGATCCTGGTCATGTAGGAAATACTTCCAAGCACTAGCACACACAACATTCCTAGAATTCCAGTCATGACACGGGCTCACCTTGTTCCAAGTTGTTCTAATGCCAGCCTGGTGGGGAAAGAGCATCATACCAAAGGATGCAAGTGTCCTGGATCCCAGCTTTGCCCTGGCTCCATGTAAATGCAAAAGCTAACCCATAGCTTTGTTTGTGAGCTTAATCTGTATGAGTAAGCCTCTCCAACTGATTGTCTTCAGGGCATGAGCAAGACAGAGTGTCTGGACTGTAAGCCTGTGTGGTACCCTCTCCACGCTAGTAGCTCCCTGGGACAATAGCACCCTGAGGCCCCTGACTGCTACTCAGCCTCTTCCTAGTGGCCACAGCCCCAGCACCTGCCTGACTTCAGTGTTCCTACAAGATCATGAGCCTTGTTTGTTTACTGTTCTTAAAAGCTCATCTAGTGCTCATATGTCAAATAAAAAGGGAGGGGGGTGGCATGGTAGTTAGGATGGCACTTGGGACATCCGTATTCTGTATTGGAGTGCCTGGGTTCAAGTCCCAGCTCTGCTCCCAGTTCCTGCCAACCTGCACCCTGGAAGGCAGCAGGTGATGACTCAGGTAGGACCCATGTGGAAGATCTGATTTAGGTTTCCAGCTCCTGGCTTCAGCTTGGCCCAGCCCTAACTGTTGCAGATGTTTGGGGTGTGAAACAGCCAATGGGAACTCTCCGTGTCTGCTCTTTGTGTCTGTTTGCCAATCTGTCAAATAAAAAATAAATAAAATAAAATAAAATAAAATAAAAATAAATAATAGGAATTCATGAAAGAGTCTGATAAAATTTTTAAACACCAAAAGGGGAAATATTTAGATGAAGAGGTTGTACATTCCATGGAACAATACTCCAGACAAGTGTTAGGGCAACTCAAAATACTATCACTTTGGAACCCTGATGCAGACGTAAAGGCAAGAGTATTAATACAGTGGGATTTTGCTGAGATGACTCTTCTTCCCCCACATTCTTTGAGGTTGAACCAGACAAGGAATGGATATGAATGGAGGATCCAGAGGCTCTCTTGCCACACGAAAGAAAGCAACAGAAATGGATGAAGATTTTTTTCCTCAAGCAAACAATTTTTCCTCGCAAGCAAACATTTCCCTGGGGTCTGTGCCTCCCATGTAGACTAATTTAGCACAAGAACCACACAGTTGTCTATTTCTAAAGTAGCCCCTAGTGGTCCTTTCTTTCCGGTATTCACCCTTGTGTATTCTCTCTCCCTGGAGTGTGTCCTGGACCCAGTGACTCACTTCTTACAAGTAAAATACAGCAAGAGATAAGAGCTATCACTTCCAAAACTAGGCTACAAAAGGACTGTGACTGTCTTACTGGCTCTCTCTTGCCATCTTCCTTTGCCCTGCAGAGTCAGCTGCCATGCTGTGTACTGTCCTGTGGAGAGGGCCATGAGGTCTGTTGTCTTGTTGATCTGAGACGTCCCAGTAACTACAAGAGTAGGTATGGATGTGGCTCCTTCCCCAGTGGAGCCTTCTTCTGGAACAGCTGGCCCAACACCTCGATGACAGCCCTGTAGAAGACCTTGAGCCTGAGGTACCTAGCTAAGCTGAATCAGATTCTTGACTCACACACACTTTGAAATGATGCATGTTTGTTGCTCTAAGTTGCGATATTTGGGGGTAGTTTGTTATAACATCGATCAGTAATACAAATGGTGACATGAGAACCAAGAGAAAGCCTTGCCTGCTCCACCACCTCGTGTTTCACTATTGTTGTCCTGTGCTCCACAATAACAATGTTTTGCCATTTCTTACCAATCTCTTTTCTCTGATTTTGTCTGATTTAACACGCTCTATTCCCTTTTCCTGATAAATTCCCTTCCATCACCAAGCCCAGTTCTCTTTATCTGGCAATCCCTACTTATTCTTCAACTCCAAGCTTAAGAGTCACTTCCTTGAGCCCCCAGGTCTGAGTCGGTGCCTATCACATCCTGTAAGGTATTTGCTTATGCAGTTTTCTGTCAAGCAAGCCCCGTAGATAGAAATCTTCACCATGGGGGGGGGTCTCTTCTGTCTTCCTCACCATTGCACTGTGTACTCTGAAGCAGCTACAGAGCCTGGGATACAGTAAACAGTCAATAAATAGCTATTGAATATTGTTAGGAAATAGGAAAAGATGATTACAAAGAATGAAATGGGGCAAGGATTTGATGCAGTAGTTGGGATGGCATTTGGGGTGCTTGTGTCCCATATCAGAGTGCCTGAGTTTAAGTCTTGTCTCCATTCCCAATTCGAGATCCCTATTTATGTGCATCGTGGGAGGCAGCAGTGATGGCCAAAGTAACTGGGTCCTTGCCACCTACATAGGAGACCAAGATTGAGTTCCATGTTCCTGGCTTTGACCTGGCCTAGCCTTGGCTATTGTGGGTATTTGGGGGAGGGAACCAGCAGATGGAAGACCTCTCTGTCTCTGTCTCTTTGTCTTTCAAATAAATAACATAAATAAATTTTAAAATGTTGGGATGAAGGATTGATTGGTAACAGGTTATCTGGAGTAATTAGCCTCCGCAACAGTAATAAAACAGCCACAAGGGTCACATTCCTGGGATATTTCTGAATACAGCTAGTCAGATAGGAGCATAGGTGGCTTGGCTTTTAGCAGACACTGTGAGCAGCACTATCCTTTGAACTTCAGGTGGGAAGGGAGGCTTTCCATGGATCCCCAGAAGCAAGGAAAACTCAGCTGGGGAGGGTTTGTGCAGTGTGTGTGTGGCTGCTGTCCTTGGTCCTGAAAGGGTGTCTTCCATGCACAGCCAACCTGGACTGCTGGAGCCTCCTCCTGAACCTCTTCAGAGGTGGATTTTGTTTTCTAAGAATTTTCAATAGTAATAAGAAATATGAACTCCAATCGACCACTACCAAAAACCAAAATGCTGAGGGACAGTGAGATGTTTGTGTATCAGGAGTTGCAAGATTCTGTGTGTCTATCATTGAGAACAAACTAGCTGCCTGGAGTTGGCTTGACCTGATTTCCTTGACACTGATCCACTGTGAAGTGTATACAGATTTTCTTGAACTTGTATTTTGTACCCTGATGAGAACTGTGTGGTTTTTGTAGAGTTGCAGGCCACATAACAACATAATTTGCCAGCAAGTAATTTACATGGTTTATTTCATATAAACTTTACCTGACCTTCATGCAATTAGCACTATGTTTGGAAGTTGGCCCCCTCCCACCCTACAACACATGCCCTGGATAACTGTTTCCTCTCTCTCTGATGAACACAAAGGAAAACCCATCTGAATGAATGGGAGTAGAAGATAATGAGTCAGGGAGATTGAGGAAGCCACAAGAAGACATTGAGATACTTTGCAGTTACCGTGTTATTCTCTTGGCTGTAAAGAGAAACCATCCCCTTTCAAACAATCTCTGCTGCTCTGTGAGGACTGCCTGGAGGAGAGAAGTCCCAGGGAAGGCCAGGGACCACAGAGCTCTGGAGCAGTTTCTCTCCCCAGTGCCCACCTGTCCCTGGTGGTAACAGCCGAAAGCTAAGATAGACAAACTGCCGTGGACACCCAGCAGAGCCATGCCTAACCTCACATTGTCCCCTCTGCCTCAGTGAGTCTTAGTTCTAATGGCACATCAGAGTCACCCAGGAGCCTTAAGGGAAAGAGATGGCACCTGGAATCTCCCTCCCCTCGAACCCAGAGCAGTCAAATCAGAGTGTTTAAGAGAGGGCCTGACATAAAAGTATTTTAAAACATGCAACATCCCTGGACAGACAGCCAAACTTCAGTGTGTAGCAGAATCACTCACTCAATGGCTTGTAAAGAAAACAGGTTGCTGTTTACCAGCACATCTGACTCAGCAGTTCTGGGATGGGGACAAATGCCCAGCTGGTGCTGGCCAGAGGGCAACCCATTGAGCCCCACTGCTGTAGGTATTTCCAGTATCCTCCTCCATTTCCCTGTGACCTGCTCTTGCGCCTCACCTCCTGCTCTGTTCCTGTGGTTACAGGTTCCTGATTATTGGCTTATTTCCAGATCTGATAAGTGCTGGATCTCTCTGGTCTCACCCTCTATTGGTCATTATTTTGTACTCTCCTCTCTCTCTCTCTCTCTCTCTGGACAGGCAGAGTTAGACAGTGAGAGAGAGAGACAGAGAGAAAGGTCTTCCTTTTCCGTTGGTTCACCCCCTCCAATGGCCGCTACGGCCAATGCACTGTGGCCAGCACACCGCGCTGATCCGAAGCCAGGAGCCAGTGCCTCCTCCTGGTCTCCCATACGGGTGCAGGGCCCAAGCACTTGGGTCATCCTCCACTGCACTCCTGGGCCACAGCAGAGAGCTGGCCTGGAAGAGGGGCAACCGGAACAGAATCTGGCGCCCCGACTGGGACTAGAACCCGGTGTGCCGGTGCCACAGGTGGAGGATTAGCCTATTGAGCTGTGGCACCGGCCTCTCCCCTTCTCTTTCTTCTAGTCTCAGCATCTCCGGACCCCACCCAAGGCCCATGGATCCTATGACATCAACTCACAAATCCACTTAGTTGTTAGGGTTCCTGTAAAGGGAAGGTTACAGCTGGGGTGGACTTCAATCACATGTTCACAAGGGGTCCTTGTCATAATGTTGCAACATGTCAATTTTCTGGTTATGATACTCCCATACACAGAAGCATTTAAAAAATGCTCAAGAAATTTCTGGGGTCTTAAGATATGTTACTGGCCTGTCTCATGATCCAAACTCAATTTTTATTACCTATCTTGCATCTCCATTTTCTGACATATGCAATAAGGGGATTGAACAAAATCATTGCTAAAGCCCCTTTAACCTCTGTAAAATGAATAATTCCTCTATGATCTGAAAGAATGAGCAGTTATCTCACATTACCAGTATAATTAGACTCACCTCAATGGAATAAAATATATTAATCATGGACAAAGTAAAAACATGCACCCATAGCAACTAAGAAAATTATGCACTTATTAAAAATAGAAATGATGATTTAAAATATCTGTGCTCATCTCTCAGGCACTTAAAAGACAATGGTTTGGCCAAGACAAATGACTCAGCTCTCCATTCTGATCCATTTGTGATTCCATGAAGAATCTGCTGTCACTTTCCAAAGAATCTTGTTTATGTACTTATTTGTGAGGGAGGGGGAGAATGAGAGGAGGAAGAAAGGGAGAGAAAGAGACAGAGGGATCTTTTATCCACTGGTTCACTCCCCAGATGCCCACAAAAACAACTGGGTCCAGCCAAAGTCAGGAGCCAGGTGCTCCATCCAGGTCTCCCACATGGATATCAGGAACCCAAGTACTGGGGCCATCATCCACTGCCTCCCAGGTGTACTAGCAGGAAGCTGGCTCAGCACCAGAGGAGCCAGGACTCAGACTAGTGCTCCAGTATGGGATGGAGGTGTCCCAAGTGGTGACTTGACTCTCTGTGTCACAATACCCACACTCCCTGGACTCTTCTTGCCTGCACATTTGTGACCAGTTGGTAAGAGGAAAAGGTAAGTGACAAAACAAATGCCCACAGTGTGACCTCACTTTGCATATTGAGAAAACCGTTTGGGAGGTGATACAACAAAAAGCTACCTGGGATGCTCTCTGGATGATGGAATTAAGGCTGATTTGAAGCTGCATTGTTTTGCTTTTATTTTTGCTGCTTCAATAGGAAAGTGCAAATCTTTTCCAAAACATCCTTTATTTCCAAACTTGCACATCTTGAGTAGTATAAGCTTTAAGAAAGAGATTGTGCCACAGATGTTATTTCATCAGCAGAGATCCAGCAACGTGAGCCAATTGGGTTCCCCGAGGGCCTGTATCCAAGACACGATTGCCTGCCCAGCCCTCCATCCACAGCATCTGTTGATGATGTATTCCTGAGAAAACAGAGGGGTCACTTTCTCATGTTTTCAGGCTTCTGTGTAGGTAGAGACTGATTGGATAAGGAAGGCTGTTTCTAGCTTCTAATTACCATGGCATCCTATCTCTGTATTCTGAGTTCAACAACCTTACTTTCTTTGGCTAAAAGAATTGCTAGCCAATGGATACAAGCAGAAGCGTGGAAAAGTGTTTATATCATCGGGCCTGTGCTCTTGCAGTGTTGCTGTGCCCATGGAATGGACATGCTTCGCCAAGACCACTGGACCATGGAAAGGGGAGAAATGTGAAGGGCTGAATACTCCCTGCTAAACTGCCCCATCCAGCTGTGGACACATGAAGAGGCTCCCTGCTGACACACAGACAAGTGCATTCTAATAATAAATTATTGTTGTTTCAGCCCCTAAACGTTGGGCTGGTTTGCAGTACAATGAGAGTTAACTGATGAGAAGGAAGGAAATGTGGTTATACATTTTAGAGAGGAGAAAACTGAGGCTTAGACAGGCTCCAAAGTTCATAGCAAGCCTCTGTGTGTACTTTATGCTGGCCACCTTAAGATTATGCTAGCACATTTAAGTCCCCCCAGTAACCTGTGAAATAAGTTCCTTTGTTATGATTGCCATTTTACATAGGAGGAAGCAAATAACTTGGAATTAGTTCCTGAAGAGTCTGGTGTTGAAACCCCACCTCCAAATGCTACGCTTATCCACCTCATCATGCTGCATCTGCTACAGCAGGTATAGTAGGGCGTGTGGCTCAGAGAAAGGGGTGAAGAGTTTACAATCTAGATAAGAAAGCAAAGTGTACACACCTGAGACATTCTACAGCATACCAGTACAGGGACATTCAAGGTCAAGTCTCCAGCTCAGACCAATTCTCTGAGCTCCAAACATGGTACTCTACAACTACCTGCTTGATGTGACTGGTTCCCACTCTGGCCCAACAGTTACCATTTTAACCATCTATCATCCAGTACTCCAAATCTAATCATACTGAACTGTGGGAACATCATGCTAAATGAAATAAGCCAGGGAAAGAAGGACTAATGCTGTACTTAGCCTGACTCATAGACCAGAAAGTGAAAGGGTGGTTGTTAGCATTGTAGGGGGGAGGATGGGACGTTATTGTGTAATGGCTGAAGTTTCAGTTTTACAAGGTGAACAGAGTTAGGAACACCCAGAGTGGTGATGGTGGCACAAGAGTTACGATTGTGCTTAATACCACCCAACTGTTAGCAATAGTTGAGGTGGTAGCCGGCGCCGCGGCTCACTAGGCTAATCCTCCACCTGCGGCACCGGCACCCCGGGTTCTAATCCCAGTCGGGGCACTGGATTCTGTCCCAGTTGCTCCTCTTCCAGTCCAGCTCTCTGCTGTGGCCCGGAAAGGCAGTGGAGGATGGCCCAAGTGCTTGGGCCCTGCACCCGCATGGGAGACCAGGAGGAAGCACCTGGCTTCTGGCTTCGGATTGGTTCAGTGCACCAGCCACAGCAGCCACTTGGGGGGTGGACCAACAGAAAAAGGAAGACCTTTCTCTCTCTCTCTCTCTCTCTCTCTCTCTCTCTCTCACTATCTAACTCTGCCTGTCAAAAAAAAAATAGTTGAGGTGGTAAATTTTATTTTATGTGTATTTTTCCACATTTTGAAAAATGGAAGAATTAAAGCTAACCATAGAACTCCCTGGCTTAGCACCCTCTGTGCTTCCATTGCTCTAAGAATAAAGACCAAAACTTGGAGCCCAGCTCACCTAGCACTCACTTCACTCCCTGGTCCATGCGAACCTCATTTAACTTCAAGTCTGCTTCTTGCTGTCTGACCTCCAGCTTCACTACCGTGGTCCCTGTACCACAGGTCTTTTGCACACACTGTTTCTTCTGCCCCAAATGCTCTTTACATATCCTCCCCACCTCAACCTGGCTAACTCTCACACCTTCTTCAAAGAAGCCATCTCTCAGTCCTCAAACAAAAGTACATTTTCCTGTCATCTTCTCCTAGAGTTCATGGTTATTTTCTGCTTTTTAAATTTTATGAGAGAGAGAGTGTGTGTGTCATATGGAGGGAGAGAGAGCGCTCACTCACTGGTTCATTCTCCAAACTCCCAGATGCCAGAAACCCACATCTTTCACATACGTGGCAGGGCCCCAACTATTTGAGCCAACACCTGCAGGCTCCCGGGATGCGCAGTAGCAGGAATCTGGAATCAGGGGCGGAGCTGGGACTTGATCTTAGACACTCCAATATGGGACAAAGGCGTCCCACGTGGTGTCTTCAGCACTGCACCAATGCCTGCCCTTTAGTTGTTCTCTTTCATCTCCTTTGGCCACTGGTTCTGTTATATACTCTTGTGATTATTTGATTAACATTGGTCTTCCCTGCTATGTTTTAACCTCAGGAGACCACAGACAGTGCTGTCTTGTTCTCCATTGCAGCTATAGCGTCTGGTACAGGGCTTCATACAAAGTGATCGTTAATAAGTGAATGAGGGAAGTACCGCAGATGCTGTTGGTTGCTTCCGTCATCCCCTCAGCCCTCCCCGTTCCCTTGAATAATGAAAGGTTCCTAAGGCAGGTACCTGGGATTCCCTATCTGAATGCTTTCTCTGCTATGTTTCCATCCTCAGGCCTGGGGATGACGGATGTGCTGATGTTCCTGGAAACAGCCCCTGCCAAATTGCATGGGAGTTGGAGGATGAAAGTCTCCACGCTACCCTACTCGGTAAGACGACCATGGAGAATATTCTGTTAAATCTCCCGAGTTCTCTACTGGGGCTGAGCCACCATTTCGTGCTGTGGCAGCATTCATTCACCTCTGTTGTTTACCTTCCCCTTCCTGTCTCATTTCTCACTCTCTGGCTGGAGCATCCTAGTGCCACCTTTCCAAGAAACCCAACTTAGAAGCAAATGAAAGTCATAAAGGGGAGAGAGCCCCCCAATGCGTAGGGATGGTTAATACCCATTTTAGGAGGCATTTAGTGTCTTTGTTGGACTTTGAAGGCCTGGAATTGGAGAAGGGACTTGGAGGGAGTTCCAAGTGCAAAGCCTCAGAGGAGAGATATGGACAAATGAGTAGCCATACTGGATTTCCTTCCCTGCCCCCGGGTAAGGAATGACTTTTCTGCTGCAGCAATCTCTCTTTGGCTTGTTTTAAGAATTCTCCCTCATCTTCAAAAATAGCCATCTTTATCTGAGCTGGGAGAATTTTAATGTGCCAGTGAGATCACTTGCTCTTTGGGTCACTTATCAACTCAGACTTATAGCTATTTTTTGCTTTTACATAATGTCTCTGTCACAGGATCAAGAACTTTGACGGAACAAAATTTGGAACAGAGAAAATGAAAGAGCCTGGTCTCCACCCGCCAAAGTCAGGCCAAGGGCTGGCGACTTCTCCTGTGAACTGAGGGGGTGGGGCGGGTGTCTGTATGAAGGCAATCTAATTAGAGTAGGACACACAGTGGGTGCCCCCCCCCGAATAATTTAGTGCCCCCATCCAGCAGGGCTGGGAGCCGAGTAGATTCAGTCAGAACAGAAGCTTTTCCAAAAATAAAAGAAGCCAAGCCAGCAAGTCAAGTCTTCAGCCTTCTCTCTGATGGCTGTAACTCAGCCCAGATGCCTTCTCCTGGCGTCATGTGGCCTGTAAATGTACATCATGGAGCAACATCTCAAATGACATACTTCCAGATGCAGGAAATTGTTGACGAATGGCGCTCCCCACGTAGGACTGGAGACCCAAGGTTCCCTCTTGATTTGACAGGGGACTTGCAGCAGTGACCAGTGCCATCCTACTGGCTGAAAGTCAGCTGACCCATAGCCAGGCCTCCACAGACTGACTGCCGTCCTCCTCTGTAGATGTTCTCTGGAAGGAACTTGCGTATTACGCACAGCAGATCTTAGGTTGTTTGTAGAGAACATGCAGAGTATCGAGGGGGAACTCAACAACAGCCCTATTCGTTATTATCTTCCAAGCTCTCTGGGCATCACCAAGGCAAGGACTGATGCATCAGGCTGATTCCTGAGGGTGTATTTTCCAGTCAGGCTGCCTCTGGACACCAGAGCAAAAACTTGTGCAGGGTGATGGAGAAACACACGGGAAACTCTGTCAGGGACTGCAGACAGCGCTGCGGGGCTGACCTGTTCAGAGGCTTCAGTAGGCAGAGCTGATGCTAAGCAACATGGTGATTCTAGAATTAGGGAAAGACATTTGGGGAGAATTAAGTGGAGAAAAACATTAAAGATCAACACTGTCATTAATGGGTGCTCTCTTCTCCCCTCCTCTCCCCTCTCCCCTTTTCTCCTCTCCTTTCCTCTCCTCCTACACCTGTGTCTGCTCTCCTTAAGCCCCTAGAATTGAAAATCCACCTCCTAACCTTGAAGGGCCAACTGGAAAGGCACCTCCCTCCTGGTTCATTGTGATCATGCGTAGAGCACTCACTATAGGACAGACCTTGTGCCAGTACCCTCACAGACTTATTCTATTTAATTTTCACATACGGCAATACAGAGGGGGAAAAAAGTCTTACAATCTGACAAGAGAGTTCCTCTCAGGAAAGGAGCTGTGTTTTGACTCTTACCAAGGGATGCTTGGTGAGAGTGGCAGGTATCACAGGTGGGTTTGCCCAGCCCTTGCTCCTTCTGCTGTGTCCTCCACACCAGAGATGAACTGCACAGTCCTTCTCCCAAGCTCCTCACAGCTAGGGGTCCACCTGAGACCCAGCCCTGCCATGCTGATCCCCCCTGTAACTTTGAAGGGGGATGGGAATGCCACAAGAGGGTGCTGTGCATGGGGGAAACGGTGGCATAAGAGTCTGGCTTCTCTGGCCAGCAGGGGCAGGTGGCTTCCCGCTCATGTCAGGGACACTTGATCCCAGGGTGGCCCCAGTACCTTTGGCAGTTTGATTCTCAGCCATTGAGATTATAAGAATTGTTCTTAGAAGCCCAGAGTAGGGTATGTTCCTTCATCTCAGTCAATCTGTGAATCGCTTAGTATCCCTTGATAAGCCCTGTCCTACTTAAGCCAGCAGAGTAGATTTCATTGTCTACAACTAAGAGTCATCTGACACTGGGTGGAAGTTGAGACCTCAGGGGCCTGCGGACCAGCTAATGTTGTGAGGCCCAGGCAGTGGTAATGACCTCCCTGTATAAGGCAAAGAGAAGACATTGTTTCTGGAGAAGGCAGGGGAGGAAGAATGGAGAAAGGAGAGGGGGGAGAGGAGGAGAGGGGATGGGAGGGGAGGGGGTAGACAGAGCACGAGGACATGGAGAGGAGGAGGAAGCACTGGAGGGTGCCCTTTGTGGCTGTGTATGAGAGTATCTCACATGGAAGTCGTTTGCTCTGGGGTGGGTGGTATGTGTCAAATCTGATTCCCTGGTTTTCAGTACTATCTATGACTATTACTCTCGCTTTCAATGAATGAGTTTTTGTTTGAGAAAATTAATGCAGATCAAAGTGTTCAGTTTGCACTGATTTGTAATAGTGGCCTTGCAGATCCAGTCCATTGGTGTCCTGGGATGGCCTTGCGACCCACGGGGCTGTGAGACTCAGAGGGGTTGGGACGATCCAGTTGACATATGTGTCACTGCACATATGTGTTCACACAGTGTCAGTGTTTTCATTTTTGGAGAGAAAACTCTGACGCTTACAGAGGTGAGGCAGTGACTCAGAGTTCATGGTCGGATCTGTCTGACTTAAAACCTCAGCTCCATCTGTTGTTCTCCAACAGCCCACTCACAGTGAGCTGTCGGCTTATAGCCATAAGAGCCAAATTAAAGCCCCAGGAAAGAGCACGTGACACACACCAAGATGCAAGCAGTGTAGGAAAAGGGAAGAGTCCCTTGTGACCCTGTTCTGACCTGGGGATCCCCTACCCTCCCCATGGGCACCACAGACTTGAGCACTCTCTGTGCTGGCTTCCCCAGCCTTTGCTGCCTGTGCTGATGCAGCTGGCCCATCTCCAGTTCCTCCTTCTCTTGGGCCTTCCTCCTAGCCCAGCCTTGGTCTTTTATGGGCATTTGATGAGCGAGCCAGTGGATAGCATTCTCTCTCTGCCTAATAAATAAACAAATAATTTTTAAAAGTGTCTGTCCTTTTCCAACACCATGTTTTTGTTAGCTTGACACATTCCTAGTGGTGGTGAACACATTCGATTGGATGGAGCAAAAAGGAACATAAAGGAGAAGAGGGGATTTTAGCTTCAGGTCTGGCTACATCCAAGCCTCAGGTGGTCCCTCACTCTTACTTTCTTTCCTGTTTCCAGCCATCTCTTGACTCAGGGGAGGGGTTCTTTTTTCCCAGGAGATGCAACACAGCATCTACAATTGAGCCTCAGTGCCCATTTCTGAACCAAATCCTGCGGTTAGGAGCAGGGCTTTTGTAATTCGCTGGAACTAGGCTGTGTCCCACGCTAGCACTGGGGACACCCTATCCGGGCACTGGCAACAAGGCCAGCCCACTCAAGGCTCTTGGGCTGAGAGACAGCTTCCATAAGAGCTCCATGAGCACAGTCCAAAGGAGAGCAAGTGCTGGGTGGGAAAACCAGGCAATGGCCACTGCTCCGCCTTTCCTGCCTTTTCCACAACTGATCGTCACTGCTCCTTCGTGCACTGTGTTCACAGCATCAGTCCTGTGCTCTGCTGGAGTCTTCCTAAGTGCCTCTCCCTCCAGTCTCAGTGGAATTTTCTAGGTCATGGCTCTGCTGGGGACAAACCCTGCTTTTCTGGCTCTTCTTCCCCTGTGCAGCCTCACTTATATTCCAGTGTTCAGCACAGATAAGGTGTTAGGACAATGTCTTTAAGATTTGTTTACTTATTTATTTGGAAAGCAGGGTTAGAGAGAGAGTAAGAGACAGAGAAAGAGATCTTCCATCCCCAAATGGCCAAAATAGCCAGGGATGGACCAGGCTGAAGCCAGGAACCAGTAGCTTCTGCTGGGTCTTGCATGTGGATGGCCGTGATCCAAGCACTTGAGCCATCTTTTGCTGCTTTCCCAGGCCATTAACAGGGAGCTGCATCAGAAGTGGAGCAACCAGGACTCTAACCAGTGTCCACACAGGATGCCAGTGTTGCAGGCAGTGGTTTAGCCTGCTATGCTGAAGACCAGTCCCAGGAAGATATCTTGATATGAATGAATGAATGAGCCCAGGGAAACAGAGAGGCCATTAAGCTCTTTTCTATAAGTGAAGTAGACCCTGAGCAAGCAAGGGCCCCAGCATCAAGGTGTGGGGTAGGAGGAGAAAGAAGCCAGGGTCAAGGCTGCCTGGGAGTCGGGGAAACAAGAGAGGTGTCCCTGGCAAGGACGTGCTCTCCCTGCCTCCGAGGCCCGGGAGTTTCCATGGCAGAGAGGGAGAATGCAGGTAGCAGCAGTGTTGCTTGCACACCTATTTCCTGTCCATATGGTACAGCGCATGACCGATGGACAGTGCCTCACCAAGGTGACGCTCAGATGAAAATCTCCATTCCACATAGATTCCAGACAGGCAAGGGACATAAAAATGGCCGCCTCCCCCCTCTCTGTAATATCACAACTCTGAGCCCTTCTTTTGCAAACGCCTCATGGATTTTGAGGAAGCTCAGGGTGTAGGTGGATGATAAGCAGGCCTCCTTCCCCCTCATAGATGGGGCTGTTCCCATACAAATCTCCAATGCTTCCCTCCAGGGCTCCTTTGCAGGATTTCTTTGAGAAGGAGCAGTTGGTGGATGGAGCCACCAGGGGCCGGGAGAGCCGTCTGTCTTCTGAGCTGGCCAGGTGGGAACATGAAGACACACAGGCCCAGGCCTCAGGAGCACTGACCAGCCCAGCCTCCTCTCATGAAACACCAACTTGGGGCCTCTGGTTGTTCCTCTGAGAATGGCAGGTGACCCTAAGAGATGACTGCTCTCAGCAGGGTAGTGGTGATGGCATAGAACATCTGAGACTCTATCTTAAGGCAAACAACCTCCAATGAGCAGAGCTGGAGAATTCTATCAGCACTGTCCCTAAACCTCTTGGGGTCTCAGCCTCCTACCCTGACGATGAAGTGTAGACTCCATTGCCTCCAAGAGTCTTAGTAGCCACCCACCACGCCTTGCCTCGCCTGCTTCCTCTGCTCAGAGAAGCACCCAAGGAAGATATCCGTGTACTGGACCTTGGGCAAGTGACTGCAACCTCAGAGTCGGTCTGACTCCATGTTGAGTAGTTGTTTTGCTGGGCTGCAGGGGAGACATGCATGGTCCTCCCCTACTTTTGGGCTTTGGCTCAGAGAAGGGACCCTCCGCCCCCCCCCCCCCCACACACACCTCTGCTCCCTGTCTCTACGCATCTCCTTTGGGGAAGGGGAGTTGATGATCCAACAGGTCAAAGTCTGACATTCGTTGTGACACTGCACTTACTGAACCTGCCTTTGCACAGCCTTTTCCTGCTGTAAGTTACAGCTTGTAGCAAGCAGGTGCCTGCACACACGTGTTGAGTACCTCCCTCCCCAGGATAAGTTCCTAGCTTGGAATTTCTGGGTCATTAATCAATGCATTTAAATTGTTACATTTCTGACTTGTCCTCCAAGAAAGGCTGCACCTCATGGCAGGTAGTGCCGGCAATCTACCCAATGTCCGTTCTCCATTAGTAATCAGAAGTCTTCATTTTGGGGCCTCCTTTGCAGGGAAGGGTGGCCGGTGATGTGTAAGCAGCAGTTTTAAGTGATACTTCTAGGAAAGCCCCTTTTTCTTCCAGCCCTTCCTCCACTTCCTGTGCGGATCCTGGTTGTGATGGCAGAAGTTACAGCAACCTCGTTATGACCTCAAGGATGGAAGTTGTATACTAAGGATGGGAAGAAGAAAGGCCAAGTTAGTGTGAGTCCTTGAACATCCTCTTGGAGCCTTCAGACAGCTCTGGACTATTTCTCATAAGTAAGCAAAGTCCTAAGTGTTCTAAGCTTCCACAGAGCCGGGCAAGCCTCTGCTGCGACCAGCACAGTGCAGGTTCACACTGATTTATGTCCTTCCCACTAGTGTGTGAGGGCACCTTTCCCCTCATGACCAACATTAGAGGTTCCCATGTACTCTGTTTTTTGCCATTGAGTTTTCAATGTAATTATTCTCCAAGGAATATGAGATGTGGAGCTGGAGGAAGTGAGATCAATGACTTCGAGATTTTAGAAGCAGTTATATTTGGGTGCAACTGCGTTTATTTGAATAAATGAGTCACCAGGGAGACACAAGCAAGTGACCCAAGGCAGACCTATTGAGTGGGGGAGGCCTGACCACAGGGCTGTCACTCATGTTTCCCAGTGTGTACACAAGGGCCTCTTGTTCCCAGTGCACACCTCAGCATTTACATTACAGGATATGTCTTCCTCCCCTGAACACTCAACATAAAATCATCTACAAGCCTGCAGGAGCTGGACAGTGCAAATACCATTGCAAAAATCGTCCACGGGAGCAAAGGAGAGGGGCCATGTTGGGGGTAAGGAGATGAAGGAACAGAATGGTTGGAAATAATGCAAATTGCACATCTGCCTCCGCAGCTTAATGTTTATTAAAAGCATTGCAACTGGTTAAGCTTTGGTTTTAGGAAATGAATGTCTTTTGTAATTATCCTCCTCATAGGTAATATTTCATTATCTTGCCAAGGCAGTGCATGGCAGGGACCTTACCAAAGCCCTAATTTCACCTCTTGCAGGATGCTGAGTGTTCACCGAGAGATACAAAGTGGTGGGTGCCCATCGCAGACAGACTGAGCTAAATGCTAGCAAAACAGCCTATCACGCCATCATCAAACAGCTGGCCAAAAATAGCCAAATTAAAAACATACAAGAGAGGACAGTTATAAAAACTTACATTTTAAAAATCATTGTTTGTAAAGGCCTCTAAAATCTCATTCTGGTGTCGCCATGGGGGAAGACAGAGGAGGGAGGGCTTGTGCGTGCTCTGCCTCCTCTCATCCCAGCTCTCCCCAGCCTTGCCCAGCCCCCATGTTTCTGATTTTGGCTTGGATTCCACTGTGATTATTTGGCTTCCTGTTTATCCACCTGCTTTGAGTCAGAGGCTTTATTTTAAACATCTGAATAGGTGCAAAGAGACAAATAACTGAGTAGAGTTAAAACAGGTTGCTGGAGTGTCTGCATTTAACAGACACAATCTTTGTATGAGCTTACTTTTTCTTTCTGAGATAGTTAATTCAATACAGGACCACCCTGAACCAGAACCATAAAAGCAGGATTGGAAGAGGATGAGGGCAAAAGACAGGCAGGGTAGGACTTTACACAACTTGGCAGTGGAGAGGGGGCCTGGCAGAAAGCTGAAAGGCAGCACTGGAGAGATCAGAGGTGGGAAGGGCCACTGGGGGTCACCACACTGGGCTCCACTGGCCAGTTACATGGCTTCGGTCAAGATAGGTAAGACTCTCAGCCCTTCAACTGGGAGCAAAATAACATCCTGGGGGCATTTAGCCAAGGGATTAAGGCACCCATGTCCCAAGTTTCATCCCCTAGTCTAGGTCCTGACACCAGCTTGCTCCTAATGTAGATCCCGAGAGTCAGTGATGGCACAAGTAGTTCCTGCCACTTCTGTGGGAGGTCTGCATGGAGTGCCCGGCCCCCAACTTGGGGTGGCCCAGACCAGATCAGACCATTGTAGGCATTTGGGGAATGAACCAACAGATGATAAATCTCTCTCTCTCTTTCTGTTTAATTAATTAGTATATCACAACATGATACAATGGGAAACTTCTTCTACAGTGTTAGGTGAATATTATTTTGCAGCCTCCTTTCAATGATTTCTTAGATGTTCCAGGACTGTCTTTAATCCATCCTGTATGACCGAGGACAAAGTGGTTTCTAGTTTTTTTTTTTTTTTTTTTTTTTTTTTTTTTTTTTTTTTTTTTTGGTCTGCTTTCTTACTTCTTATTTGGAAAGAATCATAGATTTATGAGAAGTGGCCAAAATAGCACAGACAGCTTCCGGGGAGTATTTTTTATCCAGTTTCCCCCAGTAGTTACGTCTTACATAATTGTAGTACAATATCAGGAATATATCAATATCAAAAGCAGGAACTTGATGCTGGTGAAAGTTTGTGTATAGTTCCATGTCGTTCGGACCACATGAGTAGATTCGTGTAACCAGCACTGTCGTCAAGATAAAGAACTGTTTCACCACCATAAAGATCTCCATCCTACTGTCCTCATACACTCACACTCACCCTTTCCTTTATATCCTGGCCTCCACCCCTGACAATCACGAATATTTCCTCCATCTCCATGGTTTTGTCATTTCGGGAATGGTACGTGAGTGGGCCATGCTATAGGTCACCTTTTGAAACTTTTTTCAGCCAACAAAATGCCCAATTATGCCCCAAGTCCCAGTTGTTTTTCTCTTTTTATTGTTGAATGGTATCTTTGGTTTGGATGGATCAGTTTGTTTAACCATTCACCTATGGAGTGACATTTTGTTTGTTCCCAGTTTGGGGCATTTACAAATACAGGCGCGATGCACAGTTAGGTACTCTATGGGGTTATGAGTTTCTGTTTACCTGGGCTAAATGCCTGTTAGTGTGACTGACATGTCATGGTGAGTGTATGTTTAGATGTTTTTTTTTTTAATTTTTTTGACAGGCAGAGTGGACAGTGATAGAGAGAGACAGAGAGAAAGGTCTTCCTTTTGCCGTTGGTTCACCCTCCAATGGCCACTATGGCCGGCACGCTGCAGCCGGCGACCATGCTGATCCGATGGCAGGAGCCAGGTGCTTCTCCTGGTCTCCCATGCGGGTGCAGGGCCCAAGCACTTGGGCCATCCTCCACTGCACTCCCTGACCACAGCAGAGAGCTGGCCTGGAAGAGGGGCAACCGGGACAGAATCCGGCGCCCCGACCGGGACTAGAACCTGGTGTGCCGGAGCCGCAGGTGGAGGATTAGCCTAGTGAGCTGTGGCGCTGGCTGAGACTCTGTTATTATGACACCCACATTTAGGATTATTATATCTTCTTGGTGGATTGACCAAGAAGTGTAATATAATTTTACCCCGTTATCCCTTATAATTTTCCTTGCTCTTAATTCTACTTTGTCTGAAATTAGTGCAGCCACTCTAGCCTTTTCATTTATATCATTAGAAACAACATTGTTTAACCTTTGCACTTATCCACAATAATTAAAATGTCTTGGTTAGAGGTGTTTGACTGCCTATTTTAAAGGACTTTTGACTGTGTTCACAAACTGCCCTGTATAAGTTTACTAGTTTACTGCCTCAATACTTGAACCTGATCATTTCAAATAATTATAAAGACAGGGCTTCCCAATTTGATAGGCATTATGTCATCATAACTCTATGGGGATGGAAGTAGCTATGATCAGTGCATCTCTGAAATATCTCAATTTTCATTTAACCTACCAAAAAAGTCAAGAAGTTTATAAATCCATAAATCAGGAAGTAGGGGCTTGTGCTGGAGAGTTGGATCTAGTGGCTAGGGTGCCTGTTGGTTCACCGTGTGCCAGCTGGGAGTGCCTGGGTCTGAGTCCCAGTTCTGCCCTCCATTCCAGCTTCCTGGAATGCACAGCCTGAGAAGCGGCAATGATGGCTCAAGAAGCTGGGTCCCTGTCACGTGGAAGACCCAGATTGCATTCCTGGCTTCTTTCTCTCTGTCTCAAATAAATAAATATTAAAGAAATTGGAATCTATCTATATCTATAATCGATATCTATTGTGAAGGTGAGCGGCAAATGTCAGACGCAATAGTGTGAGGGCAGCTGGACTTGCCAGGGTGGGAGAGAGTAGGGCTGGGCCATTGAATGGGGTCGCAGGAGGGTGCTTTTGTGTGAGTAGTTAAGCTCCCTGTAGAACTACGTATGTATTAAAGCATGTCAGCGTCTTCATTACTTTGAATTTGTAAATGACATTTGGATGTTGGTTTAACTCTCATTTAAACTTAGCATCAGAATTCCCATAATAGATGCAACGCAGCGGCATCAATCGCAAACTACAACTCCCAAGATTCCGCAGGGTGAGGGGGCGGGCTGTCTTCGGATTAAAACCACAGCTCCCAGAAGTCCTCGGTTCTGCGCATGCGTAAGGCTGCCGTGCCAGGCTTGCCAGCCAGGCAGGCGCATGGGTGACACCTGCGAGTCCCGCGGAGGCGACAGCTGACGGGACAACCCGTCGGAGCCTGCGCTCGCTGCCTGGGCCTCCCGGGCTCGGAGTGGGCGCCGGGGTGGCAAAGCCGGCTTCAGTCCTGCGGAGCCTGGGCTTCAGGTGAGACGCGTGTGCTCAGGGCTGGCACAGCCGCCGCGCCCCAGCTGGACTGTGGAGTGGAGGGATCTGTCCCTCCAGGGCACGGTGCGCATGCCGGACCCTGGGGTGAAGGAGAGATGTGAGGCTGCTTTCGCGAGCCGGCGGAGTTTCCAGCGCGGAGGAGTGACTGATGCGTATGGAGGGAGGCGCGCGGTGGGCGGGGTGGGGGTGGCCCCTCGGGGTGCCGGCGCCTCGGACCGGGGCTGCACCCTGAAACATGCGGGATGAAGAAGCCCTCAGCTCGTGGCGGGCCCTGTCCCCCGGCCCCCACGCCCTTTCACTTTGGGAGCAGATGGTGCGCTTTCGGCGCGGGAGGCCGGGAGCCAGGCAAGGTGCGCGGAGGGGGCCTGGGCCACCTGAGCTGACTTTGAAGGCAATACTTGGGCACATCTGCAGCTGACCCCCCGGCTGTTGGGGCTTAGTAGGCCACCTGCTGAGTGCCCGTGATAAGGGCCTACCCCGGCCTGGTTGACAATGCCAGGGTAGGAGGAGCCCAGTGGACGTACGAGCCCATGCTTGTGTGGTGGGACCCGGTCTCCTGGGATCCTCAGTCCGCAGTCCTGCACCAGGTGGTGAGCGGCCAGTGTCCTCCTTATTTCATGCCAGCCAGCCCCCGGAGCCGCCTCTTGGGAGAAACAAGACCCCATATGGGAAGAGATAACTTCAGGTGTATGGGTGGGCTTGGTGGCACCTAATGCCTGAGAATCCAAACCAAGCAGACTAAGTGGTTGCTGTTAGGTGTGCCGCCTGTTCAAGCCTCACTCTGACTAGCTGTGGAGCCGTCGAACAAGCCGCTTATCTTTTCTGAGCCTCTCTTTCTTTCTCTGCAAAGTGGGGATGGCCATGCCCTCATCACAAGGTTGCCTTGAGGGTTCAGTGGAACAGAGTGGGAACAAGTCCTCAACCCGGTGTCTGGAACACAAGTGGGTGTGCAGTAGCTGTCAGCACAGAGGTGAGATTGGAACCCATGTCTGTCTGTGCTGGGCCTGCTATCTTCTCTAGCGCTCATGGATCTTGGAAACCTTCCAGTTCATCTTTGGCATATCAGAGGAGGAATTGGAGTCCTGAACCAGCACAGAACAAGGGTCCCCCATCCTCAGGGCTGGCCAGTACAGGTGTTCTCAAGCCTTGGGCCCTTGGGAGGATGAGGAGGAGGGAAGAGTGGAGGTCCTCACGCAGCAGAGAGAGACGGGTCTGTGCCAGTGGCCAAGCCCATCGTGGCCACGGGAGCTTCCTGGTGGCCTGAGTGTGCTGGAGTTCAGAGCTTCTGTCTTGTGGTTGGCAATTCTTGCTTTGAGCCTTGCTTTGGAAAGTGTTTAGCAATAAGAAACAAAGGCATCCAGTGAGTATTGAGCTCACCAGAAAATGAAATCTTCTGAAGGAAACATTCCCAAGGATTCTCACCAAGCTCAGCTTGGCTGTCAGAAGGATGGTTTCCCCCAGGATCACGTCATTCCCAGGGCTTTGAAATTGGCTGAAGCAGGAAGCAGAACCCACAAATGTCATCCCAGGCTTTGGAGTCTGACTTGGGATCACATTCCAGCCCTGCCACTTAATAGCTGTGCAAGACAGAGAGTTCATGTAACACCTCTGTGCACACTTCCTCAAATGGGAAGTGGCACCTGCTTCAGGTTGGTAGCAGGGAATAAATGAGATAAGGCATGTAAAGCACGTGGCATTGTGCCTGGCGTGGCGTAAGAGCCAGTGAATGGGAGGTGTCCTACCACTATTAGGATTAAGAAGAATGATGATGTAAAAATGATTGTGCAGCCCAGTGCTTTGCCTGTGCTGTCTCGGAATTCACAGAACCAACCCCTCCACCCTACCAACCCCCGTGAAGGAGGTACCATCCTGTTTGTTTTTCAGACCAAGAAAGGGAAGCTTGGCAGGGTGAAGAGTTGGCCTTAGCCACCAAGTGGCAGGATAGGAACTCATATCCTGGTTTCTCTTGCTCCAGAACAGGTGCCATTTAGTTCTGCTACTCTGCAGCCTGTGCTCTTAGCCATCCTTGAGGCCCACCTGTGACCTGGGGCCGCCTCTTGTGTAACAGCAGGGGGTGTCCTCACACAGCTTGGCTTAGAGGTGGGACCCTGCAACCTGGCTGTGTGTGTTTCCTCTCCCTGTCTCCGTGAGTGGTGAAGATGGAGGAGGGGTGGCTCCTGGGGGAGTTTGGGGAATGAGGTGCTAGGAAGAGGCAGCCCACACAAGCCCTAGGTTATGAGAAGGATGTGCTTGTTTTGCTGCTGGGAAGAGCCTGGGAGCCATGCACTCTTCTCTGGGCCTGATCTCTGCTTCGGGAGGGAGCAGCCCTCGAGGCTGGGTGAGAGGAGGAGGAGGAGGAGGAGGAGGAAGAGCCTGCACTGGGAGTCCTTATGTTTTAATCCTAGCTGCCTGTGAGAGCTCGTATCACCTCCTAAGTCCTCATCATAGAATAAAGAGTTAGAGCAAATCATTTCAAAGAGCTCTGTTAGCTCTAAACAGTGGGGTTGTGTAATTCTGTGGTGATGGCTTCCCTCTCTCAGCTCAGCACCAGGGCAGGTGGGATCATTATCACGCTAGTGTGCCACCCGTACTCTCCTTGGAGCAAAAGAATAGCCACAGCGCCCAGACCACCTGCCGCAGCCGGGTACTCACTCTGCTTAGCTGGCTGGGGAGTAATTACAGCAAGAAGGCTTGGGTTGCTAAGTTACCGCCGAGGGCCTGCGGGTCTGGCTTCCAGAGGCGTCCGGAGCTGCTCTGCCTTTGTATGTTTAAAAACCCACGACTCTGAGGTCCACCCTGATTCTGGAAGCCTCCGGAGAGTGGAGCAGGGCACTTAAGGACTGGCCCACGGAGGGCACAGGTGCATTCAAATCCCGGGGCCTCCACTTGAGCCATAAGACCTTAAACATTTACCCACTGAGGCTCTGTTCATTTTCTTTTAAAATGGGGACAATACTAGTTGGAAGGCTTTTGTGAGGCTTACATGCAGTGTGGCAGGAGGCAGCCCTGGGATAGTACCTGGCGCATAATAGGTGCTTAGTAAATTAAGATGGTGGTCGCTTTAATCTCTTCCCTCTGCTCCTGAAGTCAGCATCCTCTTTTCCTGAGCTGGGCTGGATGGGAGTCAGTCTTCCCATTTCCTCTGCTCCTCACGTCCTCACTGGGACATACTTGGGGTCCAGCACCTCTAAGAGAATCAGATCCCAGCCGGTCGGGACTGCCGTGGGTCCAGTCTTATACTAGGAGCCGTTACTTTCTCTGCTTTGTAAAGTGCAACAGAGGGTTCCTTCCTTGCTGTGTAATGAGTCCTCAGTCCTGGGCCAGACCTCAGGAGGGGAACAGGGGCCCTGGGCTGATGTCCATCACTGTTGCTACCTTTCCCGACGCAGGCCCTCATGCTGGGTTGTTTTAGACATGCCCCGTGGTGAAGTAGACCCAGGCCTCCTATGGCAGGAATCAAGGCACATCCTGGGTGGCATCAGTTGTGCCAATCCCAGAGTTTCCAAGGGGATGGCAGTCACCATTGTAAGGAACTGGAGCAACAGCGCACCTTGCTGTGTTCGGGCCCCTTTCTCGGGGGACCCGCCTTGTCTCCGCCGGCCTGCAGGGATGGGGTTTTCTTCTGTTCCCTGCTGGTGGCCACTAAGGACTGGGCCTCACCCCCAGTCCATATAGCTGAGGCCAAGTGACCTGGACTCATTTCTTGCTACCCCACCCAACAAGCACTGCAGCTTGTGTGGGAGGAGTGGGCAACTTTTCTGAAAAAGGACCTTAGAGGACGGCAGGCTTCTCTGTCTACTGGAACTTAGGCTGTGTGTCTCAGCAGAGGCTGGGGACAGAATTTATTTAGCCTTTTTTGACAGAGAGGGTTACCCTTGCTTGACCTTGAGCTGGACAGCAATGCCTTGCTGGGTGTTGCCCAACTGTGCAGTAACCAAAACCTCAGAGCACTTCCTCTTAAAACAGAGCGCACGTGAGGACCAGCTGGAAGTCTTGTGGATGCACAGGTTCCTGGGTTGGGTCCCCAAGGCCATGCACTTGTAACATCCGAGGTGATGCTGATACTGCCAGTCCATGGGTCCCACCGAGTCCTGCTTTGGAGGACCCCAGGAGACCCCTCTCCACTTAGCATGCTGAGCCTCACCTCCCCAGGACTTCTTTCGTAGTTCCTGGAACAGCCCACACCACTCTGTACCCACAGTCTGCACTTTTGCCTGTGAACCTGGGTTGCCGTGTGGCCATCGTGCACGTGGCCATCATGCCAGGTAGAAAGGGTCGTGTCCCACCCATCTGGAGCAACCTCACTCTCACTGCACTGCACCTTCAAGAGTTTGGGGACTGCCACAGTGCCACCACCACTGTTGTTGACTCCCCTCCTGGCCTGGGCCCTGCTGTGTCTTCTGGAGCCTGAGGCTGGCAGGTGCTCCCCTCCCCTGGAGGAGTGACCTGTGGGCAGCTGGTTCTGGTGGTCACACGGCAGTAAGGCCAGAAAGGGCCTGGGTTCACTTTAGACCCGAGCCTACAGACAGGTCTTATTTTTACCTGGCAGCAGTGAGGCCTGCACGTCGTCTTCACTCAATCTGAGTAGCTGCCAGACGTTACACATTGGGACATCTCAGGTGTTAAGTAGCCTTCTGGCTTCTCTGGAAGAAACCAGTGGAACGTTGTGATGGACTGAATCGGGCTCCCCCTCCCCCGTTCGTATGTTGAAGCCCAGCCCCAATAATGAAGGTGAACGGAGTGGGGCTGAATCCCATAGGGATGTGTCCCTGTAAGAAGGGCAAAGAGACCAGACCTCCTTCCCCCCCCCCCATCCCGCCTGCGTGACACAGTGAGGGGGCAGTCGACTGTCCACAAGCCAAGAACCAACCCTGACTCTGCCTCCATCTTGGAGTTCCAGACACCAGAACTGTGAGAATTAATGTCTGTTGCTTAAGCAGCAGGTCTGTGCTGTTTTGCTATGCAGCCCAAGCAGACGGGCGTAAGCAGGTGGCATCGGCCACTTTGCTACCAGGCAGTCCTCAGCCCCGGCATTTGGTCTCAAGGTCACATAGCCCATCCCAGCTTTACTCTCTCCATTGGCTCCTGGCCCTCGTGGGCTTATGCATTTGTACCTCTGCTCGAGGCCTGGAATTCCTGGGCTTCTCCTTAACAGACTCCAAATCACTGTGGGCTTCCTTGTGCCTGTGTCTGGGGCTGGCCAGGACCCCCTAGAAGTGGAGCCTGTGTTCAGTGCTGGTGACCAGCCCCAGGTGGGGAGCCCCAGCTGCCTGGCGCTTCCTAGCACCTGCAGGTATGGCAGCAGGATCCATGCCTTACTCCACCTTTCCTTGGAACAGATGGGATCCTGGAAAGGAGGAGTCACAAGTCTGGGGAAATCTGAACATCCCTAGTGCTCTGGGAGCTGGTTGTTTGGGGGCTGGGGGTAGGGGGGCTAGATCTGCAGCATCCTCTTTCTGCCTAGTTTGTGAAGGGAATTGCTCTCCTATTTATTTCTCTCCTTCCCTCCCTCTTTCCTTCCTTCTTTCCCTCCCTCCTTCCTTCCTTCTTTCCCTCCCTCCTTCCTTCCTTCCCTCCCTCCCTCCATCCCTCCTTCCCTCCCTCCTTCCTTCTCTTGCTCTGTCATGCTTTGCCCTGGCTGAACCATGCAACCCCTTGGTCCCCACGCCAGTTGAGTCCTAAGTCTGGTACCCGACGTAAAGGAGACAGAGGATGGAGAACATGGGGACATCTGAGTGCCCTGCGTGGGTCCTGAGGGTGCATGGGTGTCGCACGGGACAGAGCTCTGGACCTGCATTAGATCCTGTGTTCTGTCCTCACTTATCTCCCCTGGCCTATGTGTCCCGATATGTAGAGTCGGGTTTATAATAGTATTGGCCTCTTCACATTGGTTTGAGAACTAAATGGGAAAACGAACATGCAGTTTTCAGTCCACTGCCTGGAACATAAAATATTGGAGGTGGTGGTGCCACTGGTTGTTAATTTTATGCTGAAAACTGGCTGCTCAGGCTAGGAGAAGCTCTCTGTAAATTCACAGAGCTCTCTTAACAGGAGAGGGGAAGCGAGTCATTAGGAAGACCGAGCAAAGCCAGGAGTCTGGGAGCATTGCTGGCTCCTGCGTTGTTAATTTTCGGAGCCCTAATGGCAGGACAGGGATGGCAGCCGCTGCGCTGGATTCTTGGCATACGGCAGCTCACGGAATCTTCACGAGGCCCTGCAGAGGTTACTAGTCCCATTGCACAGCTGAGGAAGTTGAGGTTGGAGGAGAGGTGAGCCGGCCCCGATGCCAAGGCCAGTTCATCCCGAGTCTGCAGGAAGGGCGTGTGAGCCGTGAGTCCCCGGGGAGAGCCCTCACCCAGCACTCCCCCGAGGAGGAGGAGGAGGAGTTGCGGTGCCACAGCTGCCTGTTGTGAGTCCCGGCGCCCACTCTGAGCGCAGACCCCGTGCTCTCCTTCTGGGACAGCTTCACCGGCGTCTTAAGCAAACATTGCCCTTCTGCTCCTGACAGTGCTCTTCCCCCAGGCAGCTTCCGGACACATTCGTGGCTGAGGGCTTTTGAGCAAAGGCCAGACAACCACGCAGCAGGATGGAGCACAGGGCTCTTGGGCAGGGAGCGGGGGGTAGCTGTGGGGTCCCGCCCCAGCCCTCACGGGACAGCCAGAGGGCATCCTGCAGTGCTGGGCCCTCTGCATCCCCAGCGCCTCCTCCGCCTCCTCCGTTAGCACTGCCAAGCACTTGACCCCTCCTCTGACAGCCGCGTCACATCAGCTGTTACCAGTGGCCCAGCATCCTCTCTGCCACAGTGGGAACCATGAAGATAGGGAAGTCTTTATTTTCAGAGTTTTTATTTTTAAAATCCCTGTCATGGGGCCGGCTTTGTGGCACAGTGCACTAGGTTGCCACCTGTAACGGCAGCATCCCATATGGGCACTGGCTGCTCTACTTCCGATCTGGCTCCCTGCTAATGCACGTAGCAAAATAGCAGAAGATGGCCCAAGTGTGCTTGGGCCCCTGCACCCCCATGAGAGACCCGGATGAAGCTCCTGGCTTTGGCCCAGCCCCAGCCCCAGCCATTGTGGCCATTTGTTGAGTGAACTGCCTGTTGTAAGATTTCTCTGTCTCTACCTCTCTCTTTCTCTAACTTTGCCTTTCAAATAAACTAAATCTTAAAAAAAAAAAAAATCCCCATCACGTACTGTAGCTAATGTAGAGCTGATGTAGAGCCGTGATCCCTTGTTCTCTCTGTCCTCTTGAGTCCTTGGATGCAGGTTCATGAGAACATGGATCTCAGCCGCTGACTTTCGCTTAGGTAGAGTCAGTGGAGAGTCAGGGTGACCAACCACAGCTGCCGTGGCGGTGCTGGCCGGCAGCAGCCATTCTGCCTGGTTGGGGGCTGTGCTGTATCTGTAGTTAATGATGGTTGTGCCATGTCTGTGCACATCTAGCCAAATCCTGTTGTCAGTAGAATAAAGAGAAAACCCAAGGGCACCGGCTTCCACCACAGGTCCAGGCCTCAGCAGGTGTTTGCAGGAGGGACTTCCTGTGGGGATCCACGGAGAAGCCCAGCTCTGAGGTCAGGACAAGACAGGACGTCAGGACAAGTGCCCTTTTGGTATCTTGAGGTCCTTATAGGAAATCCTCCCCTGCCTTCTCCCATTGCTTCTGGGAGGAGGTTGTACTGCCCCAGAGACGATGCTGGGAAGAACTGCACTGGGTCCTTGCAACAAGGGAGGCCTGCTCTCTTGGCTGCCCAGGCCAGAGTTAAGGTCTGCTGAAAACCACACACTGCAGGAGGTGGGTGCAGCACCACAGATGTCCAAGAGGCAGTGTCTTTTCCATGTAACAGGTTTCTTTCCAAAGAATACAGTTTTGCAGTCAGCTCTCTGCCCTGTAGAGTCCAGGTCTGAGTTGGCCATTTTCGTCATCTCCTTGGCCCCGCCAGGGCTGCTCCTCAAGCTGCCTGCATGAAAGGCCTCAGTGGCAAAGGCAGCAGGGCCCCTGCCAGCCTCCTCCAGCAGCCTTGTGCCTGCAGCAAAAATCCTGCAGCAAAAACTGTTAGCAGATGAGACTTAGCAGACTCTTGGGGAAAAGACCACATAGCACCTGCACGGAGGGCATAAGGGGGAATGTGCTATATTTGGGAAACTTTGCAAATTCTGCTAAGTAAACAATATCAGGTGTGGTGGCTTGTTGCTTGGGCAGCGTGGTTTTGTGTAAAGTTCCGTCCAGCTCTCCTGGCAGCTGCGACGAGGCAGGCTTGGAGCAGGGGCAAGGCTGCCGGGCTGTTCGGATGCCTGCCGCGTCCTTGTCCAAGCAGGAGAAAGGCTCACCTAACTCTTCTTTTTTCCTGGTGGGAAAGGGCCCAGATAAAAACCTCCTGTCCCATATGAATCCCATCCTCTTTGGAGCTCTGGGTGGGTTTTTAAGCCTGGAGTGGGGTGGGGTCCTGCACTCCTCCCAGGCTGTCAGACTTCCATGCTTTCTAAAGCACCAGTATGGATTTTCAGGTGGGCACCAGGTGGAGACAAAATATGTCATCCTGGGTGACCCATGCCTCAGTGCCATCATCTTTGTTCCTCTTGTGCAGGGAGCCCCCTGAAAGACCGCCCGTGGGCAGCCCTCACCTCGGAGCAGCAGCACAGGTGCACCTGGTAGAATGCTGCACCATGCATGTGCAGCTCAGTCATCTGCCTCTCCCTGGGTGGAAATGGCGATGAAGCAGACCGCCATGTTGAGCAGTGGTCCTGAAGGATTGACTAAGGCGGTTGTGTGGGGGAGGGACCTAGTCTGGCACTGTGATTGGCAGGAGCTCAGTAGGAACGTGGTCCTCGCCAGGTCTGCCCAACATAAGGGTGGAGGCTGCCCCCACTGCTCACTTGTGGAAGAGAGGATTAAAGGCAGCAAGTGGGGGAGAGGGAAATTAGCAGCTCTACTTTAGGGGTCCCAAAGTAGAAAAGTAGGAAAGACAGACGAGGATGGGATTTCCTGTGGTGCTGGGCTTCTGGCTCCTGAACCTGTTTCAAGAGAGCCAGGTGACAGATGAAGCAGGACACAGAGATTTGCGGGCAGAATAGGTTCTGAGCCCTTTGTCACCAGCACCCTGGGGAGGTCGTGGGCGCACGGGGCTGCTCTGAACAATGAGTCAGGTGTCAGAGCCCAACAGACAGCACCAGTCGGACCAAGTTGCGGTCCTGCTCAGTCCCCAAGGCCAAGGAGGGCAACCTGAGTGCTCTCTCATCATCTGCTCCCCCTGCCACTGCCCCAGCATCACAGGGTCTTACAGCCACACCAGGCACTGGTCCACTGAGGTGGAGAAAGAAGACATCACTCTGTTGCCCAGCTAGCAGCTGGGCCCATTTATTCTTCCCCATTTCGATTTTCCCTCCTGGAGAAATGTGTCGGTTATGTGAGAACATTTCGATGCGGTGGTAGGGAAAAAGCCTCTTTATCTTGCTCTGGGAGAGGGATCTGATTAACGTGCTCTTTGCCTCCATCTGCTGTCTTGAAAACCTTTCTGAGGATTTTGCCTGATCCTTTGAGCTTCTGGCTTATGTAGGCTGCTGTGTGGGATTGGAGGAGGGACACACAGAGGCGGGGCAGGAACCCAGATTGGAAGGACTTGGTGACCACTGACTGCCCAGGTACTTGCGGGCCCCCTGTGCCCACACCAAGGCTACCTCACAGGAAGGTGGTTTTCTATGCATCTCCTTGGTGACAAAATGCAGTAACATCTGTGTGAATTAAGGTTCTCCCGTAAGCAGATTTTGAGAGGTGGATTCAAGTGCAGGTGGATTATTTGTGCTTGGTCCTGGTAAACCTGAATAGGCAAGAAGAAGTAAGACAAGGCAGGGAGCAGCTAACAAAGGCATGCATTGCAGGCTCCTTACCGCTGTGGACAACAGGAGCTTAACCCAGGAGCTCCAGAGCTCTGGCCTGGGGCGTGTGGGGGATTTATGTGGCCACTTCTGTCATCAGACATTGGTGCTGTCTGCCTGCCTTGCGAGTGGTGACGGTGGCACAAACCTGGCCAGTCTACCCTCCAGGACCCCTACTTTGAACCACCATGCTATTCCTAGCAAAATGCTGTTCCATGGTTCTATCCCTCCCCACCAACCCTTCTTTCCTTCCCACTTCGGAAGGGTAACTCGGGACCCTGAACGGCCCAGGAAGGGTCGTTATGGCCAGGCTGAATTGATGTGGCCTCTGTCAAATCCATCCTGGCAGGCCTTGGGGCAGGTGGGGACTAAGAATCTAATAAGGAACAGCTCCCCTCCTCTTCTCAGAGGCTGGTCTCTGCCTGGTTGCCTGTCTACCCAACAAGACCCTACTATATGTGTCCTGGTCCCGTGAGCTTTGCTCCAGATTCCTGAACTCAGAGCTTGGCTGGGCTTGGCCACTCCACACATGACCAGCCAGATCCGGAGGGCCGGACAGGGCACTCTGGCTGTTGGTAGCTACTGGTCCATATCCCCATCTGCTGCCAAGCCTGCCTGAGACCGCAGGGATGCCTGGGAGACAGCAGGTGACAGAACGGTCACTGGAGAAGTGGGGAGCATGTCAGGGTTGCAAGGCCTTCTCGGGTCGGAGGTGGGTGTCTCAGCCCCCAGGTGCATCCTGCCGCAGGTGGGTGTCTCAGCCCCAGGTGCATCCTGCCCACCCCCCCACTCCGCGTCTTCCTGAGCATCTCTGATACTCCCTGCGTGTGTCTCTTTCAGCTTCAGTTGGAAGTTGTTCTTGCCTGTGATCAGAGCAAAACATGCATCAGTTTGTGCCATGTGCATCTGCCTCTCTTCTCTCCAGGGATGGCTTTGTTGATTTAATCCCAAATAGTTTATTTCTCATCCACTCTCCAGAATTCTCTTGTAATTTATAGTTGTGATCTGTTTGGTTCTTTATCATTTCCTTTTAAACCTCATTTTATAACAAACTCAACAGAAGATCCTGTACAGAACGCCCTCATCCTTTTCCACAGTGATCAGTATCCTACCGTTGCTCTCTGCACAGCCTTTTTTGCTGGAGTATTTCAGGGCAAAGCATATCCATGTCATTTTACCTAAGGACTCGTGCTTTTTTTTAAAGTGCTTTTTAAAAGAGTTATTTATTTATTTGAAAGGCAAAAGTATAGAGAAAGAGGGAGAGAGGGAGAGGAGGAGAGAGGAAGGGGGAGGAAGAGGGGGAGGGGAGAGGGAGGGAGGGGGAGGGAGGGAGGGAGGGAGGGAGGGAGGGAGGGAGAGAGAGAGAGAGAGAGAGAGAGAGAGAGAGAGAGAGAGATAGAGATCGATCTTCCATCCACTGGTTTGCTTCCCAAATGGCTGCAATAGCCAGGGCTGGGCCAGGCCAAAGCCAGGAGCCTGCAACTTCATTGGTGTCTCCCACCTAAGTGGCAGAGGCCCAAGAACTCAGGCCACCATCCACTGCTTTCTCCAGGGAATTAGCAGCAGCCGGGGCTCGAACCAGTGCTCACAGGAAATGCCAGCATCACAGGTGGCAGCCACAGCGCCTGCCCCTTTCAAGTTTTCTTTTATAACTTTCATTTTGAAACAATTTTAGACTTCTAGAAAGATTATAAAAACCATATCACCCAGCTTCTCCAAGGTTAATATCACACAGGACCACAGTCTCATGATCACCAGTAAGAACACACAGACGTTGAGAGACCCTTGATGTGTTCTTACTGGTGGAGTTAACTTTGATGACTCGGTTCAGGGGCTGTCTGCCAGGGGTCTGGGCTGCAGGGTCTGTTTTTACCATTGTAATTACTGTGTATCTCGTTGATCATCATACTTTCACCCACTAACTTCAGCATCTATCAGCAGATCTCGCCTGCCACACTCATTACTGTCCTGCCTGCTGAATGGGATTTTTTCTACTCCCATCTTTGCCTCTGCACTGAGTAATTGGAATTCTAGAAGGAAGAGCGGTCTATTCTCTCCTATTTATTTATCTAAGCACTTGCCCACAGTAATACTGACCTGTGGATATTTCTTTTAGTCCGTGCTTTGTGATCCACTGCTATCACTTAACTTTGGTACTCAGATTGCCCCAGATTGAACTCTTGGAAGCTCTTTCAGGTTGGCCCCTGTGTCTTCTCACTGTGTCCTCAACACTTCCTCACATTCTGGCACAGCAAGATGTTCCAGGCTCATCCTGTGCTTTCACTGCCCTAGCCCTGGAGCCAGCTGTTTCTCTAAGGCGCTCTGGTTCATTTAGCAGAAAAAGACATTTAGAAGCCAGAGTCTGTTGTTGGGTGTGCTCACGGCTACTGCGGTGCCACTGCTGCCAGGCTCTGGATGGACAGAACTGGAACATCTGCACACTCACACACACCCCCACTGTGCCTCCTGCTCCTGCCTTCCTGTCATTCCAGCACGCCTCTCCAGGTCCCTGGCCCCGATCTGAGTGCAGGCCCTAGGGTGGTCTCACCATGCCTGGTAACTCCACTCTGACCCCCTGCTTTTGCATTGTCTCAAGTCCTTGTTTTTTTTTTTTTTTTTTTGGTTTTTGTTTTGTTTTTTTTTTTTTTTTGGTCTGTTTGTTTTTCCCCATTCCCTTATTCTGTCAGCTTTTGTTTTTCCTCTCTTGCCCTTAAGGATGAATGAACTCTCCTGCTTCCTCCTTCTGGATCCTGGCTTCTCCTCTTTCCTCCTAGAGAGAAGATGTCAGAACTGCAGCTGAGGTCATGACGTAACCAAGTTCACAGGCTTTCTCTTCTGAGAGCCGTGGTGCTGCGCACACCACAGTGGTGGGTCAAGATGGCTCGTTCCTCTGGCAGAACCATTAGACAGCAGACAGGACCACGGAGCACTGGTCAGAAATGGCCAGGTATCAGCACTTTCCTGTGGTTCAACCAAATAGCATGACAGTTCTTAGCTGGTGGGGCTCGATGCGAAATTTCCAAGTGGGGGCAAGTACATTTGAGAAAGTGAACGCAGTGATATAGTTTTTCTTTGAAAAAGTGGTGTAGGTTGGATATAACGAACTCGAACTTCAGAAAGTAAAGGTTGCTGAAATCTGGGCAGACAGACACTGTGGAAAGAGTCTCTTGTGAATGAGAGAGTTTGGACTTTACACATCAGTTTGGAGCATGAGTTTCCCTTTCTTTCCAGTGGGGGTGTGCGTTTCAAAGGACTGAGGAGAGACTTTTAAGGAGATTTCTCAGCTGCAGGGTTTCTGGGCTCTCTGAGACCCTCCCCAGAGATGAACAGGGCTGACTATAGCAGCAGACAGAAACCCAGCAAAGAGGGCAGCCATGGTGCCCGGGCCTGCCACCCTGTAGCTAGACCAGAAGTTCCCTACTGCCTATGGAGAGAGTTCCGATTCTGTGTCTGGCATCACAGAAGGACAGGGACAGTCAGGCCCTCGCCGATTCTTCTGTTTCTCTCCACGTGGTCTCTGCTCCAGCCAGGCTAGACTCTTGGGTCTCCTGGAATCACACTCCCTGGACAGCCCTCTACTCGCTTCCTTCTGCCTCCGACAGATCTCTGTTGCTTCTGAAAGCTCCAGACAAGAGCCGAACCAGCACGTACTCCCTGCAGGGCTTCCTGGGGCTCACCTGCTGCAGACACTTCAGGCACCCCAGGCCTTGTTCCCTGCCAGCTGGTGGCACTCATGTGGAAAACTGTTACGGATCCTCTGGCCCAGTCTGTATGTCTGCTTTCCTTTCTCTTCTCACGCAGAGGTTTCTCGGGAGTGCACTCTGTTCTTCCAAGTTAGCAGGGCTACAGGGAAAGTGATGCCAAATACTGCACAGGGTTAGAGCACAGAGTTCAGAAATGGAGCCACAGCCAGATCCCCATGTCATGGCTTCCCACTTCACAGAGAGGCTCTCCCCCACACCAGCTAGAACATTCTGGGTCATGGAATGTCAGCACCAGCCCCCCTGGCTACACTAGCGAGAGAAATTGCCTCTCACGGATTCACTGTGGCCCTGGGTACCTCTCCTTGGCATGCCCTCCTTGGCATTCAAGCCACCTCCAGCCCCGTCAGCAGGTGGCAGCCAGCAGCCATTTGTTTTCTGTGCAGCAGATAGGAACATGGAATGTGACTGCTTCTTCTCTGTGATTGGTCCTGGCTGGTAACTGGATCAGCCACCTGGAGAGGTGGGGCCCTGACACTGTCCAGAGCCTGCAGAGTATCAAACTGGGAATTGTGTCCGTCTGGACAAACTGGGGATTTTGTGAGGAAGAGAGGGAAAAGGGTAGTGCATGCCGGGTGGCAGCAGCAGTGTCTTCTGGGTCTTTTATTGATGTGTTTGACCTGGAGGCCCAGCCCAGTGCCACAGGGGACACAGTGGTAACATTCAGGGTCTGCCTGGGTCTCCGTCTTCTTTGGGATGAGTCTTCCTTTCAGCTTTAGAATCCCTTGAGTCAAATGGCCGTGATGACAAGTGACAGTTCCTGCCTCCGCCCCCGTCAGCTTTTGCTTTGAGTCAGATGAAGGCAGCCAAGTGTGTCCAAAATGCTCCCAAATGCCAACTTGCTTTGTGTATCCTGGTGGCCCTTTAGTAACCATCGGCTGCCTCAGACCGTTCCCTTTTGCTCTCTGCTGGATGCTTCCCCGTGAGCTGGAACCTCACAGAATGAGACTGCTGTTTTAGTACTTAGGGATCAGAATCGGCAGTCGCAAGTTTCCACTAGTTCATTATTTCCCACCGTCTCCACAGTCCTCTGGGCAGGGTGCTGGGCACTCGTTTCTACTGATGAGGAACTGGTTTGAACTCACATCTTCCTGGCTTTTTGTCCCTAAACTCTCCCTGAGAGCACACATCGTATTCTGGGAGCCCCCCTGCAGCAGGAGCCCTGCGGCAGGCTGGTGGGAATGTGGGCCTACGGCTCCTGAGTGAGGAGCGGCCCCTGTAAAAAGGGGCCCACCGGTCAGGCTGATGGATGGGGTTGGCTTCCTGAAACAGGTGTGTGACTGCCCGTGGTGAGCACGGTGGAGGTGTGCAGTAGGGATGTGCAGCATTGCCGGGGAGAATGCCAGGGGCGTCCATGAAGGCAGAGCAAGCCCCCAGGGTGAAGCACGCCTGCCACCATAGCAGAGCTGTGCCCAGCTCATGAGACTGGCCCAGGCCCTGGAGCGAGGCAGGTGGGTGGAGGAGCAGGGGGCTGGGTGTGTACGCAGCCATGGCACACCATCAGACCCGGAACACCGAAGCTACACGCTTGAGCTGTTCTTCTTCTTAGCCTTGGGCACGCCGGCAGCAGGCCAGCAGCAGTGCTCCGGGCATTTAGGTCAACCCCACTTTTAATCCTGGCTGTAGCCGTGCTGTGTGACCTGGGGCGGTTGCTTCTCCTCTCTGTAAAAAGACGAGAGTGTCTGCTTAGTGGCCGTGAGCCTCTGTAGCAGTGAGAGTGTGTCTGCCGTCTTCATGGGTGGGACTGGCAGCCCCAGGCATGAGGGGGACACGACTCTGTCACTGCGAGGAAGCAATGATGCTGTTCCTTGTATCCCGGCTTAGCTGGGCTGCTGTTTATTCTTGGCATCTTGCTTCACAGTTGGTTGATCACCAGGTGAGAAGCCAAGGCCAGCAGGCTGCTTTATTCTGACTATCCAGGCCCCCAGCAGCCAGAGAGGCATAGTGATGTGCCCAGTGTCTCACGACAAAGTGACAGGCTTGGTCTAGACTCCTGCAGGGCCTGGGCCATCTTCCTTTCCCCCACAGCACGGGACGGGGACTCTCACGTGGGCAGCACCTCACAGCCTAGGCAGTGGGGTTGTGGGTTCTTGGACAGCTCATCCAGTCTACACTGTGTCAGAAAACAGCTGAGCGAAGCTGATCATAAGGATGGCACTGAGCCTGCTCTAGCTGATAGACAAAGAAATAAGAAAGCATTTCCAAGCATTTGCTAAACCTTGGCTTATATCTCCCCCCATGCTAACACCTCATTGGCCAAGGCTGGTTATGCAGCCAAGCCCAAAGTCAAGGCAAGGGTACACACCACCCCTGGAAGCCATGGGGAGGGAGAGAATCCTGTGAACAGGAGTCTCATCTCCGTACCTACCAGTGCAAGCCCGGCACGGTACCTGGCCCAGAAGGGGGGTTTGTGATGACCCCAGACAGACTCTGCCAACTCCCTTCTCTTTTCCTTCTCCTCCCACCCCCTGCAGGCTTTCGCTGGCCCTGGGATTGCCCATAAGGATGAGTGAAGCTCCCCTGGCCTGTGGCACTTGGCGGCGGCGGTCATCTCACTAGGCCCTGCAGCGGTGACAGGAGGATGCACCTGTCGGCGGTGTTCAATGCCCTGCTGGTATCGGTGCTGGCGGCCGTCCTGTGGAAGCACGTGCGGCTGCGCGAGCATGCGGCCACTCTGGAGGAGGAGCTGGCCCTCGGCCAGCAGGCCCCAGAGCCGGCCCCGGCGCTGAGGATCGACTACCCAAAGGCCCTGCAGATTCTGATGGAGGGCGGCACCCACATGGTGTGCACGGGCCGCACGCACACCGACCGCATCTGCCGCTTCCAGTGGCTCTGCTACTCCAACGAGGCCGAGGAGTTCATCTTCTTCCACGGCAACACCTCTGCGATGCTGCCCAACCTGGGCTCACGGCGCTTCCAGCCGGCCCTGCTTGACCTGTCCACCGTGGAGGACCACAACACCCAGTACTTCAACTTCGTGGAGCTGCCCGCCGCGGCCCTGCGCTTCATGCCCAAGCCGGTGTTCGTGCCCGACGTGGCGCTCATCGCCAACCGCTTCAACCCCGACAACCTCATGCACGTCTTCCACGACGACCTGCTGCCGCTGTTCTACACGCTGCGGCAGTTCCCCGGCCTGGCCCACGAGGCCCGGCTCTTCTTCATGGAGGGCTGGGGCGAGGGCGCGCACTTCGACCTCTACAAACTCCTCAGCCCCAAGCAGCCGCTGCTGCGGGCACAGCTGAAGGCCCTGGGGCGGCTGCTCTGCTTCTCCCACGCCTTCGTGGGCCTCTCCAAGGTCACCACCTGGTACCAGTACGGTTTCGTCCAGCCCCAGGGCCCCAAAGCCAACATCCTCGTGTCAGGCAACGAGATCCGGCAGTTTGCACGGTTCATGACGGAGAAGCTGAACGTGAGCCACACGGGGCCGCCGTTGGGAGAGGAGTACATCCTGGTCTTCAGCCGCACCCACAACAGACTCATCCTGAATGAGGCAGAGCTGCTGCTGGCGCTGGCCCAGGAGTTCCAGATGAAGACGGTGACGGTGTCCCTGGAGGACCACGCCTTCGCCGACGTCGTGCGGCTGGTCAGCAACGCCTCCATGCTGGTCAGTGTGCATGGGGCCCAGCTGGTCACCACCCTCTTCCTGCCCCGTGGGGCCACCGTGGTGGAGCTCTTCCCATACGCCGTCAACCCCGACCACTACACGCCCTATAAGACACTGGCCCTGCTGCCCGGCATGGACCTGCAGTATGTCGCATGGCGGAACATGATGCTGGAGAACACGGTCACGCACCCCGAGCGGCCCTGGGACCAGGGAGGCATCGCCCACCTGGACCGGGCCGAGCAGGCCCGTATCCTGCAAAGCCGCGAGGTCCCACGGCATCTCTGTTGCCGGAACCCCGAGTGGCTCTTCCGGATCTATCAGGACACCAAGGTGGACATCCCGTCCCTCATCCAGACCATACGGCGCGTGGTGAAGGGCCGACCGGGGCCACGGAAGCAGAAGTGGACAGTCAGCCTTTACCCCGGCAAGGTACGGGAAGCGCGGTGCCAGGCGTCGGTGCAGGGCGCCTCCGAGGCCCGGCTCACCGTGTCCTGGCAGATCCCTTGGAACCTCAAGTACCTGAAGGTGAGGGAGGTGAAGTACGAGGTGTGGCTGCAGGAGCAGGGCGAGAACACCTACGTGCCTTACATCCTGGCCCTGCAGAACCACACCTTCACGGAGAACATCAAGCCCTTCACCACCTACCTGGTGTGGGTCCGCTGCATCTTCAACAAGGTCCTCCTGGGGCCCTTTGCAGACGTACTCGTGTGCAGCACGTAGCGGGCGGCCCCGGCCTGCGCCTCCTGCGGCCGTGACTTCTGGGAATTATTTGGTTATTTATTGAGTGAGCCTGCTCGGGGCCAGTGCCTCCGCGTCGTCTTACTGCGTCTGGGGGTGGTGTTCACAGGACCCGCCCCACCTCCTGGAGAAGTTCCTAGCAGGAAGGAGGTAGGTGGGAGGAGGAGAAGGAGGAGGAAGGTCAGTCAGGCCCAGGGCTCCTCTTCGGCTCCCTGATTCCTGCTGCTTCCTGCTGAGTGCTCCTGGTCTGGAACCCCGTGGTGGGCCATCTGGGTGGTACATCGGCTTCCATCACCCTGAAATCCGCTTGTAGCCCAGTGGGAAGCGTGTCTATGGGGGCATTCATTAAATGGTGATAAACATCTCGGCCAAGTGCTATCACTGGACACTGGGACAGGGCTGGTCTCCATACTCCGGGGCCCATGATCCTGGTCGTCAGCCGAGGAGATGTGGCAGTGGCAACACAGCCAGGAGCGGGAAGCTGGTGGGCTGGTCGGGTCTCCTCGTGGCCGTGGATTAGTACCTCATTTCCATCTGTGTGGGATAAAAGCCTGGAAGTGGGTGGAAGGGGGCTGCAGTGAGAAAGGGTGGCCCCCGCCAGGAGTTTTCCTTACGCTCAGAGGCTAGACATTCAGACTCCCAAGACTCAGATAGGCCACACCTGGTCCGCGAGTCCCTTCGCGAGATATGGGCAGGATGCCTGTGTCCGGCTGGGCTGTGGCAGGGGCAGGGGCAGGGGCAGGCAATGCTTTTCCACAGGAAGAGGCCTCCTGTCAGTCCGTTGCCCCTGGTGACTGCTCCAGGGCCCGGGGACAAGTGCTCAGGGCCACCTGGACTTAGAGGCCATCAGTCCCGTGGGCAGTGACTCCGTTCAGTAACCTGCAGTCAGAGTGCCAGGGTCCCTTGAGCACCGGCTCGGCTACGAGAGGTATCACACGTAAGGAAGCCTCAAGCTCTGGTTTTCTACCCGACAGTCTTGTTTTATCACGGTCCTTCCAGTCCAGATGTAGCTCCTCAGTCAGAGAGCGTTTCTCCCACAGAGGTCTGGTGTGTCTGGCTTCCCTGAGAACAGGGCTAGCAAGTGAACCCAGGACCCGGATGTGTCCAGCTTCTGTGGCAGAGACGGCCCTGCCCCTGCGGCAGGCCTGACTTCCTGCAGAGCCGACAAGTAGAGGAGGGGCCGAGGAGGTGGAGCCTCAGGCTGCAGAGTGGGGCTGGGTGGGAGTGCTTGAGCCCAAGCTGTCCCTGAGATGGGCATCCCCGGCAGACTCGTCACTGGCTGAGAGACGCCCGTGTCGCAGTGGACTCCACGTGGCCCTGGACTCTCGGTCCATCACATTCCCCATGGCAGGAGGTGTGGGGGTACATTTTTGTGGTAGCCGCATGCCTTCATAGCATCCCTCCAGCCCGGAGTCTCTCTCTAATTATAACTGCCATCTGCCACCACCACAAACTGCCCAGTGAATCCACACAAGGATCAGCTCGAGACTGGAAGTCTCAGACGCGGCTGGGGGGATCAGAGCAAGACGGTACAAGCACTTGGGAGACCATTCAGCAGCAGGCATCCAATCAACCCCTGGGTGAAAATCGCCCGTGTCCGTGCTGTGCCCGTGTCTGTGCTGTGTGAGTGCACGAGTTATAAATGAGGGCAGCAGTCGCAAGAACTGAGCAATCAGATGTCCAAGAAGCAGTTTACCTTCTAATTCCCTTTACACACAGCTTCGCTGGCCATGACTCAGCTGGACACAGGGGCAGAGGGAGGCGAGGCCCCTTGTCTTGGTGTCACATGGGATCCTCTTGACAACTGTTGCTGAGAAGACAAGAAGCTAAAAATGCCTGTCCTCCACCTGGAAGTGACTCCATTATGTCCTCACCTCCACCGCCCACCTTGAAGTGCCCTTGGCCCTTAAGAGCTCACCCAACCGCAACCTGACCTGGCTTGGGGGGGCATGCCTGTGATGGACTTCTCTCCACCTCCTACTCTCTTGGACCTGCCTTCAAAAAAGCCTCCCCAGGAATCCTTACTAGGCACTAAGCCCTGCCGTGGAGTCAGACACTACCGCAAGGTCAGTGGCGTCAAGTTAGACTTTGCCTTAGCAGTTCCTAATCCCAGAGTCCCACACCCAAAGCCTGGGAGCCCAGAGTGATTCAGGATTCTGAGGTTTTTGGATCTAGAGAGGTAACACAGTGCGCTCGTGGGGTCCCGTGCCACACCCGACAACCACACTAGCATTTCTGCGGGAACTGACACCATTATTCGCACTGATGGCCCTGAGCTGCGGCAGCAGACGTCGTAACAAGCTCCTGATTCCAGAGCTGTGGGGATGGCTGGGGTCGTGGACCTGTATTGCTGTCATCAGCGCCTCTGCCTTGGAAGCTCATGGTCTCCCTTAGACAGAGGCTGCAGCAGGGGTGGGGTTGGGCCCTGGGCGAAGCCAGTTGGGCAGCAGGGAGGCAGCAGTTGAGATGGCCTTGGCAGAGCCCCCCAGATAACCTCTTTCTAACAAGCGATTCTGCCAAAGCTGAGCAAAAACACTTCCTTCCCCACCCATTCCACTCCGCCCTACACACACACACACACACACACACACACACACTCCAGATCCCAGGCACCCTCCGCTCAGCTTGATGGGAACACCCTGATTCCCGTCCAGGCTGCTTGCTTGACTTGGCTCCTTGTTCTCATTCCTGGGGTAATGGCTCCGGAGACAGAAGGCAAGCAGCAAGCACTGGGGCTGAGACGGGTTTTTTTTGTTTTGTTTTTTTTTGAAAGGGATAAAAAGTGGCTCAGGTTTCAGGTTTGCAGGAAAGACTCTGCCAATGGACAAAGCAGAATGAACGTACTTGGCCAAGAACTGCCTCTTGCTGCCCTGCAGTCCCGAGCGCTGGTCCTGGCTTGTCATGTGCTCTGGATCCAGAGGCACTGCAGGGGGAGGTGGCCGTGGGGTACCTGGCCAGGGGTGGTGGCCTTGGGGGCAAGAATTGCTCGCACAGTTTGTACCTGTGATTGAAGTCTCAGCCTTCCAGGACACCATGGGCAAGTTACCCAAACCCTCTGTGCCTCCTCTGTAAAATGCAGAGTAACAACCCTACTGACCTTGAGGTAGTGGTGATGGGAGGCACTGATCCAGGGCGCTGCTTCCTCCAGGAAAGAAGAGCCCACTGCTGAGACTGATGGAGGCGAGGGGAGCTGAGGGCCCCAGCCCCTCCCTGCAGATCCACCTGCGCTGCAGCCCTGCCGGCACACCCAGCCGGGTCCTTTTCACCTTCAGAAGAACAAAAGCTGGGCTTGTGGCTAATTAAGAGTGTAGATAAGGCCGGAGCCGCGGCTCACTAGGCTAATCCTCCGCCTAGCAGCGCCGGCACACCGGGTTCTAGTCCCGGTCGGGGCGCCGGATTCTGTCCCAGTTGCCCCTCTTCCAGGCCAGCTCTCTGCTGTGGCCTGGGAGTGCAGTGGAGGATGGCCCAAGTGCTTGGACCCTGCACCCCATGGGAGACCAGGAGAAGCACCTTGCTCCTGCCATCGGATCAGCGCGGTGCGCCAGCCGCAGCATGCTGGCCGCGGCAGCCATTGGAGGGTGAACCAACAGCAAAGGAAGACCTTTCTCTCTGTCTGTCTCTCTCTCTCTCTCACTGTCCACTCTGCCTGTCAAAAAAAAAAAAAAAAAAAAAAAAGTGTAGATAGATAATGTGTGAGAATTTTGCAAACTGGACTTGAGATGGTGGCTGACGTTGCACAGTAACCTTATAGCTTATAACCTCATAACCTTATACCCCCCTACCCCACCCAACCCCCCTCACCCCTGTCAGCATTGGAAGGGTGGCTACAGGGAAGCAGCTGAAAGAGCAGACTGAGATCAGAAAGATGCTGGCAACCACAGCCAGAGCAGCCAAGCCGCGTATCAAAGAAGCTCCACTGAGTGGCACTGGAATGACAGAGACTCCCCCCGCCGCACCTGCACCCTCTGTCCATGACTGTGGTCACGTAGCTACACCTGCATTTTCCTGTATAAGTTTCGGTCTCCATCCTTCATGGAGTGGTTGGATACCAAGGCACCAGCCGGCCACCTCCCCACGTTGCTAGCAGCCTGAGTAAACTTTCCTCCCTTTCTTTTCCCCAAATCCTTGTCCGCCAAGGTATCGGATTCTACTGTGACAAGTGTGGGCCTTGGGTTTGATAACACAGTTCTCTGCGGTGGAAAATGGCAACTTCCGCAAAACTGCTGCTCAGAGCTGGCACGAGCCAAAACTACCCACCATGGTTGCTGACGGAGTCACCAGGCTGACCTGTAGCTCGCTATAAGGTGAATACAATAAAATAACCATGGCTGACACTCTTATTCCCATCACACACCTGACACCATGACACTTCCAAGATTTCCCAAAAGGGACAAGGCAATACTCAATCCCTGCCCAGACTCCACCCCCTATTCAATTAAACACCACCCTTCAAGGTACCACTCCTGTGCCTCCAGATCACAAAACAGGCTGGCCCCAAACCTCGTGGGGTACAGCTCACTCTGGAGTATGCCCGAACTCCCTCTTGTTCATTTGCTTTAAGTGCAAAAAAATCTTGTTTCTCTGCTGATCTTTCCCTACATCTTGTCCCCAAATTTCTTTATCACATCAGAGGCAGAACCTGGACCCAGCCACCTGACAAGAGGAGTACCCAGAAATGGTGTCTGGTGGGTGGCTAAGCAGGGAGAGTGGAGCCCTGTCCTGCAGGGCCACAGGGAGTCGTTGTGCCCAGGGCAGGCTGGGCGGGACCACTTGGTGTCTGTCCATGGGCATGCCCCTTCTTGCTGAGAAGGCTGGTTCACATCCTGACACAAAGAGTCTTGGTGGAAGCTGGAGCTTTGCTCACTGACAGGAGGAGTCTGACTTGGTGGGTTCATAGAGAGACCACACACACACACACACACGCCATCAGCACACCTGCCTTCTCCCGTGGACTAGGAAAATGGCCGTCACTGGCCAAGTTCTCACCCTACTGGGCCAATGCTATGCAGTTGTGGTTTGGCTCCCCTGCTGGTCCCTGCAGAGGTGGGCTAGAGTTCCAGTGTCGCATACCACTGTCTGAGTATTTAATGTCTCACTAGTGAGGCAGTGTTAGGGGCTGGCTGAGTCTCATCCTGATGTGAGAGCCCCGTCTCTCTGTCTTTGCCTTTTTCTAGGGTGATAAGTGCCTCACTCCCACCTCTGGCTGAGCGTAGGTCCATGGGGCAGGAAGTCGAACAGGAGCAGTGAAATAGAAACTGGCTGAGTCCAGAAGGAACATCCTTGGGAGGAACTGAGACCAATGGGAGAAAGAACAACATATTGGTGACCTTAGGAGAAATCCCTGAGCTGGCTGGGGCTGACCTCCCTCTTCCCAGTGACACGTCGTGTCCAGGACACATCTGCATTCCCAGACCCTGGGCTAAGCCAGGGCCCCGGGGATTGTAGCCCCTCCCACCCTCACATGGCCACATTGGGTGGGAAGTGCCTTGAAAAGTCTGTAAAAGATAAGGTAGTGAAAGGCACACGGCCCACATGGTTTTAGGCGACAGTTCTGTAAGATCTTTGAGGAATAAGTGCTTCCTTTTTAAATTGTCCCAAAGCATTGAAAAAGACAGCAAAATTCTGAATTCACTTAATGAAGTCTGCCTGTTTAAACTTACTAACACAGCTACAGAGTGCTCTGCGAAGGAGCATCTTAGGCCCTATATGAATACATATGCAAAGATTCTAAGTAACACACTGCAGATTAAATCATGAAATTGCTAAATGACTAATATGCCTCAGCCAAATAGGTCTAGTCTAGGAAATTCTGGGAACGAAAAGATCATTCAGCATTAGAAACTGAAGGAGGAACTATGTTCTACACACACTGAAAAGGCATTTGATAAAATTTAATCCACATTCTTGAGTCTGGGGAAATGCAGTAAGCTAAGAATATAACGAAACTTCCTGAACTTGATGAAAGGTATTTATCAGAAATGATTTCTTTAAGCCTGATAATATGCAACAGTGAAATCATAGAGGTGTTTCCACTTGAGTCAGAAATAAGATGAGGGGAGCCGGCGCTGTGGCGCAGGTTAATCCTCCACCTGGGGTGCTGGCATCCTATATGGGTGCCGGTTCTAGTCCCAGCTGCTCCTCTTCCAATCCAGCTCTCTGCTGTGGCCTGGGAATGCAGAAGATGGCCCAAGTGCTTGGGCCCCTGCACCCACGTGGGAGACCAGGAAGAGGTGCCTGGCTCTTAGCTTCAGATCCAACTGTTCTGGCCATTTGGGGAATGAACCAATGGAAAAAAGACCTTTCTCTCTGTCTCTCCCTTTCACTGTCTGTAACTCTAACTAGTAAATAATATAAATAAAATCTTTAAAAAAATAAGATGAGGATGCTTGCTATAGTTGCTCTGATTCAACATTCCTCCAGGGAGATTCTGCCAAAGGAACGAGACAACTGAAATAATTCAGAGGTGTGCATAGACACACACATTTGCAAACTAGAAATGTAAAGTCATCATTATTTGAAAATATGATTTGCTATTTAAGAACTCTAAGTTACGCATCTAAAAATGTATGAAAACATCAGAAAGAAAAGTCATTTTCAATAGTTGTAAACATATCTTTAAAATGAGCTATTTGATGATGAAAAATATAAAATGTTACTAGGGATGATCAAAGAGTAAGTGGATGGGTAAGCCCCACCCCTGGGTGACAGCATTCAGTATCCAAAATGAAACAGATTCTAATTAGTCTATAAATTGAAAACAGTGGGACTGTGAGGACAACGGCAGGGGGTGGCATGCTTCGTGGGTAGACATTATGGTATTAAAGACAATGCAAAAAAACAGCACAGAAAAAAAAAAAAAAAACTGAAGTAGAATAAAACGATGAGACCCTAGACTACCAGATAGCAAAAGTATTAAGTAGCCTTAGTTAAAATCATGTCATGCTGATGCAGGAACTGGAAAAAAGTGACCAATGGAGCAGAGCAGAGTTCACATACAGAACTCTGTGCTGGTGGGAATTTAGGATATGACCAGGGAACGCTAGATTCAGCAGAGAGAGAGAGGGAAGACTTTGGAATGGTGATGCTGGAACACCTGACTATCCACCTGGGGGAAGGGCATGGAAGTTAGATACCTAACACCCAGCTTTCTCAGATACACATTTTCTAAGGATTTAAAAATACTGTGTAAATACTTGAATAAAACACAGGAGATTATCTGAATGTTCTGGCAGTACTGACAGCCTTTCCAAGAAGGCGTGAAACACCAAGACTTCATGGGAAAAACAAACAAATTTGACTACACGGAAGTTAACATTTTCTACTTGGCAAAAAGACTCCATAAACAAAGTCAAGAGACAAATGACAGACAGGAAGAAAATATTTATACCACAACTAACGGAGATTGCTATGCTAATTACATTCAGAGATCTCTACCCAATTAACAAGGAGAGGACAAATATCTTAAAGGAAATATACTGATTAGTAAATAAGTAGAAAGGCTGCTTCATTAGTAACTGAGAAAATGTAATATATCCTAATTTTTATGTATTTATTATATTTATTTCACAGAGATCGCCCATCATCTGGTTCAATTCCCAAATGCCCGATCAGCCAGGAGCTAAGAACTTACTCTCTCATGTGGGTGGCAGGGACGCAACTACTTGAGCCGCCCCCGATGCTTCCCAGCGTGTGCATTAGCAGGAAGCTGGAACTGGGAACGAAGCTGGAACTCAAACCCAAGCAGCCTGACAGAGGATACAGGCGTCTCAAGCAGCATTATAACCTCTATGCCACACGCCTGCCCTGGAAATGCAATTTTCAAATTAAGCTTCCCTATCAGATGGATGAAAGGCAAAAACATGTGAGACGGTCAAGTACTGATGAAGGTGAAGGGAAACAGTCCCCCGCTCTCTTCTCTTGGTAGAAGTGACACTGACATCGCCACTTTTTTTTTTTTTTTTTTTTTTGACAGGCAGAGTGGTCAGTGAGAGAGTAAGAGAGACAGAAAGGTCTTCCTTTTCCGTTGTTTCACCCCCACAATGGCAGCTGCGGCCTGCGTGCTGCAGCTGGCACACCGCGCTGATCCAAACCCAGGAGCCAGGCACTTCTCCTGGTCTCCCATACGAGTGCAGGGCCCAAGCACTTGGGCCATCCTCCACTGCACTCCCGGGCCACAGCAGAGAACTGGACAGGAAGAGAAGCAACCGGGACAGAATCCGGTGCCCCAACCGGGACTAGAACCCGGTGTGCCAGCGCTGTAGGCAGAGGATTAACCTACCAAGCTGCGGTGCCGGCCACTTCTATTATTTTTAAATTTGCATGTAGTGTGAGTATGAATTTCACTGTTTATATGCCTCTATTATACATTTGCTTTTAGCAAGCATGTGTTACTTCTCCAGTTTTTAAACCAAACAATGTAACAGAGTAAGAACTGAAAAATTTAAAGCCTATAAAGACAAATCCTTAGTGTAATTTTTTTCAAAAGATGTATTTATCAGGGCCAGTACTGTGGTGTAGCGGGTAAAGCCACCACCTGCAGCGCTGGTATCCGATATGTCTGCCAGTTCAAGTCCCGGCTTCTCCACTTCTGAACCAGCTCTCTGCTATGGCCTGGGGAAGCAGTAGAAGAAGCCCAAGTCCTTTGGCCTCTGCACCTGCATGGGAGACCCAGAAGAAACTCCTGGCTCCTGGCTTCAGATCGGCGCATCTTCAGCTGTTGTGCCTATCTGGGAGTGAACCAGTGGATGGAAGACCTCTCTCTCTACCTCTGCCTCTCTGTAACACTGCCTTTCAAATAAATAAATAAGTCTTATATAAAAAAAAAAGAGATGTATTTATTTGAAAGAGAGAGATGGAGAGAATGAGAATATTCCATCCTCTGATTGACTCTCCAAATGGCCACAATACTGAGGGCGGGGCCAGGCTGAAACCAGGAGCCAGGAACTCCATCCAAGTCTCTCATGTGGGTGGCAGGGGCCCAAGCACTTGCGCCAACCTCTGCAGCTTTCCCAGGCGCAGCCAGCAGGGGGCTGGATCAGGAGCAGAGTAGCAGAACTTGAACTAGCATTCCAATACGGGAAGCTGCCTTTGCAAGTGGCGGCTCTATTAGCTGTACCACAGTGCTGGCCCTTTGTGTTTCAACACTTGGACCCGAGACTGCTTCTAACTGCAAGTGCAATTCTATGAAGACCCTTTGTCAGGTTTGTCTCATGTATCACACGCGGGTGTGTCCACAGGTGTGTACGTGCGACACCCTGCAGTTCTCCAGGCAGTGGTCTGGCTCTGCCTGGGCACATGGGATGCACAACTGGGCAGGCTCTGGAGCAGTTCACAGAAAATCGTGAATCACATTCATTGGTCCATGGAAACAGCCACAGTCAAGAAGGCAGAGAGGAAAGCAGTCAGAGTGAAACCCCCGACGCCACCTCCCCTGTCCCAGGCGGCGAACCATCCCACGACATCCACCCGTCCCTCTGGTTTCTCGCTTTCCCCATGTGTCCTCAGGATGGGTGAGCACAGGAGCCCCTGGCCATCAGGAGGGCTGCTCATCAACTCAGGGTTCTGACGTGAGGGGCGATGCTTGCCTGGGCAGTGCCGGACTCACGGGTCCTGGTCCCTGAAGAGCGTGAGGTTGTGTCTCTGGATGTGAGCCAGCAGGACCTGTCCTCGGCGCTCCAGGTTCTGCAGGCCCTGCTTCAGCCCGGGGGTCCCGCCGTGGCTCTCCCAGAACACCGGGTCCATCCGCAGCGACCTGAGCAGTAGGCTCTGGAGACACCCTGATGCGAGAACCTTCACGGCCGACTCAGGGAACCTGGGACGAAGCCCACAGCACCCGTGACACAGAGGAAGAGCAGCAGTGCTCTCAGAGTGTCAAGTCCCCGGGCCTGCACCTGCTGCCTTGGCCTCAGGGGGCGCTCTGACCCCCTAGGGCTATGAAAGCAAGGGGACAGACCACAGAAATGGATCAACTCTGCCATCCCAGGCTCTGCTTGGCAAAACGTGGGGCCAAAAAAAAAAAAAAAAAAAAAAAAAAAAAAAAAAATGACCCCAGAAAGCTGAGACAGTTACGAAGAGCAAGCTGGGAAAGATGGCCCCTCCAGGCTAGCTCTCCCACCCAGTGCAAGAGAGGGGCTAGCCTTCCCACACCACAGCGGGGCAGCTGCAGGGCCAGGGGGCTGTCTGCACAGTAGGCTCAGGTGCTACCAGCTGTATCCCCTCTGAGCTTTCCCAGGGCTCCCCACACCCTCTCAAAGCGCCTGTCTACTACCATTGTTCTAGGTCCCACTGTCTGCAGCAAGACCCTCCAGCCTCAGTGCCCTGAACTTGCAACCCCTGGAGCCTCACCCACGGATACCCTCCAGGAGCCGGAAGTTCAGCTTGTCCTCGGGGTGCTGGAGGTTGGCAGCATTATCGATGTAGACCAGACGAGATGGGTCACTGTTCCGGACCTCAGAGTCGGGGAGACGGATAGAGACAGACAGGTGAGGGTGCAGCAGAGTTAACAATGCCTGTGGGCTCTGTCGGTGCTAAGGGGCTCAGGGCGCTGGGCTGTGCGTCCCACAGCACATCCTGCCACAGCTGAGTGCTCGCCCTCCCCTGGGCGCCGTGCTAGGTTCTTCCAGGTGTCAAGTCAGTGGATCCTCCCAGCAACCTTAGGAGGGGGGCACTCGTGTTAACCGCAGTTTACAGAATCGGAGGCACAGGAATCGTCAGCTAGGAAGTAGCCAGGCTGGTTCAGGCCTGGACCCACAGTGATAAGCCACACGTTACCTGTTCAGCTGCCAGGCAAAGGGGCTGCCTCCTGCTTCAGTGGCTGAAGGGGTGAGCAGTGGGGGTGGGGCTCAGCAGGTACACAAGGAGTCTGTTCGTGGGGCCTGGGCTCTGCAGTGTGTTGTGCACATGTGTGTGCTGAACCACACACACACACACAGTCACTTCTTGTGCCACCTGTTCCTGAGCACCAGGGCAGCTCCCAGAGCCTCCCTGGGAGCACCCCACGGTGTCCTTTACCCTCCGACAGCAGGAACCATACCCTGTCGAATATCCTCGAAATTTTCAAAACTGAAACCAGCAACTGAGAAGTCTTTCATGTCTTCAAAGCCACGGTGTGGTTGGGAATGGGAGGCCCTCTCTGCTGGCCCCCACCCCATGCACACCCCATCCCCCTCCATGCTCCCAAATCCCATGTGATTTCCCATAATCCCTGCTAGCAACCAAGGCTCAGATCATGGCCTTTTGCCTCCAGGTCCCTGGCTGCCCCCCTCTCTGCCTCTCTGCCTTCCATTTGGAGACCTGGTTCTCAAACTCTGCTTCCAGGGATCCTGGGGGGTTCCCTGAAGTCTCTTGGGGGCAGTGGAAACAGCAAGAACAGGGCTCCAGCCCCCACGCCACCACACTCTAGCCCATTCTCAAAGCTGCACTTGGTCAGTTTTATAGGTTGTGGCTTCCTGGAAATACTAAAACAAACAGTTCTGCTGCTAAAAAGATCAGGTCAGGGAAACCTCGGCATCCAATGACCCCTGACACTCGCAGCCAGCGTCTCTGTCCTTGAAAGAGACAGGAGGCCACGTCTGGGGCGACAGGAGACACGGTCAGGGGAGACATACCAGGATGTGGACCAGCCGCAGCTCGGCCGGGTTCCGGCATTTCTCTCGCAGCCGCTCTAGCACGCAGGGATCTGAGGGCTCAGGCTCGAAGCCACAGCAGTAGCGATCCAGACGGTCGTGCACCTGTGGAGACACCTGGCTGCTGAGGGCCTGGGACAGGGCCTGCCCCCACCAGCCCCAACACTGGGGCCATTGGGCGCCTGCTCCCTCTGCCACCCTGAGCTACACTGGGGTGCTCCTCAGAGCTGGAGCAGTCAGCACTGCTACCAGCCTTGGGCTAGAATTAGGGCCACTGCTCTGCTGCTCGGGCCAGCTCACTCCTAACAGCGGGCCCTGTGGGCTGAGGCCTCAGGCCAGCCAATGTCCCCCAATGCCCACAGAACTCCTAAAACCCTTGGATGTTCTTGGGTGACAGGTGTGTCCTTTGTTGGAACAATGAAGTTGAACGTGTTCATATGCACCCCAACTCCACAGTCTGTGCTCAGGACCCTTCCAGAAGTGCCCCTGTGCACCTGTCGTCTGCTGGTCCACTCGAGTCCACTCTAACAAACCAGAACATGTAAGTGAGGTGTGTTCCTAACTGGGAGGCATTCTCCCAACTTATCAGACTGGGCTCAGCCATGCCCAAGGTCATACATGCAAAAGCACTGGAGTGTGACCTTGAAGACGGCTGCAGCCTGGAGGTGATAGGTGGTATCCCCGGGTTCATGGAGAGGGGTTGGCTGCAGATGGATAGAGGGACATGGGATGCTTGTGCTGGCTAAAGCTCCACAAAGTCTGTGGTTCAGGGTGGCTGAGCAATGACCACAGAAGATAGATGTGGACCATTCAGAACACCCTCCCCCACCCCGCCATGCTTGATGCTGCCCCAGCTCCCAGGGAGGGTGATGGGCTCTGTGCCTTTTCCTCCTTTACAGACTGCAATGAGATCTCCAGATTTAATGAGCAAAGCTGAGATCAAATTCATTATCTCCTGATGAGCGCTGATGCTGGTCTCCTTCGACCTCTGCAACTGGGCTCTCTTTCTTGTGTTCATACGCAAGTAACAGGAAAAACTGACTGCAAACGCCCAAAGCCGAAAGGAACATTAGTGTCAGCTGCAACACGATGAGTCACGGGAGGCAGGTGGGGTGGGGTTAGCAGCTCGCTATCATCAGGAGGAGGGCTTGGGCTTCTTCCCAATCTCCACTTGACCTCTCACAACCAGGACAGCACCCTGTGTTGTTCTAGGAAGCCAGCAGGTGGCTGCTGCGGGCACACGTTAGCTTATTCATGTCCAGCAGGACAGCGAGACTGAGAGAGAGGCAGAGAGAGAGAAGGCACCCCTCCCTCCAACGACCATGGCCTTTCCTGCCACCAAATTAGGACACACGCTAAGCGGTCAGAGGAAGGTGAGGATGCAATGAGCCCGGAACCTACAGCCGTCAGATCAAGGAACAGAAAGGAGGAGAGCAAATCAGGGCTCTGTGAGGCAGGAACACAGAGCAGCCAGACTGGTGTGGCTGTCCCCATCCAGGCCTCTACCAAGGCTGAGCAGGGCAGGGCTGAGGAGCAGCCCCGCAGCAGCCGCCAGAGAGCTCCCAGCCCCCCAGTTCACATTAAATCCTCTGAAAGTAGGATCAACCTCCCTTAGTGCTCCACGTCATCCTTGAACTTGGCAAGGGAGCTTTCACATGCACCCCATTTCTGAGGCTGCCAACACAGTGGGTAAGTGCAGAGGTTAGCAAGACCAGAGAGTAAATATTTTAGGCTTCAGAGGCCTTATGGTCTCTGTTGCAACGACTCCATGGTACCACTGGAGTGCACACCGTACGCATTATAGATAACATGAAAACAAATGTGCACAGCTATATTCCAACCAAGATTTATGTCCTAAAATTTCAATTTCATATAATTTTTTAAAGATTTATTTATTTGAGAGGCAGAGTTACAGAGAGAGAAGGGGACTCAGAGAGAGAGAGAGAGGTCTTCCATCTGCTGGTTCACTCCCCAAATGGCCACAATGGCCGGAGCTGCACTGATCCAAAGCCAGGAGCTTCTTCCAGGTCTCCCATGTGGGTGCAGGGGCCCAAGCACTTGGGCCATCCTCCACTGCCTTCCCAGGCCACTAGCAGAGAGCTGGATCAGAAAAAAAAAGTGGCTGGGATAGGAACCAGCACGCCCATGGGATGCCGTTGCTGCAGGCGGAGGCTTAACCTACTACGCCACAGCGCTTGGCCCCACATATCTTTGGACATCAAAAATTATGCTGCTTCTTTTGATATTTTTTCAACCATTCAGAAACGCCAGAACCAGTCTTAGCTCTTGGGCTGAACAAAAGCTGGTGAAGGGTGAATGAGGCCGCCCCGCAGTTGGGTGTCTGACCCCTGGTGTGGAGCCCAGATGGCTCTGAGGATGAACCCCGGCTCCACAGTGTCCCGCTATGTGACCTGAGGGTTATTAACCTCACTTGGCCTCAGTTTTCTCATCAACAAAATGGGGTGATGATACCCCCATGAGGTTGTGCTGAGTACCCCACAGCCTGAGGGTATACAGGGGTGCTTCAAAAAGTAAATGGAAAAAAATGGAATTGAAAGATGAGCTTATCTGGGGTCAACCATGCAGTCTTTCATAATAGGCATTCTGTCCTGACAAGTCCAGGGACCTGAGTCAGGGGTGGCATCCCAAGAACCCCTGGCCTCACCCTGGCTCTCCCCACACTACAGGCCTAAGACGTGGGGCTTGACATAGAACAGGAGTGACAATGGCCTAGCCCTGCCCAGAATTGTACACGCAAGCCTGGTGTTTGCAGCACAGACGTACCTGTGAGATGGAAACCTTGCCTTCTCTTGGGCTGGGAGAGTAAATGCCAGGGCGATTACAGGAACGGCCCCCTGCCTGGTGCACGGCCCACCACAGCCCCCAGCTGGGCTCCTAGCTCGGCCCTCCCCTCCCACGCCCTGTTCTGCTCGCTGCACGGCAGGAGGCTGTGGCTTGCAGCAGCATCTGCTTCCAGAAGATTCTACCAAGAACACTGGCCCCAGGGGACAGGCAGCACCGGCTCGCCAGATCCACACCCGCTGGAATGTGTAACAGGAAGGCCTGGGCCGGCGGAGCTGCCAGTTTGATTGTTTTGCCACGCTGTCTGGTTATTTTTTTCCCCTGAAGAGAAATTAAGCCAAATGTGACCGAGCTTAAGTTTCATCCCCACATTCCGTTCGGGTTTGATTCTCTTTTTCCCCCTTACTGAAAAAATAAGGAGTTACTCAGAAAAAATGATAATGATCGGCGGTTCGGGTTTTCTGAGACAGCCCATGAGTGTTGCATTACCACGCGAACTGAAGTTTGTGTTCAGTTTTAGTTAAGTCAAGGTCAAGCCCTTACTCCATACTGAGCACTCTGCACAACAAAGGCAGCCGACCTTTCTACCAGTCAAGAGGGAGACACTGTACCCCTTTCAAAGATGAGAAAACTGAGTCACAAGAGGCTAAAAATAATGTGCTGAGGTCATGCAGTTAGGGAGTGGTGGTGCCTGGGTTTAAACCCAATCAGCCTGGCCTTGCCCACTAAGCAAGACAGGGCAGACAGGGCAGACATGTGCCCAGGCATCAGCGACCATAAGGTTCTGGACAGCCAAGATGAAACTCCAGTTCAACGTGATCCCAGCATCCAACGGGTGACACAGCCCCAGGTTTTTGAATGCAGGAACAAATGTGCACACCTAACTGACACAGTGGGGTCTTCACAGGAGGTCTGTGGTGTTTTTTTTTTTTTTCTTGACAGGCAGAGTGGACAGTGAGAGCAAGAGACAGAGAGAAAGGTCTTCCTTTGCCGTTGGTTCACCCCACAATGGCCACTGCAGTCAGCGCATCACGCTGATCCGAAGCCAGGAGCCAGGTGCCTCTCCTGGTCTCCTATGCGGGTGCAGGGCCCAATCACTTGGGCCATCCTCCACTGCACTCCCGGGCCACAGCGGAGAGCTGGACTGGAAGAGGAGCAACCGGGAGAGAATCCAGCGCCACGACTGGGACTAGAACCCGGGTTGCCGGCGCCGCAGGCGGAGGATTAGTCTATTGAGCCGCGGCACTGGCCTGTGGTGGTCTTTGAAAGCCTGCCCACCACCCCCCTGCCTGCAAGCTGACAGCCGAAGGTTGCAGACAAAGCCTTGCTCGGGGACCTCCCAACATGGGGCAGCAGTGTGGGACAAGAGGCTGCAGTCTTCCATGGAGGGACACCACACCCAGCTATGGGGAGGGAAGGGCCTGCAGAGGCCCTGCACGCGGGTGGCCTGAGTCCTCCAATCAGACCCACCAGTCTCCAAGGCCCAGTCTGGGCTTCCTCAGCCAGTGCCTGATCTGGGTCTGGTACATTCCAGAAGGGCCACCTGCCGTCCCTGGTGACCTCACCCCCTTCACCAACGTGGGGACAGCCTCAGGCCCTTCACAGTGGAGATGAGGAGCTCTTGGCTGGGGCCACCGTGTGTTCCTCCCCTCCACCATGGGAGTTTCATCCCCAAGGTCTTGTGCTGATGGTTCTAAGAAGGTGGCAACTGGATCCAACTTCGGTGTTCAGAGGTGGAGCCTTTGGGCAGTGATCAGGTTGCTTTGGGTGCCAAGGGCACAGCTGGATTGAATCTTAGTAGCTTTCCAAGAGGCCACACAGATGTAGCCACACGAGTGCTCCCTGCTCTTGCCATGGGATGCCCTGCACCACCCCGGGACTCTGCCAACAAGAAGACCATCGGCAGGGCAGGCATTTGGCTCAGTGGTTAAGGAGCCACTGGGAATGCCCACATCCCACATGGAAGTGTCTGGCTTCAAGTCTTGGCCCCAACTTCTGATCCGGCTTCCTGGTAAATGTGAATTCTGGGAGGCAGCAGATGACGGCGCAAGTACTTGGGTCCCCACCACCTACATGGGAACAGATTGGGTTCCAGGCTTTTGGCTTTAGGCTCGCCTTGGATGTTGTTAAGCCTTAGGGAGTGAACCAGAGGATCAAAGACCACTGTCCCTGTCTCCCTGCTTTGCAAGTAAAAGGGGAAAATGAATTTTAAAAGTTTTAAAATGCATCTTAAAAAAAATACCTAACCTGAGAGGCTTAACCAGTGGATGCCCCAGCTTTTGTACTTGAACATCCAGAACCATGAGCCAGAAGAAACCTTTTTCCTTTATAAAGTTCTCCTGCCTCGGGTGTTTTATTACAGTAAGGAAAATCTGACGGTAACTGCTGAATGGGCTCACTGACTGACAGCCAGGGAGCTGCAGGGTGGCAGCAGGCAGGAAGAGAGTCAAACCTCTTCCCACACCCAACCTCCTTCTCCGTGGAGCACTGCTCCGACCAGTGGCTGGTGAAGAATTCTGTGAGGCTTTGGGGAAGTCACAGTGGCCCTCACTCCCCTGGGAGGACTCACCCTGCCTTGCTGCCCACAGTCTCAACAGAGCTCCTGGGCCATGGAGGCTTCGGGGGAGGGAACACCTGTCCCCTGAGACCAGAAGCTTGGGAGGCAGGTGGACAGCAGGTGGGCTCCTGGGAGCTGGACTGAGACATCTGTGGATCACTCTGCACCTTAAACGTCGGCCAAACCCCAGCAGCCCTGAGCAGATGAAGCCACCGCAGCACAGTAGGTTCTGACCACAAAAGCTAGACTGAGTCACCACAGGGCCATGTTCCACTAAAGTTCTCCACATTAGTATCTCTGGGGGAGGAGAGAATCCTAAGGTCTCCACAGATACCCAAGAGGCTTTTGATGACTGTAGACTTCCATTCCGGGCCGTGAGCAGTCTTAATAAAGCAAGGGTAGCAATAGGTTTGCATGACATGCTCAGTGAAAAGCCGGCATGGGGGCCGCTACTGCAGCACAGTGGGTTAAGCTGCTGCTTGCGACGCCAGCATCCCACATCAGAGCACTGGTTCAAGTCCTGGCTGCTCCACTTCAGTTCCAGCTCCCTGCTACTGTACCTGGAAATGCAGTGGAAGACGGGTCAAGTGCTTGGGGTCCTGCCACCCATGTGGGAGACCTGGTGGAGTTCCTGGTTCCTGTCTTTGGTCTGGCTGTTAGGAAGTAAGCCAGCGGATGGAAGATTCTCTTCCCGTCCATCATTCTGCTTTTCAATAAGTAAATAAATCTTTAAAATGAAAGTCATCATGATGCTTAATGGCAAAAACTAGAAACTGTCCCAAGTCTGTAAGAAGCAAGTCACAGCTGTTAGTCCATTAATATATACATTGCTCTCAAGGCACCAACCAGCAGATGTCATGAGATGGAAGCAGGAGAGGGCCTGTTTTCAATGGCCACGAGAAAATGAAATGCCCAGGAGTAGCTACATGCCAGAGAAGATTCAGCAGGAGGAAACACACAGAGGCCGCTGGGGACCTTGAGTTAATGGGGAGACACGTCCTTGGCTTAGATGACTCTATATTTTACGATGCAAATTCTCTCTTTTTTAAAAAAAATTTATTTGAAAGAGTTACAAAGAAAGAGAGGGAGAAAGAGAAAGAGAAAGAGAAAGAGAAAGAGAGAGAGAGAGAGAGAGAGAGAAAGGTGTTTCCATCCGCTGGTTCACTCCCCAGATGGCCACAAAGGCCAGGGTTGATCCAGGCCATAGCAGGAGACAGGAGCTTTATCCCGGGTCTCCCAGGTGCGTGGCAGGGGCCCACGTACTTAGGCCATTTTCTGCTGCTTTTCCCAGGCCATTAGCCAGAGCTGGATCAGAAGTGGGGCAGCCAGAACAAGAACCAGCACCCATAAGGGATGCTGGCACTGCAGGTGGCAATTTTACATCACAACACCTGTCCCTCTTGTAGTATTAGTTCACAAAAATTTAATCTGATTCCAGTAAAATCCCAAAAGGATTTGGGAAGGGGAAGGAGGTAACAAGCCGATTCCAAATTTCATAGGGGAAAAAGGATGCAAGAGAATTCTAAAAAAAGAGCAATGAGGAAGACAACACCCTGCAAGATATTCATATAAAACATAAAACACAGTCATTAAAACAGTGTGATTCTGTCATATAAATAGGACTTTTTCTGGAACAGAAGAGTCCAGAAATAGACCTATAATCATATGGAAATTGGCTCTGGGAAAGGTAGTACTTCAAATTGGGGGGAGAGAATGATGATTCCACAAATGGTGCTGGGACATTTGAGTTGCCATCTGAAAAAACAGTTGCTGCACACCTCATCCCTACTCCAAAATAACTTCCAGATGGATCAAAGATCTGTGCAAACCAGCCACGAGAGGATGTATTGATTAGCCCTGAAGTGGGCTAGCCCTCTTAAGACATAACCCACAGACCGCGAAGTCACAAAAGCTGGATCGTTCTAATAATGTAAACTTGCATAAAAATTGTGTGCACAGCAAAAGGACTTTAAAGAAAGCTTCTTGACGAGTGACTCTAAGAGAACTATTGCACAGTAATGAAAACAAGAGGCTGCTTCCCCCATCTCACTCCCCCGGCTGGCTGAACCAGCCCCACCTGCCCCCTGGTCTCAGACTCCACCTCTGGGAATCCCAAACCAAGACAACTAGGTGGACTTCCAGGAGGAGACTGGATTGAGGGGTATTTACAGGGGCTGACAGACAAGTTAAGAGGCTGTTGTGTCTGGGGTCTCAGCTTTTGGGACATGAGTGCACCTTTGTATGCAGAAGTTAGAGGAAGGCTGACACGGCCCACTCACAGCTCAGCCAATCACATCCTCTCAGGAGCAGCACTTACGCGACGCAAGCAGAAAGGTGCCAGTGCGGGAAGGCAGTGCTGGTATCCTGCACCTGCACCACCCTGGCACTCACTGTGTCCATACAGGCTGATGGCTTTCCACAACAAGGACCTGTGGCTCTCGGCCTTAGACCCCTCTGGCTACAAGTGACAGGAAGTCAACAGCCCTGGGAGTGCTCTCCACCAATGATGGCTGGAAATTAGAGAGTGAATATTGCAGCGTCCTGGCACACTAGGTGGGACAACTCCAAGGCCCCCAGAGGACCCAGCAGGGTGGAGCCCCAACTGTCCTCAGCAATGTCTGGGTACCATATGGAGTGGGTGTGGGGTGCATGGTGTATGTGTGTGTGAATGGTGTGTTTGTGTGTGTGTGTGTGTGTGTGTGTTACTACAGACATCTGAGCATACTAAATTCCTATATACCATACTTGTTTGGGTAGAGGTGTGCATGATTTTATTACTGTCCAAAAAACATTCACCGGGCAGAGTGTACTTCCCTTCTTGGACAGTGGGGTTGCCAATGGAATATTAGCAGATGTGACACTGGCAGAGGAGTTAAATACGCTTCTGCAGCTTGGTGGAGCTCCTGGGCTCCTGCACGCCCTGCCCTGAGAAGAACGCGCTCTGAGTATTGCGGCTCCTTCACCCTGGGCCCCAGGGAGAGAACTGCAGAGCAGACCTGACCACAGCCGACAGCGTGGAACTACGCTTGGGTGAGCCTCGTTGACCCACAGACCCTAGAGCAAGAAATAAAGGGCTGGGGCTTTAAGCAATGGAGTCTGGGGGAGGTTCTCACACGGCGTTATTTCAGCAATCACTAACTAACACAGAGCGCCAGGTGGATTTGTGACGCGTAGGTATGATTTGTGGGCGGTAGGAGAGATGTGGATGTGTGTACAGTACTCGTGGGTCTGAGTTAGTGGTGCGTTGGGAAACACAATCACAGAAAAACAAGGAGGATGAGGCCAAAGACTTGAGCAAGCCCAGCCACCCAGAGAGGGCTGTATGCAGAGTTTGTACCTGGGGCTCCCGTGCAGACACCCCCGTATTCTGCAGCCTGCCAGTGGTTTGGAGGAGGACAGTGGCAGCCAGACTTGACTGGTGTTCAGCACAGCGAGGAAGACGTGGCACGAGCCCAGCCCTGTGCTGTCCCACCCCACCTGTGTGTGCTTGGCCACAGACACTCTGTCCCCGCGGAGAGCCTGCAGCCAGGGAAGAGCCCCATGCTGCAGCCCCGGAGAGGAACAGAGCGGCTCTGTGTGGAGTGGCAGGCAGACAGCAGCTCTGCAGGAGCTGTGCCTCGCACCTCAAAGCCCCAGGGCTTCCGGACCAGCAGCCCCTTTCCCTGCCCTCACTCTTGGCCAGCTGAGCGGTGACACAAAGAGAGGTGCTTTGGAATCAGACCAGCGAGGCTGTGTCCCGGGGCACCAGCCGTGACCTTGGGCATGCAACTTCACCTCTCTGGGCCTCACATTCTCACTCAACTTTAAGTCAGCGAGGCCTGGCTGAGTTGATTCCTGTAAAGTAGGAGAAATGGTGTCCACTTGCCGCCGAGGGGGTGCTGCCTGCCAGGCACTGACCCAGGCACATTCCACGAAGGACCTCGTGTGCAGAAGCCTCACAAGCTCAGGGGGCTGGGCTGCTCCAAGGACAGACCTTGAGACCAGGGTTCAACTGAAAGCAGCTGACGTGTGGGCCGGCGCCGAAACCCACAGGTAGGAGCAACGAGGCCAGGAAGGCCACCAATGACCACTGGAGCTCTTGGGCTGCGTTCCTGCTTGGGAAACCCAAGATGTGTGCCACATGCAAGTCTGACATTCACATTCACCAGGCTCCCATCAGTCACGGCTGAGCACGACCCCACCTCCCCCAGCCCCAGCGCTGAGTGTCCTACAGTCTGGGAGAGCCTTCCTGCCTCACTCGGGTGCTCGTTCAGCCTCCCAGGTATTTTTAGGACATAGTAGGCTCCAGGGCCCAGAGCAAGCTTGCAAATACAGGTGCAGGCAACTAGAAGGTACCACGCATTAAAAGAGCCAGGCCCAAGGGGATGAGGTTGGGACACGCAGTACCACTGTACAAGCTGCCAGCAGCAAAGGAACCTGCTCAGTGTCACCCGGGGTGGGGGTGGGGAGACCTGGGCATGGAGAGGTCAACCCCAGGTCTGACACCACAGCCCTTGCTCTTGACCACCACAAAGCAGCCACAAGGACACAAAGTGCAGAGATGAGCTCACTCAGGGACCAGAAATGAACTCATCACAGGCAGACAGGGGACAGCCCAGAGGAGGAGGCAGGGGAGCCCGTTGATGTCAGACAATGAGGAGGTAGGGCCTGAGGCCAGGAAGAGAGGCTGGCGGCCACTTGAGGGGGCAGGCAGCAGCTACAGGCTCAGGCTGAGTATTGCTGTGGGGGAATTAAGGCCCCGAGCTACTAATTCTTCAAAGGAAGCAGGATTTTTATGGCAAATCAAAGTCTTGCAAATTGTTTAAGAAGTTTCCAAAACACACTGAGAACCAAGCTTGGGTGGCCCCAGCACGGCATATCAGCCCTGAAAGCCTGGCGGTGGCTTGTGGCCTGTCCACTCAGCTCTGTCCATCAACCCAAGGGCCGGCACTGACCTCGTTCTTCCATACGGAGCTGGCTCACTGGGCTGTACTTAATCTGTCTGTATTTCTTTCTGGCCGTGTTCCACTCATGTGTACCCATGGCTGACACCCGGCTCACGGGCGCCAGAACTGCCACCCTGGCTGTCAGCATCCGGTTAGGAGAGACCGAGGCTGCCGCTGAGCCGCAGCAGCACACTCATCCCTGGGCGCCCCACGCCCGCGGCACCCCTGCGGCTGGAGTTCCCTCTCGTTCCTCCAGGGACCAGTGTCCTTTCTCTCCTTCTCTCTTTCTCCTGCTCCTATTCTCTTTGTCTCTGTCTCTCACACTTACTTTTTTAAAAATTGTTATTTATGTATTTATTTAAAGATTTAGTTAGTTGAAAGAGTTACAGAGAGAGAGAGAATGAATGAATGAATGAATGAATCTGCTCATTCACTCCTCAAATGGCCACAAAGACCAGGGCTCAGCCAGGAGCCCAGAACTCCACCTGGATCTCCCACCTCAGTGCAGGGGCCTAAGGACTTGGGCCATTTTCCACTGCTTTCTCAGGTGCAGTAGCAGGGAGCTGGATTGCCAGTGCAGCACCCAGGACTCGAACCGGTACCCACATGGGATGCTGGGGTTGCAGGAGGCAGCTTTACTCACTCTGCCACAATGCCAGCCCTCACTTTATTTATTTTTATTTTTATTTTTTTTACAGGCAGAGTGGACAGTGAGAGAGAGAGAGACAGAGAGAAAGGTCTTCCTTTGCCGTTGGTTCACCCTCCAATGACCGCTGCAGCCGGCGCACCGCACTGATCCGAAGGCAGGAGCCAGGTGCTTCTCCTGGTCTCCCATGGGGTGCAGGGCCCAAGGACTTGGGCCATCCTCCACTGCACTCCCTGGCCACAGCAGAGAGCTGGCCTGGAAGGGGGCAACCGGGACAGAATCCGGTGCCCCAACCAGGACTAGAACCTGGTGTGCCAGCGCCGCTAGGTGGAAGATTAGCCTATTGAGCCGCGGCACCAGCCCCCTCACTTTATTTTTTAAATCATACAAATCATCTTAAATCCTCAGCTCTTTGGGAGCAGAGGGAAACCCTAATTTGTAGCATTTGCTGCTTTCCACAGCATAAATATTCACACTCTGACCTTTTGCAAGCTAACCACATGCTGAATGTGGAGTTGGCAAAAAAATATACAGTGTTTGGGGCAGGTGCTGTGGCACAATGAGTTAAAGGCCTGGTCTGCAGTGCCGGCATCCCATACAGGCACTGGTTTGAGTTCTGGCTGCTCCACTTCCAATCCAGCTCTCTGCTATGGCCTGGGAAGACAGTGGAGGATGGCCCACGCCCTTGGGCCCCAGCACCCATGTGGGAGACCCAGAGGAAGCTCCTGGCTCCTGGGTTTGGATCAGCTCACCTCTGGCTGTTGCAGCCACCTGGAGGGTGAACCAGCGGATGGAAAACCTCTCTCGGCCTCTGCCTCTCTGTGTAACTCTGCCTTTCAAATAAATAAATAAATCTCTTTAAAAAAAAAAAAAAAGGAAAAGAAAAAAGAAAGACACAGTGTTCATGAGATGGCATCACACAGGATGCACCACTACGGTGTCACACAGTAATCAGCACTACCCACATACACCGGACAGACATCACCACAAGGGCACAGGTAACACTGAAATAATCAGGAAGTACTGCTTCTCAGTACTAACGCCTTGCTTTCTGGTACAGGGTGTTAGCTTCTGTAACTTCGGTTTTAACAGTGCTCGTGAGTCACAACCAGGTCTCAAAATTCCTACAACCTGGAAGTCAGCAGTCAGCTCTCATGAGCTGGAAGAGCTGGCTCCAGCAGATCACTGGATAAGCTGTCAGGGAAATTACAGAAAACAGGTGCTTGGGGACCAAAATCCAGGACTAGGGGGAGCATCACCACCCTCCTCAGTGGGCACCAGAGGCCTCTACCTCTGACTTCCCCATCCCTGCACCCCACCACACCCCACTCCACCTACCTGCAGCAGGAAGTCGAAGAGTGCCAGACGTGCCCACTCGGTGTGACGGATGCCCAGGCAGGGGCCTTGGCCTGGCCTGCCGCAGCCGTGTGCCAACAGGCTCTGGTACTGCAGCCAACCCAAGGCCAGCGAGTTCTGGTCCTCATCCGGGTCACCCAGATGCTGCACGTCAGGTGCCCACCAGATGATGGGCCTGGTGCCTCCGTCTGTGTAGCGGTAGGGCAGCAGGGGGCTGCGGAAGCGGCGGGCCAGAGCAGGCAGGCTCCGCCGCAGCCCCAGCACACGGTCCAGGTGGAAGGCCAGGACCTCAGGCAGGTCCCCAGGCCTCTTGATCAAGCCGCAGAATCCCCGGGGGCAGAGATGGCTGAGTCTGGGAGGAATCGGGTCCCGCTGAGGGGCACCCTCCATGGAGAAGCCAACCTGCAGGACCTGCCCATGGCCAGGGACCCTGGCTTTGCCCACCACCTCCGCCTGGGCCAACAAGCGGAGGATCTGCACATCGTGTTCAGTGAGCCATGGGGGCACCTGCTCGCTGGTGTTTGAGCTGCTCATCACCCCTGCGCTGTCACACCATGCAGACCCTCGAAGCTCTCCAACAGAATCAGGCCAGCTGCGGGCCCCTGAGGCCAGGGTAGGACCCGCTGCCGGGGACCCACCACTCGAGATTCTGTCCTGAGCTCCTGGAAGTTCCTTGTCTTCTGCTGGATAGGGCTGGAGGGCCAGCCCAGTGGTAGCTTCCCAGGCCTGTAAAGCTGCCACATTGCTCCCTGTGGCCAGTGGGCCCACCTGGATGCTGGCTTCACCTGGTGCGTCCGGGATGGGGACTCTGCGCCAGGGGTGGCCCAGGCCCTGGGCGCCTGGATCTCTGACTTCATCTTCCCTCAGGGGAACAATATACTGGGTCGTGAATGCCAGATCTGCCACGGCAATGCCCCTCTTGACCCTGCCTGCATGCCTGCTGTCACCTCCAGGGGACGGCCTGCCTCTGTCCGCTCGCCGCGCTCTGTGGCCTTGCTCCTCTACACAGACCAAGCTGGATTTCCTGGGCAAAGCCCGGCCCCTGCAGAGCCCCAGGTTCCTCGCCCGCTGCCTCTGGCTGGAGCTCAGAGCCTGACGTGTGTGAGGGGCAGAGTTGTCAGTCATGTCCCGGGGCTCCGTGGGGCCAGGGTGTGGGCCGGCTGCTGGATGCTGTGGGGGTAAGCGGGTGACAGCCAGCGCAGACAGTGTCATCAAGAGGCAGAACGCTACCACCGACCGTCTCTTGCCACGCAGCCTTCTCCAGGGCCAAGGTACCTGGGGACGGGACAGACAAAGAGATCTTGAGACCTGGGAAGGCGTGAGTCTCAGCCCACAATACAACGAGGACCATGACAAAGGAGCACCCCTGGCTCATAGGGGATTGAAAACAGAACAGCCGGGGGGAGGGATGGCCCAAGGAGCTGCCCTCAAGACAGGAAACGGGTGACCCCAGCCAGCCACGCTCATGCTCCCAAGCACGGCCTGCTTTGCCTTTTGGGGTGGCCCCTGCTGATGCCTGCAGACTTGGGCTTCCCCCATCACTGCCACTGTCACACTGGCCACTGTATGCCACCAGGGACTCTTTCTGCATCTGTTCCCCGCCACTAAGTGCTGCCTGCTCTGCCTTCATCTCCAGTGATCCCAGGAGACCCAAGGTGTCCCTACAATTTGTCCATGTGGCAGCCCAGTTAAGGATGACCTTGTCTACCCTGCCTTGCAGCCCAAAGGGGGCCATGTGACCAAGTCCTTGAACATGGAAGGAGAGTCGGCCTCCTCTGTCCTCCCTGCTTGCTTCCAAGGCAACTGGTTGCCCCGTCCTTCCCCGCTTCCCCCATCTCTGCAGCTTGGCACATGGCTATGGCAGCCCCAGGTCTGTATGTGTCACCAAGGATACACTCTGGGTGCAGTGACTTCTCAACACACGGTCCCCAAACCTGCAGCATCAGTATCAGCTGAGAACTTGTCAGAAATGCAAACTCCCAGGCCTCCATCACAGAATGACTGGTCCAGGAATGGGACTGTGTTTTTGCCAGTTCTCCAGGTGAGGCTGATGCAGGTGCAAGTGTGGGAGCTACTGTTCTCAGGCACTGTGGAGCAGTGGCAGGAAGGAGCCTGGTGCCTGTGCCGCCACATGGGAGCAGAGCTGCCACAAGCTGGTTAAACCATTGCCTTGCAGAGTGTGTCCCACTGTGAGCCTGTATTCCAATGCTATACCTCCCAGCAGATCCCTCGACTCAAGGACAATCAATGAATGTGTGACTACCAGAATGAATGAGCATAGTTTCCTTTACAGAAACCCTGTTTGCCTACTGACTTCACCAGAAATTTCTTGGAAATGTTTTACATTTGTTTTTATTTGAAAGGCATAGACACAGATGGAGAGAGATCTTCTATCCCACTGGTCACTACCAAATGCCCAAAAAAGTCAGAGCTGGGCCTGGAACCCAATCCAGGTCTCCCACGTGGCTGGCAAGGATTCAAGTTCTTGAGACATCCTTACTGCCTCCCAAGGTGAGTATTAGCAAGAAACCGGATTGGAAGTGGAGGAGCCGGGACAAGAACCAGGCCCTCTGACTTGGGATGCAGGTGTTCCAAGTGGTATCTCAACCAGTGCGTCAAACACCTGAGCTACTTCTCAGAGATTTCTGATGTCATGTCAGTGCAAGACTTGTTGTTGGAATGCGTAGAAAAGGCATTGAGGCAGACAGAGGCATGTAAGACCTCCCATGTTAAGAAAACCAGGCCAACAAAACAAATCAGGTTGCATGGTTCTCATGCATGTGACTGTATTCACAAACCTCCCTTGTAATGAAAGGCGATTCCCAGGATCAGCGGGGGCGGGGGCGGGGAGGGGGTAAGGTTCATTGTCAGCTACTCCTGTCCCCTACAATGCACCCAGCAGCCACATTTGTCCCAGAGCCCTGACCCCTGACCAAATCGGAATGGAGCCATTCTGGACCCCGCGCCACACTGGGCTGGTAGATCCTCACCCCCAGCCCTGGGAGCTTGTGCTAAGCTATTGAGGTCAACCCTTTCTGTTCATCAACCAGAGAGCAAGGGCCCGTGGCCGCTCAGCTGCCACTGCCACAGCAGTGGGCCATGTTCTGCTGAGAGCCAACCTGCAGGGAGAGACGGGGAAACAGATGCACAAACCAGCCATGGAGACAGGAGGAAGCACCTGGCCCAGCTTCCTGAAGCTGCTGGTTCCAGTTCTGAGCCTGGGCCAGGGGCAGCTGCAGCCTACCTGGGGGGTTTGTGGGACTCTGCAGAACCTTACACTCCCCTTACAGCTGAGCTGTGGATCAAGGGCGCTCCTGCCCCAAGCAGCCCAAGAGGCCTGAGATCATGCTGGAGTTCCCTTCTCTCTACAATTAACAGCACCCCTCACCCCAGCTCAGTGGCCACCAGGCAGGAGGCAGCCAGGCCCCCTGGTGTACTTTGTCATTTACCTGTGTTTTCAGCGACTTTCTGAGTGGCAGTTTCTGCAGGAACCACATTTCCCTTGCCAGCACAATGGACATCAGGAGACACCAAAAACAGCAAGCAGGAACTGAACAATCCCCAGGGCTTCCTCTTCCCACCAGGACCTGCACCCTGGCTCTCCCAGTCTCTCCTGCCTCTCAGCACCCCCACATCCCTTGCTCCGGATGCTTCCTGGCCCCTCTTTGTTGGAAGTCAGTGTGAGCGGGAGGTTGCGCACTGGACAAGGAGCCTGCCGACGGCAGTGTGTGTTGGCCACATGCCCTTACTCTCAGGACCAGCTTCCTCCTCTGCAGCGGGTTGGGTTGGACGAAATAATCTTTAAGCCCTCATTCTCAGTGTCCCCAGCCCTGGGTGGAGGCAAACCTAACAGCCCTGGAAATTCCAAGGATCTTGCTCCTTCTGTACATTTCTACAAGATCTGTTCGCCTGCTGCACGTACAGAACACACAGTTTTCAGCTGCTCAAGCCACTGAGCAGCCATCCTGAGATCACCCTCCAGGACTGTCATGGTGCATGATGAGAACTGGCTTTCTTAAAAAAAAAAAAAAAAAAAAGATTTACTTGTATTTATTTAAAAAGCAGAGGGGCATAAAAGGGGGAGAGAGAGAAAGAGAGACAGAGACAGAGACATCTTCCATCTGCTGGTTCGCTCCCCAGGGTAAGGCCAGGAGACTGTCCCATACGGGTGGCAGGGACCCAAGCACTTGGATCATCCCCTACTGCTTCCCCAAGCACATTAGCAGGGAGCTGGATCAGAAGCAGAGCAGACGAGACTCAAACTGGTGCTCGGATATGGGATGCCCGGCACCACAGGCAGCAGCTTGAACTACTGTGCCACACACCGGCCCCCAGAGTTGGATTTCTAAGGGTCGGAGGGGAGGAGAGGGGACCACCAGACAACCACTAGTTCCGTACTTCATAGTTTACTCATCGTCTCACTCCCCTTCCCAGACACGCCCCTGCTTCCGTTTCCAATCAGGCCCAAGGCAGCACTGTCCACCAGGTGCCCACACCAGAAACCTGGGCCTGCCCTTCCTTCCTCCTTTTCCTCTGCCCCCTATGTCTCGGTCTTGCAAATGTTTCTTCCTACACATCTCTTGGGTCAGCCCACGTTCGTGGCCCCCTTGACTCCCCCCAGACACCTGCCGCAGCCCCTGACTGGTCTCCTTGCCCCCACTCCTGCTCCTCGGTACCCCACTCCCCACCACCTGGGTTCCAGCCTTCGGAGCCCCTCTCAAGAAGTTCTAAATGCTGTTGGGGCTTGAACCTTAGAAAACTCTCAGTTCTGGACAGTGCCAGCCTCTCTGTCTGCAAACCCTGACGCATGCTGTTCCCTCTGCCAGGAACGTCCTCTTCCTCCCTTGTGAGACACATTCTACGGGGTACACCCGAGACTCCTCAGTGGGCCTGAGCCTTGTCACCCCACGAGGCCATTACCTGATGCTTCTTTGCAATTTTGCAATTCAGATCCTACATTTTGTCCCAATGAGATACGGTTTTAATTTGGCCTTTATTGCTATTTTAAAACACACACAACACGTGCATACGAGTAGATAAGCACCGTGAAAACCCAAATGATGCTAGGGAAACCAGAGCACTTGTGGACATCTCCATCCCCTCCCCAGAGCAGCCACAGCTGACCATCTTGGAGGTGCTTCCCAGGCCCTGTTTCTTTTCTTTGCATTACAGCACATGTACAGGCCACCGGGTGTTGGCTTCCTGTTTGCTGTCAGGACAAATTGCCACAGTCGTGGTGACTTAAAACAGAAATGGGTCCTCTCTCAGTTCTGCAGGAAAAGAAGTTCCACGCCAGCTTCATAGGATCAGAACCAAGTGGTGCAGGCTGAGCTGGGCTTCTTCTGGGGGCCCTGGGGAGATTCCCTCCTCTGCCTCTCCCAGCTTCAAGTGACAGCCAGCATTCCCTGCCTTGTGGTCTCATCACTCCAGGGTCTGTCATCACAGTCACTTGCCCTCTCCTGTCTGTGACCAATCTTCATCTGGTCAGTATATATGGGATGGCATTTAGGGCCCACCTGGGTAATCCAGTATAGGCCCCCATCTCAAGGTCTTTAATCAAATCCACCAAGAGTGGGTAGTGGGCACAGTTGTTAGGATGCTACGTGGGATGCCTGCATCCTATATAGGAGCGCATCGTTTGAGTCCTGGCTCCCCTGCTTCCAATCCTACGTCCTGCTCATGTGAACCCGGGGAGGCAGCAGGTGATGCATCAAGTACTTGTGTCCCTGCCACTCACGTGGGAGGCCTGCACTGAGTTGGATGGCAAACAATACCGCATTGCTGGCAAATTCTAGAGGTTTCTATGGAGGGGACACCAAAAGAGAAAATTGTGAGTCTTGCCCCTTCTTATTACCCTTAACTTTTCATTGTTCAACAATTACATCTCCTTTAATCCTCACAAGCACTGGTCGAAGTCTGAATTATCTAATTCCTTTTCTACAGCTGAGACTATGGAGAGGCCCAGAGGGTTAATGTTTGCCCAGGGCCACAGAGCCTGGCAGAGATACAAAGATTTTTAAATTCAGGGCAAATAGCCACAGACACACTTGTTTGGATATTTTTTTCTTCTAAAATGAAAAATGTGTTTTCCAGTTGGATTCATAATCTGTATTCTCAAAGTATTGGATATCACCGAGGAGTAATAAATCTTTCTAAAATATTTCAAGAAGACAGGCTGTTTTGATCCTTCTCGCAGCCTTACTTGGCTTCAGAAGACCTGGGGAAAGTTGGCAGCTGTGTGGCTATGCAGACAGAAAGGTTCAAGACAGCCATGAGCAGATGTCCCTGGCGGGGCCACCCAAGTAAGGCTTTGGGGAGAAACAAAGGCAGCTTTGATCAAACCAAAAAAAAAAAAAAAAACCTTCTGAAGAGAAAGATGCTGCTGAATTATAAAGAGTACATGAGAAGAAAAAGAAAGAAGAATGATACCCGAAACACTAGCGAGTCTGCTGGTGGGATCCTAACCGCTTTGTCATCCCACAGCTGCTGGCTGGGGCTACCCTCCCCCACCCCAGTTCTCACCATCCAAACTACAGGCTCTGTCACTTCTGGTGGGGGGGGGGGGGGGTAAGGAGAGAAATGATGTGACCAGGATCTCTGGCTGTTCCATTCCTCTTCCCCGCCCCAGTCCCCACATCCCACCGCTTCGCTGAGAATCACCCCCAACCACCACCACCATCACCACCCCGACCCCGTACAGAGGCTGCCCACGGGTTGCAAGGAAGACACTGCTGATTTCTGTCCCTGTCCCCCGTGGCTCTGTTACAATGGGCAAGGCCCACGACCTCTCTGTCTTGTTTCCTCTGTGGCCAAATGGCAAGAATGAGATCATTTCTCCCTCCAAGCGTTACTGTAAAAAATAAGTGAACCTGAGTCTGGCAGAGGCCCACTGCACGGTTTGGTCCATTTACGTGAGCGGAGGCGGGAGGTCATGGTTTTGCTCCCCTCACTTTCCCGACACCCCTTCCCTTCCTAGGCTTTGAAAAATGCCCACTCGTCGTCCCGGGTCAGGGCACCCTGTAATGTCCGAGCAACAGATGGGGATACTTGGGAGCACTACTCAAGGCAGGGGCAGAAGTTCATTTACCAAAAGGCCACACGGGTTAAGTCAGGAAGGGGCCACCTTGGCCGTGAGAAAGAGCCACCTGTCGTGCAGAGGCTTTGTCCAAAGATGACCAGTAGATCAGGAGGGAACAGCTTCGCCCTGAAGCAGCTGGGAAGGTAGGGAGACGGAGGGTGGGAGCCAGAGAAGAGGTCCAAGAGGGACTGGAAGCACACAGGTTCTGGGGTGGGGCGAGGGCTCCCAGGAAACTGTGGGGAGCCAGGAATTCAGTGATTCAAAAAGCCCACCTATCTGAGAAGCTGGGGGCTGCGCTGGGCCAAATCCCTGCCAGAAGACAGCCCTCAACAAGAAGTAAAGGACAGTGGCACTGAACATATTATTTGCTCACAGTTCTCCCTGTCTCCCACCTGGCCACGGTTTTGCAGTAGGTAGAACATCCTTCTCCATCTACTCTCTTTGGCCCTGACCATGTGACTTGCTTTTGCTAATGGAATACAAGTGGACGTGGCCAATGGCCCTTGAGTGGACACAACAGGTCCACTGTCCTCCTGGAGGCTGTGCATGTACCTCTCTGGTCTGGGTGGCCTCTTTGCAAACCTGGTCTCACCATGCGAGGAGCACACCCAAGGTGAGGTACCTGGAGTATAGACCTGAACCCAACGCCCAGCCTGGAGCCAACCCAGCCGTGCCCGCCGAGCCCAGGCTACCCACAAGGTTACCCTGCAATCAAGATAGATGTCTATGTTGTTGTAAGCCATTTAGATTGCACACTGTCTGTCCTGTAGCATTGTCACAGCAAAACCCGACTGATAACAGATCTTTTGGTGGTGTCTGGGGAGCTCTGTGCCAGGTACCAGTAATGACGCATAGCATCCCTCCCTTGACTTATAAGGGTGTAGAGCACTCACTACCAAGGGGTCTCAGCCAGGATGAGGCTGATGGCGCAATGCAGACTCAGGTATGAGGGGTCTTCCCAAAGTCTGCAGGAAAAGCATGTTAGGAAACAAACTACGCGTGGACTTCAAAATGTTTTGCAATAAAATGAACTTCTCTTTTCATCCCATTGCCCACCAACTGTTTGCCATGCCCTGGTTGCTCAGGTCTAGAACCAGTTCATTTTCTCTGTAAGACAAATGGAAACCAGGCAGGTCTTTGGAAAAGGACTCTTTTGAAACATTCTAACACAAGCCGGGGGCTTTTGTATAGAGTTTGAGAAATTTCTAGGATGGGGCCGGCACTGTGGCGTAGCGGGTTAAAGCCATATGGGTGCCGGTTCTAGTCCCAGCTGCTCCTCTTCTGATCTGGCTCTCTGCTATGGCCTGGGAAAGCAATAGAAGATGCCCAAGTCCTTGGGCCCCTGCACCCACGTGGGAGACCATAAGAAGCTCCTGGCTCTTGGCTTCAGATGGGTGCAGCTCCAGCCGTTGCAGTCTTCTGGGGAGTGAACCAGCGGATGGAAGACCTCCTTCTCTGTCTCTACTTCTCTCTGTAACTCTTTCAAATAAATTAAATACATCAAAAAAAAAAAAAAAGAAATTTGCAGGAAAGGACTCAATTAAACTTTGGTCTGCAACAGCCAATAGGACACTGCTTCCCACTTCTGGAGTCATAGGGAAAGGAGTGCCCTTCTACTTCCGGATCGTCACTCAGGGTTTGGCCTCATGTTTTGTCACTAGATCTCCATCCCCTCACCTGCCTCTGAGCCCTGACCCCCAGTGCTTAACAAATGTGACTCCAGGCTCCTGGCTGCACATGGGCCGGCTGGCAAGACAGATGCAAACTCAGCTCTTTTCCCAACCACCAGACATCAAAAAAAGATGGCAAAACCCTGGTCCTCCAACGAACAGCATGGGCCATGGGTACCATGCTGGCCAGGGAAGACGGAGAGGAGACAAATGTTTCTCTACCTTCCCGGCAGCACCCCAACAGCACATGAACAGTGTTCCAGCCAGTGAGAGACGGGGCAGAGGGAAGCCGTGTGTGCATGCACACGTGCACATGCATGTGAATAGCAAATACCGAGTCTATGTCCTAGAGTCATCACTGCCGGTGTGCCACCCCCTCACTCTGTGGCCCCCAACATTCACCCTCTCCTAAACAGCCCCACTCCTCGATCACTGATTCATCACCACTCAGACTCTGAGCGAGACTGGCAGAGATCTGGGAATTTGGAGCTCCCACCCCATTTGTTCAAGTGGAGCTCCAGCATTGTCATAACAAAACTATGGCTGGGGCGAGAGGGAAACCATGAGTGGATTTGCAGAGGGCTGGGATTAAAACCACATGTCACAAGCCGGGGAGGAACTCTGCAGGCCAGACCTGCTCAAACTTCCCAGAGCCAGGCCCTAGGCAGGGGCAGCTGGCCTGGCACAGGCCTCTGGAGCAGAGACGACAGGCACGGCACACAGGGGCCCCAGGCCCCCAGTGTTTGTCTGCCCGCCAGATCGCTGGGCGTGGGGAGGTTAGAGCTGAGTGTTCCCTGTGGACAGAATCCCAGGCTGCCCAACTCAAAGTGACTGCCCAGCCAGGCTCCCTGCTCAGTGCCATCGGAGAGCTGTGATTTGCCCTCCAAATCAGCAGCTTCAGGACGAGAAAGGACCTTCGCCCCTGTCATTTCTGGCCCAGAGATTTTCCAGGAAAAAGAAAGAAACCCAAAAGAATGATAACGAATATTTATTCAGTATTTCACTACGTGTGTGGCACCACTGGAGGCACTTCACTTGCATTAAGTCACTGAATCCTCAGGCCAGTCTTGGGCATTCAGCGTTAGGATTACTATCACCATCGTACAGGCAAGGGAAGAAAGCAAGGCAGGGAGAAGCGGAGTGGCCCGAGGGCATTAGACAGGAATAAATGAACTGGAGAATTTCCCACAATTTCTGTCTCTAGCCCTGTACTCTAACTCCGTCCCCTTATATACCCATCTAGTATGCTCACTTTCCCATGATGCACCTGACATCACAAGCACTCCACACGGAGATGCCAGGAAGCCCCCAATAAACCTCACATGCATTAAATCCCACTCAAGCTCCACCCCATTTGTGTATTCAATTAGGGCACCACCCCCACCCCATAAAGGGGACTGCTGGGCTCAGGAGCTCTCGCTCGCTCGCTCGCGCTCTCTCCCCTCCCGGGAGTGGGCCCAGGCAGTTCTGGCTTCAGAAGCAGCTGAGCTGGTGGCTGCTCTGATTCTGAGACAGTGCTGGCTCTTAGGGGCGGGCTCTTCTCTCAGAGGAGGCTGCCCTGTTTGGGACTGGCCCAGTCCTCTGTGAAATGAAGCTTGCATCGAAGGCAGGTGGCTCTCTCTTTGCAGCAGGGCAAATGAATGGAGAGAAAATGTAAACTTTCAGGTACATGTTTCTCATTCAAAGCGAAAATAACCTTGTTCTGTCTCTTGTCCTACGTCAGTCTTTATAAACAGGAGACTATCAATGAGAAAATGCCACCCTTGGGTCCACTCCAATTTGGACATTTGTGAGAGGCAGCATGAGAAGGAGCTTTCTGTTCATCTGTTACCCCCAAATTAGGTCTAGGGCTTGGTCTCAAAACCAGGCAGATTCTAAGCTTCCTGCTCTTCCAGAACCAAATGGTGGCCGAGTTCCTTTCAGCCCAAGCTCTGTCCAGATGGTGAGCCAGGAAATCACAACCATCTGACCTGTGCGGTGAATCTAGAAGACGCTAATAACCACAGTCGCCTCCTGAGCACTCACCCAGTACCCGGCGCTCCCAAACTCTACCCTACAAGGTGTACACAGATATGATGAATTTGGAGCTGTAAAAATTCAGATTTCAAGAAGTACAGTACCTCACTCAGGGTCACCCAACAGAAAGCAGCAGGCAGGATTCAGCTTTTTCCTAAGTCCATGAACTCTTCACTGCACCACAGAGTGAGGAAGGAAGGCTCCAAAACTTGGGAGACAGAAGTAAGTTCAGGGAGGGGTTAAACATGGCAAGAGAAAAGAGGATTTTGCTGCCTCTTTCGACAACTTCCTGTGACTTCACACAGCCCCTTCCTGTGACTCCACACTGACACTTCCTGTGACTTCACACAGCCCCTTCCTGTGACTTCACACAGCCCCTTCCTGTGACTCCACACTGACACTTCCTGTGACTTCACACTGACACTTCCTGTGACTTCACACAGCCCCTTCCTGTGACTCCACACTGACACTTCCTGTGACTTCACACAGCCCCTTCCTGACTCCACACTGACACTTCCTGTGACTCCACACTGACACTTCCTGTGACTTCACACAGCCCCTTCCTGTGACTTCACACAGCCCCTTCCTGTGACTTCACACTGACACTTCCTGTGACTCCACACTGACACTTCCTGTGACTTCACACAGCCCCTTCCTGTGACTCCACACAGCCCCTTCCTGACTCCACACTGACACTTCCTGTGACTCCACACTGACACTTCCTGTGACTCCACACTGACACTTCCTGTGACTTCACACAGCCCCTTCCTGTGAATTCACACTGACACTTTCTGTGACTTCACACAGCCCCTTCCTGTGACTTCACAGACACTTCCTGTGACTTCACACAGCCCCTTCCTGTGAATTCACACAGCCCCTTCCTGTGAATTCACACAGCCCCTTCCTGTGACTCCACACTGACACTTCCTGTGACTTCACACAGCCCCTTCCTGTGACTCCACACTGACACTTCCTGTGACTTCACACAGCCCCTTCCTGTGACTTCACACAGCCCCTTCCTGACTCCACACTGACACTTCCTGTGACTCCACACTGACACTTCCTGTGACTCCACACTGACACTTCCTGTGACTTCACACAGCCCCTTCCTGTGACTTCACACAGCCCCTTCCTGTGACTTCACACTGACACTTCCTGTGACTCCACACTGACACTTCCTGTGACTTCACACAGCCCCTTCCTGTGACTCCACACAGCCCCTTCCTGACTCCACACTGACACTTCCTGTGACTCCACACTGACACTTCCTGTGACTCCACACTGACACTTCCTGTGACTTCACACAGCCCCTTCCTGTGAATTCACACTGACACTTTCTGTGACTTCACACAGCCCCTTCCTGTGACTTCACACAGACACTTCCTGTGACTTCACACAGACACTTCCTGTGAATTCACACAGCCCCTTCCTGTGAATTCACACAGCCCCTTCCTGTGACTCCACACTGACACTTCCTGTGACTTCACACAGCCCCTTCCTGTGACTTCACACAGCCCCTTCCTGTGACTCCACACTGACACTTCCTGTGACTCCACACTGACACTTCCTGTGACTTCACACAGCCCCTTCCTGTGACTCCACACAGCCCCTTCCTGACTCCACACTGACACTTCCTGTGACTCCACACTGACACTTCCTGTGACTCCACACTGACACTTCCTGTGACTTCACACAGCCCCTTCCTGTGAATTCACACTGACACTTTCTGTGACTTCACACAGCCCCTTCCTGTGACTTCACACAGACACTTCCTGTGACTTCACACAGCCCCTTCCTGTGAATTCACACAGCCCCTTCCTGTGAATTCACACAGCCCCTTCCTGTGACTCCACACTGACACTTCCTGTGACTTCACACAGCCCCTTCCTGTGACTCCACACTGACACTTCCTGTGACTTCACACAGCCCCTTCCTGTGACTTCACACAGCCCCTTCCTGACTCCACACTGACACTTCCTGTGACTCCACACTGACACTTCCTGTGACTCCACACTGACACTTCCTGTGACTTCACACAGCCCCTTCCTGTGACTTCACACAGCCCCTTCCTGTGACTTCACACTGACACTTCCTGTGACTCCACACTGACACTTCCTGTGACTTCACACAGCCCCTTCCTGTGACTCCACACAGCCCCTTCCTGACTCCACACTGACACTTCCTGTGACTCCACACTGACACTTCCTGTGACTCCACACTGACACTTCCTGTGACTCCACACTGACACTTCCTGTGACTTCACACAGCCCCTTCCTGTGACTCCACACTGACACTTCCTGTGACTTCACACAGCCCCTTCCTGTGAATTCACACAGCCCCTTCCTGTGACTTCACACAGCCCCTTCCTGTGACTCCACACTGACACTTCCTGTGACTTCACACAGCCCCTTCCTGTGACTCCACACTGACACTTCCTGTGACTTCACACAGCCCCTTCCTGACTCCACACTGACACTTCCTGTGACTCCACACTGACACTTCCTGTGACTTCACACAGCCCCTTCCTGTGACTTCACACAGCCCCTTCCTGTGACTTCACACTGACACTTCCTGTGACTCCACACTGACACTTCCTGTGACTTCACACAGCCCCTTCCTGTGACTCCACACAGCCCCTTCCTGACTCCACACTGACACTTCCTGTGACTCCACACTGACACTTCCTGTGACTCCACACTGACACTTCCTGTGACTTCACACAGCCCCTTCCTGTGAATTCACACTGACACTTTCTGTGACTTCACACAGCCCCTGTGACTTCACACAGACACTTCCTGTGACTTCACACAGCCCCTTCCTGTGAATTCACACAGCCCCTTCCTGTGAATTCACACAGCCCCTTCCTGTGACTCCACACTGACACTTCCTGTGACTTCACACAGCCCCTTCCTGTGACTCCACACTGACACTTCCTGTGACTTCACACAGCCCCTTCCTGTGACTTCACACAGCCCCTTCCTGACTCCACACTGACACTTCCTGTGACTCCACACTGACACTTCCTGTGACTCCACACTGACACTTCCTGTGACTTCACACAGCCCCTTCCTGTGACTTCACACAGCCCCTTCCTGTGACTTCACACTGACACTTCCTGTGACTCCACACTGACACTTCCTGTGACTTCACACAGCCCCTTCCTGTGACTCCACACAGCCCCTTCCTGACTCCACACTGACACTTCCTGTGACTCCACACTGACACTTCCTGTGACTCCACACTGACACTTCCTGTGACTTCACACAGCCCCTTCCTGTGAATTCACACTGACACTTTCTGTGACTCCACACTGACACTTCCTGTGACTTCACACAGCCCCTTCCTGTGACTTCACACAGACACTTCCTGTGACTTCACACAGCCCCTTCCTGTGAATTCACACAGCCCCTTCCTGTGAATTCACACAGCCCCTTCCTGTGACTCCACACTGACACTTCCTGTGACTTCACACAGCCCCTTCCTGTGACTCCACACTGACACTTCCTGTGACTTCACACAGCCCCTTCCTGTGACTTCACACAGCCCCTTCCTGACTCCACACTGACACTTCCTGTGACTCCACACTGACACTTCCTGTGACTCCACACTGACACTTCCTGTGACTTCACACAGCCCCTTCCTGTGACTTCACACAGCCCCTTCCTGTGACTTCACACTGACACTTCCTGTGACTCCACACTGACACTTCCTGTGACTTCACACAGCCCCTTCCTGTGACTCCACACAGCCCCTTCCTGACTCCACACTGACACTTCCTGTGACTCCACACTGACACTTCCTGTGACTCCACACTGACACTTCCTGTGACTTCACACAGCCCCTTCCTGTGAATTCACACTGACACTTTCTGTGACTTCACACAGCCCCTTCCTGTGACTCCACACTGACACTTCCTGTGACTTCACACAGCCCCTTCCTGTGAATTCACACAGCCCCTTCCTGTGAATTCAGACAGCCCCTTCCTGTGACTCCACACTGACACTTCCTGTGACTTCACACAGCCCCTTCCTGTGACTCCACACTGACACTTCCTGTGACTCCACACTGACACTTCCTGTGACTTCACACAGCCCCTTCCTGTGACTTCACACTGACACTTCCTGTGACTCCACACTGACACTTCCTGTGACTTCACACAGCCCCTTCCTGTGACTCCACACTGACACTTCCTGTGACTTCACACAGCCCCTTTCTGTGACTTCACACAGCCCCTTCCTATGACTCCACACTGACACTTCCTGTGACTTCACATAGCCCCCTCCTGTGACTCCACACTGACACTTCCTGTGACTTCACACAGCACCTTCCTGTGACTCCACACTGACACTTCCTGTGACTTCACACTGACACTTCCTGTGACTTCACACTGACACTTCCTGTGACTCCACACTGACACTTCCTGTGACTTCACACTGACACTTCCTGTGACTTCACACAGCCCCTTCCTGTGACTCCACACTGACACTTCCTGTGACTTCACACAGCCCCTTCCTGTGACTTCACACTGACACTTCCTGTGACTTCACACTGACACTTCCTGTGACTTCACACAGCCCCTTCCTGTGACTCCACACTGACACTTCCTGTGACTTCTCATAGCCCCCTCCTGTGACTCCACACTGACACTTCCTGTGACTTCAGACAGATTTGACTTGCAATAATTCAGCAGACGCCATGTCCAAGAGGCCAGCCGTGCTTTGCAAATGGCAGACTGCATGGTGGGTACTTAAGGACAGAATAAAGTCCCTACTGAAAATAAAAACCTCTTCCTATTTCCTCCTCACCTTTTCTTAATCTGCCCAAGCAGCCACCTTCCTTAGCACCTTAGAGAAAGGCAACTAGAATAGATAAGGCACTATAGCTATTTTGACCTTAGTGGGGTTTACTGGGGGTGGGGTGGGGCCTAGGGGCTCTGGCAGGGGTTAATTTGAAATTCCCAGGAAGCTCAGATCTCAATCTCCTTTACCCCAAGCAAAGGCAGTTGGAGGAGCCAGCCATGACCTTGGCTATGTGCCCAGGCACTGCTGTTTAGCTCCCACGGCATGGAGTCCACTGTGACCCTGTGCAGTGATGGAAACTTCCTTGGTGAGCAAATGACAATAGTTAGTGCCGAGGATGGAAATGAAGGCCAAAAGCAACCTTAGGAAGCTCTCAGTAGAGGGCTGTGGGGTGGGGCAAGGGCGGGGAATGGGGAGACAAGTTCTAGAAAATACTCGTTTTAGAAACAATAAAGAGAGGAATGTGAAATTTAAAGACAGCAGAGTTCCCCAAATCCTCGTAAAATAAGAAAAGCGATTCAAAAATTATTTCAGCAAATACTTTGGCCAAAATAAAAGTTGTTTTTCAAGAACAACAGTAGAAATTGAACATTTAACTCTCCCAGCCCGTTTGACAGCACTTTATGGGAGAACACACGATTGCCATGTAAGTGGCCATTCCATGCAACCGCAATCCTCAGACGTGGGGACCTGCGAAGGCCGCAGCAAGTGGCCCTTGAGGGGAACGTCCAGGAAAGGACACCGCCTGGCAGGAAGAAGCCCCAGGCTGGGTCACACCTGAGTGAGGCCTCACTTTCCAGCGGAATCTGTGACTGGGAGCTAAGCTGTTGCTACCCAGCAGGTGACTGGAAAGCACCATGAATGGAGCAAACAGGGAAAGGCATTTGACTTCGGGCACTTCAGAGAGCCTCAGGGCACCCGTGTGGGAGTCCAGGGCACCCTGGCACAGAAGGCAGGTGGCTGCTGCCCCTCAGACAAATCCTGAGGCCTCACGGCTTTGTCCTTTTGTCTGACCACCCCCCGATACCAGGCACGGGAACAGAGGAAGGGACACCAGTGTGAAGAAGCCATTCCCTGTCTCGCTGTCCTGCCCGGACAACCTCACAAGGAGCTGGCAGACAGGAAGGAGTTCTCATCACACCCATTTTACAGATGAGGTGCTTGTGGCTCCGAGAGACCTGGTCATTCACTCCACATGATCCCTCCACTAACCAGAAGCACTGGGATTCCAACTCGGGTCTCCAGCCTGCAGAGACCAAGCACCTGGCCCTGGGCCCAGGGACATGGAGGCACAAGGAAGGATTTAGTTCAGGCTCTCAGGGGTCATCCCGAAGCCCTCCTGGGCTCCCGGCTGACCTGGGGGAGCCGTGCTGGCAGAAGGTTTCAGCACACCTGAGCAGTACCCGCATCTGTCTCTTCACCACCTGAGCTGGGCCCATGGCACCAGCAGACAGAGGTGGGTCTCGTCCTTCAACAAATACTTAGAAATGTCCACAGTAGAAAGGTGGTGTCTAGACAGATACACAGGAGCCGGAATATCTAGGTCCAAACCCCGGCTTTGCTCCTGTTGAGCAAATCACTGACTGAACATCAGTTTCTCTAGAAAAAAAAAATGAGTATAATGGTTCCTACCTTAAGTAAGGAGCTGCTGAGAGGATTCAGGGAGTTTTAACACAAACAAAATACTAAGAACAGGGCTTTGCACACAATCGTACAGTTAGCACTTGGTCCCATCACTAACTCCCTGATTAATAATTCCCTGGGGTCCTATGTAACTCCAGTGCTTCCTTCCTGTGCCTTGCTTGCTGCATCTGTGAAACGGGCGGATAACAGAGTCACAGCACTCTGAGCCCTGGGAAACCACGGGTGAGAAGAAAGGAGGTATCAGGGACCAACGCCAAGGCTCCTCCTTGGAGCCACCATTGCCCACATGATTTCTCCTCTCTCTCCCTCCCTCCCTCACTCTCCCTCCCTCCCCCTCTCTCCCTCCCCCCCCCCCCCCCCCCCGTCCTCTGCAGTCCCATGCCACACATTTCTTCACACCAGCTGCTCTGTGAAGGCCCATGGTGTTCTGGAGAAGGTTCTAGTGCTCCTGGGGCAACGCCTCCCAGCTGGAGAGCAGGACTGGTCCACGACACGCAGGGAAGATTGGACCCTAGGAAGGTGAGTTCAAAGCTGCGCTTGGAACCTAACACGGAGCAATTCAATCTCTACTTCTCCCCCAGAGAGTTTATCAGATGGGAAGCTGTAGGCCACCTGGGACAAAAAGGGAGGCTGCAAGGGGAGGCAGGTTCTTGGGCCTTTCCTAACAACCATGGGGCACACAGATCCTCCAGCCACATGGCCATGGGCTGAAGGGAGCTAGGCAGGAAGTAGGCACCATCTTGGAGGTCTTCAAGGGACCCCAGGACCTGTCTGAAGCCACATTATCAAGCATCCCCCAGGTCAGGTACTGGGGTCTCCCCACCTCCTCTCCTCCTTGTAGACTCCCTGTAAGAAAGGCATCAGCATTCACATTGGCCAGCTGGGGAAACAGAGGCACAGCTTATGTCACTCAAAATTTTTTTTATTATTTGAAAGGCAGAGAGACAACGACAGACAGAGATCGCCCATCTGCTGGTTCACTTCCCCAAATACCTGCAACAGCCAGAGCTGGCCCAGGCTAATGTGAGAAGCTCGGAACTCAATCTGGGTTTCCCACAATGATATCAGGGATACAACTACTTAAGCCACACCTGCTGCCTCCCAGGGTATGCATTAGCAGGAAGCTGGAACTGGAAGCAGAGCTGGGACCGAACTCATGCACTCAACGTGGGACGTGAGTGGTGTGTGTCCCAACGACTGTGTCAAACACCCTGCCCCTTAAGTCTCATAGCTAAGTGGAGGTCCTGAGATTCACCCCGGTCTGCCCACCCATCGATTCGCTAGAGCTTTATCCCCGCTATCATGGAAACCTTGATGAACATGAGCTGTTTCTCTCTCTGCCTCCCATCCCCAAGCACGCAAGCAAACCTGAAGAGCTGGAAGCTGGCCTCTTCCTACTCCAGGAGAGAACAGAAAGGCTTATGCTTCCAAAGACCATGCAACGCTCCTACAGGCAAACCAAGCTGGGCTGGCCGACTGCTGTTAGGTGAGAACAGGCTTGGAGCTGGACAATTCAACTCAGAAAAGCTATGCTATTGTTCAGTAAAAGTAGTGGGTTAAGCACATGCTATTCTCTCTGTGTGCTCCTGAAACCTCAAGATAGAGTCCACCTCTTAAGGGGCAAACCCATAAGGACACGGAGAACAGGAGAGGAGGCGATCATTAGCAGAAGCCAGGAAGCCGGAGAGCAGGGGTGTGAGTTACAATTACTTCCAGGGACCAAAGCCAAATCCCAAACTGAAAGGTCAAGACTCCACACGACTGATGCCAGAGAAGGCCCCAACAGGGCAAGAATTAGCGTCACTGGTGACTGGGGGGGACGAGGACAAGAGGATTGGGGGGCAGACAGGTGTTTAGCCTGTGGTTAAGATGCCTGCATCCCATAAAGGAGTACCTGGGCTCAACTCCCAGTTCCTTTTTTTTTTTTTTTTTTTTTTTTTTGACAGGCAGAGTGGACAGTGAGAGAGAGAGACAGAGAGAAAGGTCTTCCTTTGCCGTTGGTTCACCCTCCAATGGCCGCCGCAGCCGGTGCACCACACTGATCCGATGGCAGGAGCCAGGTACTTCTCCTGGTCTCCCATGGGGTGCAGGGCCCAAGGACTTGGGCCATCCTCCACTGCACTCCCTGGCCACAGCAGAGAGCTGGCCTGGAAGAGGGGCAACCGGGACTAGAACCCGATGTGCCGGCGCCACAAGGTGGAGGATTAGCCTAGTGAGCCGCGGCGCCGGCCACCAGTTCCTTCTCTTAACTCCAGCTCTCTGCTAATTTGTACCTGGGGAGGCAACAGGTGATGGCTACAGTACTTGCGTCCCTGCCACCCATGTGGGAGGCCTGGATTGAGTTCCTGGCTCCCAGCTCTGGCCTGGCCCTGCCCTTGCTATATAGGTGTTTAGAGAGTGAACCAGTGGATGGATGTGCCTGTTCGCTCGCTCTCTCTCTCCTTCTCTTTTTTTTTTTTTTTTTTAAAAGAAATGCTCTATTCAAGGAAAAGCAGCGCCAGATCACTTGGATCAATACAACTGTAAACACAAACACAAAAGCAGCATAGACACTGTATTACAGGCTGGCGATGCGGCAAAGCAAGTTAAGGTGCCATTCACAGTGCCAGCACCCCAAACTGAAGCAGTGGTGCAAATCCTGGCTGCTCAGCTCCCGACTCGGCTTCCTGCTGATACACCTGGGAAGGCAGCAGATAACGGCTGAAGCACCTGGGCCCCGGCTACCCATGTGGGAGACCCGGGTGGAGCTCCTGGCTCCTGGCTTCGGCCTGGCCTGGCCCTGGTTATTGTGGCTCTCTCTGTCTCGTCGTCTGTGTTTCAAAGAAATAAATCTTTTCTAAAAAAAAAAAAATGTAGTACAAATCAACTTTTGGGAGAATCAGATTCCAAATACAGTAAACGAGGCAGTCATTAAGTCTAGATCAAAATTACCCTTGAAAAACCCCTTACGAAAGAGATTAACACAGCATCCAGTACATCTCCCGTCTGCAAACACAGTCTCCACAAAACCAACCGCAGCTGGATAATCTTGGGGCACACTCAGCCTCTGAGCCTGCTGGTCGCGAGAAAGGAAATGAGCTGGCCCCGCTAACGAGGGGTGCCGGGAAGAAGGGAGCTCCAACCAGACCGGCCTGCTCCATGCACATTTGATAGGACAGCACCAGCGATGCCCAACACCAGGTTTCCAGCCAGGGAGCATCCGAGAGTGCGCAGCTTCTGATGATAAAAGGCACCCGAGAGGGAAGGAGGGTGCGTGCGACCCCAGGAGAGGCGAGGCACCTGCCTTACACGCCCAGCAGGCCTTGAGGGGACACAGCTTCAGTGGGGAGAGAGGGTGGGGAGGGGGAGGAGGGGGAGGCAGCAGGCCCACCCCTGGAGCCTGCAGGGTAAGAGGAAGCACAGAGCCAAGGACTCCACCAACAGGAAGCTTCCCTTGCCCCCAGAAATTCCCTCCCCAAAGCAAGCCACAGATACAGAGGAAGGACTGCTGCCCCAGAGGTCTCTGTGCCGGCCCTCTCACAATGCCCATGGAGGCCCATCCGTCCCCATCTTCACCTTCCTTACCTCCAATTTCTCACCTGGGACTCCTGGGGGAATTAAAGTGCTCCCAGAAGTCAGTAGTCCTCGCGTCTCACCCAGAACATCACCTCCCCTCAGAAGTGGGGATGCCAATCAGTGTTGCCCCTTGGCTCCCAGCCGGCGGCCTGGTGTGGGCAAACGAGCCAGCACCACGTCCTCGTCTGTGTGCTTGCTAAAGGCTGTTCGAGTCTACTGAACACAGACAGACATTTCATAATATCTGGTTCCTTTTCCTCGGCTCTGGCCAGGCCAAGTCCAGCTCAGGCTGGATGTGACCGCAGGCTGTCTGCAGGGAGTTGGATCCAGTGGCAGCACCAACAGCCATTTCTTTCCTAGAGTATGGATGACCTAAGGTCCACCAAGCAAAGCAGGAGCTGGAAGGGTGTCATGTGTCCCGCCCCATGAGTCTTACTGTGCATGAGCCAGGGCAGGTTTTCTGGACTGGACCCATGAGACCAGGGCCCTGGGCAGACCAAGGTGTGCCGAGGTGGAGATCTGGGGGTCTGGGACGGTGCACGTGGTGCACAGGAGAGTTCAGAGGTGGAAATGGGCTTGTTCTCTGTGAAGGTGAGCGATGAGGAAGAAGAGGAGGATCCCTGTCTTGTGTCGCTGTCACAGGAGGTACAGCTGGGGAGGCGAGAGACTGCACCCGGCGAAAGCAGGAGCTGCCCATGGAGGAGAGGCTCTTCACTGGGTGCATTTACGGGACAGAATGCATTGCTTTCCAATCTAAAGATTCTCCCCATTTCTGTGCATCTTTCTCTCTCCCTCTCAGCCCCTTGTACACACAGCACCTCCTACTTGAAAAGCTGAAAACTCAAGCCAAATGGGAGCCCTCGGAGTAGAGGCCAGAGGCCAGAGGTGGAACAGGTAAGATCGCCAAGGGTCTGCTTACACTCGGACCCGGCTACACCATCCCAAGCACAGCACACCCTAAACCGCCTGCTGGGGATTCTCTGAAAGGGAGCTGCAGACGTTGCAATGCCGGGGGTTGGCAGGAAGGACACAAGCTCCTGCCTGCTGGCCTGGCCCACCCCAGGGCCCCTGGGCACCGCCTGAGAGCCTGTGTTGTTCCAGCCCGAGCACCAACCTCAGCTCTGATTTACTGCTCAGCCCCTGGAGGGAGTGTGGCTGTGCAGCTCTGCCCTGAGCCCGTGCAGCTGCCAGCTCTCTGCCTCACAGACCGCGGGATCTGCTTGTCCACAGAAAAACAAACAGCCTCTGGGAGTTTGGGCACATCTTTCAGGAAAGCCACAAGGTTTGGTGTGAAGGGCCCTAGCCCACGGAGCATGGCGGAGCCAGGAACTGAACATACCATATCCACATGGTCCCAGGGAGCCCCGCTCAGGTCCTGATCACGAGACCAGCCCCCAGGACTCGTCTGCTTGCCATGGCTTTTCTCCAAGTCCCCAAGCTGTTTGACAAATTTCATCCCTGGGTCCACAAGGGAGGCGGGCAGGTCCCTGGGGGCTCCTGCCATTACCAGTCTGGTGCAGCTGTGGATAAAACTTGGGCCCAGAGCCAGGCTGCCTGGGTGGTGACCCCCACTCCACCCTGTCCTTCACCTGGGCCTCGATTCCCTCATCCAGACAATGGGGATCCTAACACCACCTCACTCATGGGGTGGACCACTCTTGCATTCATCAAGCAGGTCTTTCCTCTGCCAAGCACTGTTCCAGGCAGGAGAGATACGCCTGGAACAAGCCAGACAAAAGCCCTTCCCCTTGCAGTGGTGAGAAAAGAAAGTGACTTGTCACTCACACAAAATTCAACCATTCTAGTGAGCTCCCCGAGAGCTACAAGAGCCGTAGGAAGAGCACTGGAAACAGCCCGACAATGCTGCCCGCTCTGAGTACTGTCCCTGTTAGCATCCAGCGATGGCCAGGGGGCTGCCTCCAGGACTGGACCCTGAGAACAAACGCTAAGTAGGTGGGGTGCGACCCCTCTGCCTGCTTCCGAGACTGAGGGAGTTACCAGAGGCTCCCATAGGCCCTCCTCCCTCGAAGCTGGCTGCGGTGTGCTGAGTTCTCCGGGACCCCTCTGCACATCCACGGCTGAATTAGCATTTTGTTCCAGCTCACAAGGGCACCAGTGTGGGGACACCACAGGCCAGATGGAATTTCAGAGACCCTGTCATTTGGTGGGAATTTTCTGTGGCTGCCTTATAGTCACAGCCACACATTTTGCTCTCAAGGCCTGGGAGTGGATGGAATTGGGGACAGGGGTAGGTTGGGGGGGTGGGGGTGGGGATTCCTGCTGAAAAAATAATAAAGCAAGTTTCTCTGCAGGCTGTTCCTGTCCAACCATCCAGAGATTTCAACTCTCGGGCTGCTCAGAGGCCAGGACAGGGGCAAGCAGGGGCTCTATATCTTCCAGATGTGCCCCTCCCTCCCTCTGGCCAAAGAGGGGACAATCAGGACAGCATCAGCCTCACTGTCCGCCTTCGGCCCAGCCCCGGCTCCAGGAGATCGCGTGGACAGGTTTAGACCTGGAGGGGAGTGTAGACCAAGATCCACAGGTCCATCTAGCCAGCAGATGTGTTTTGTTTGGCTTGAAGCATTTTAAACGCGTTTGAGCCAATGTTTAAAAAATCCAGGATGTTTCACACACGAATTCAAATTTCCACTTCCCCTGGAAAAGAGGAAGTTCTGGCCACACTTGGGGGCCGTGTCCCCACCCGGCTGGAGCAGAGCGGCTCCCCTCTCACATCAACATGGCGGTCTCTGCAGTTCACCTCTGTCCTTGTCTCCCAACACCAAGGACAAGGACAGTTGCCTTGAGGAAACAAAATACAGACAGATGTGTTTTCATTGTACCCAGCCCAATGCACTTACTGGAGCCAGCATCCGGCCCCGGGCATTTCAGCTTCTCTCTCCTGATCGAGAGCACCCCTGCCCTTAGCTCCAAGAGACTGTTTGCCTATAATTCAAATTCAGATTTGCACTGGCCACACTTCAAGTACTGAATAGCCACCTGGGAGGAGAGCCCACTGCTGACGGCATGGATGCAACGCTCCCAACTCAAGGGCTGGCCTTTGCTGCGGCAGTTAAGTTGCTGCTTGGGTCACCCGCATCCCATGTTTGAAGGCCTGGTTCAAGTCCAGGCTCCGCCTTCTAGTCCAGCTTCCTGCTAATGCACACCCTAAGTGGCAAGAGGTGATGGAGAAAGTAGCTAGGTCCCTGACTCCAATGTGACTGAGTTCCTGGCTTTTCGCTCCAGAGTTGCAGGCATTTGGTGAGTGAACCAGGGGATGGGAGACCTCTCTGTGTCTCTCCATCCTTCTATCTTTTAAATGCATAAATACAATAAATAAAAATAAAATTAAGGGGCAGGCATTTGGCACAGCAGCTAAACTGCCACTTGGGACACCCACAATGTAGTGCCTGAGTTCAAGTGCCAACTCCACTCCCCATTCCAGCTTCCTGCTAATGTATAGCATGTGTGGCAGCAGATGAGGGCTCAAGTACTTGGTGCGTGTCACCCACATGGGAGACCCAGATGGAGTTTCTGGCTTCTGAATTTCTCTTGTCTCAGCTCTGCTGTTGCAGGCATTTGGAGAATAAACCAAGGGATGGTTGGTTCTCTGTTTCTTTCTACCACTCTGCCTTTCAAATAAGTAAGTAAAAACAAATAAATAAAAAAATAAGTATTTTTACAAAGAGGACATTTGCATCATCTCAGAAAGTTCCACAGGACAACCCTGGAGAGACTGAAATACAAGGCATAGGAGGCTACCAACCAAGGATGCACCTGTGGCACCAGGCCTCTGCACCTGCCCTGTGCTGGCCACTGCTGGGGGCCAGAGGGAGCTGATGCTCCCTGAGGCTGCTGCCTTCCAGGAATTCACTATCTAATTAGGTAGAAAGCTGCAGCCAAAGACAAGAAACAGCAGGAAGGCCCCGGGGTATCCCCTGGGGTTCTCAGGGTCAGGAAGGCGGGCAGGTCCCTGTGTCCATCACTCCCTGCGCACGCTCTACCCTGCATTCTTGGCCCCATCCAAAGCAGACAATCGCATCAGAGACTTCCAGAAGAGTGGGGCCCCCTCAGCCCACTCACAGAGATGCTGCTTAGACAACCAGGGCTCAGCACCCCCAGTGTGTTTTGGAGGCTCCCTGAGCACGATGCCCAGGAAGAGTCCCGTTGGGTTCCAACCCACCCCACGATCTGTGTGCCCTGCCTACAGGCCTCCCCCAGGGCTGGCATCCCCTCAGACCTCTCCAAATGCAGGCCTGGCTCTCTGTCCCCACGCACCTGGGACCCAGACCCCCAGGGGCACGCTCTAGACAACAAACCACATCTGAGGATACTTGCTTCTGAATGAGAATTTCCAAAGACTAGCTATCAGCACGGAAGGGCTGAGTGTGTGAGAAGTCTCAGGCTGACGGAGTGGGAAAAGCGTCGCCCATGTGGTGACAGGACCCACCTTGACGTCCCTCATGTTGGCACAGCCCAAAGCTCCAGGTTCACTGATGAATTCACAGCAGTAGAGGTTCCAAATCTTCCGGCTACCAAAGACCCTCCGGCCACGCAGCGAGGCTGTGGATCCCTCTCAGGTCGCTAGTTTTAAAAAATACATAAAATGAAAGGTAAACAATAGCATTGAAATACTGTTTCCAGATAGTCGAAAAATCAGTCAGGGACACAATCATGCCTTGCTTCTTTTCACACATCAAGCAGCATCCTCTAATAAGACTCATCTGACACACTTTCAAAGGAGCGATGACCAGCGACTCTGTTTCAAAGTCTCCACTTCTACTGACTACTCTCTTTTTTTTTTTTCCAAGATTTATTTATTTGAAAGGCAGAATTATAAAGAGAGAGAGAGGTCTTCCATCCACTAGTTCACTCCTCAGATGGCTGCAACGGACAGAGCTGGGCTGATCAGAAGCCAGGAGCCTCCTCCAGGTCTCCCACGTGGGTGCAGGGGCCCAAGCACTAAGGCCATCTTCTACTGCTTTTCCAGGCCATAGCAGAGAGCTGGATAGGAAGTAGAGCAGCCAGGACTCAAACCAGTACCCCATACTGGATGCAGGCACTGCAGGTGGTGGCTTTACCCGCTAAGCCACAGTGCCGGCCCCCTGACTTCTCTTGGTGACAAAATCACAGGTCTCACTAATACCACTTTGGTGGGTGCCTACATTATTAAAGAAATGCTGGCTTTCAATTAGGGTTTAGTGAAAATAAAGATGTGACTTGTCTTTGACCAAGGTAAGGGCTCCCTTGAGCCAGGACCCGTGAACAGAGCACCCTTATGCCCTTGTTCTGATTCGATTTCCCTCTAGGTCTCATCACAGGGGGCTCCACAGGGATGAAATAAAGGCAGCCATTATGGCAGGTACCCCACCCCTGCCAAGAAAACCCCTTCTGTGTGGAGCTGCATCCCAAGGCTTCCCATCACTGCTGCGGAGGGACCACCCACAGTGCATTGCTGCAGCCCCAGCTCCAACTCCTAGGAAGCGAGCACTGTGTGCTGTCCATGGCAGAAGCTGCATGACATTCGTCCTAGCAATGATGAGCACACAGCCCCACAAGGGGGCACAGTTACCCCCAAGGGAAACAGTTACAGGTTCACCAACCAGCTCAAGGCGGTGAACAGAGTTTGAATCCACTCCTGATGATCACTCAACCCCAAACTTTTTTTTATTTTATTTTTTGACAGGCAGAGTGGACAGTGAGAGAGAGATACAGAGAGAAAGGTCTTCCTTTGCCGTTGGTTCACCTTCCAATGGCCGCCGCAGCCGGCACACCGTGCTGATCCGATGGCAGGAGCCAGGTACTTCTCCTGGTCTCCCATGGGGTGCAGGGCCCAAGTACTTGGGCCATCCTCCACTGCATTCCCTGGCCACAGCAGAGAGCTGGCCTGGAAGAGGAGCAACCGGGACAGAATCCGGTGCCCCGACCGGGACTAGAACCCGGGGTACCGGCGCCACAAGGTAGAGGATTGGCCTAGTGAGCCGCAGTGCCGGCTTAACCCCAAACTTTAAAAGTGTACCAAGCAATGTTCTGTGACAGCTAAGACAGTCACCCTGCACCACTGCCAGGGACAAAAGTGTGTCCCTGAGGAAGCAGTGAAGTGACTTGGCAGGGTGTCACTGCATGGCCAGACATCCACATGCCCTTCCCCATGGGAGCAGGGGGACTGTGAACGGAGTCTCAAGAAGGAACCCCACAGCACCTTTGTAAGTGCGCTAGGACCTCGGGCACAGGAGAAGCGGGGGTGGTGGGGCTCGAGCCAGGGCCAGCATACAGTGGCAGAGTGCTGAAGGCCAGCCGGGAGCAGCGGCGCTGTCCAGCAGGCAGCCCTGCGGCAGCCAGGCCCTAAGCTTGGGTCCAGCCCTGCCGCCCCCGGGAAGGCACACACTGAGCCTCTGTGTGGACAGACAACAGAGCCCCTCTGTCCCAGAGAAAGAGGCCTGTGTGTCCCGCCCCCGTCCTCCCAGCACAGGGATGGATGTGGACTTGGCCCAATCACTGGCATCCCAGCCTCCGCCTCCACTGGGCTCAGGCATCCAGGTGGCCTGGCCCAAACCCCACCATGGCCCGGGCACAGCTTGAGCCTGGTTCTGTCACTTCCACCCCAACAGGCACCCTGCCTCAGAGGTGGCTTCTCTCTGTGCGTGTGCAAGTGTGCGGGTGTGTGTATTGCGGCTGGTGTGAGCATGCAACTGTGTGTGCACGAATGATGCAAGTGTGTGGCCACGTGACTGTGTGTGGATGATGTGAACAGCTGAGCCCAGCAAGGAATGAAGACTAGGAGGAGAGAGAGCCAGGAGCCCCGAGATGCCAGCCTGGTCTGGCCCCCATGTGGGCTGTGTCTACCCAGACAAATCCACAGGGGTCTTCAGGAGTACGCACAACTCCTCCTGTAGTGGGGAGGAAAAGAGAGACAGCTGACCCCATGATTGGCACACCTGTTCACTGCCCTACTTCCCTCATCCACAGGCCTGAGGCTCCTTAGGATCTGGGTCCAGCCCCTGGCCCTGCCACATCGCAACCATGAGACCCCCACCAAGCTCCTCTGAGCTCTAGGTTCCTTATTAACAAAGGTCACATGGAGAGGATTATACAACACACACCTGGCCCACATCTGGTACAGACATCACACCCGGGATGCAACCAATGCACCTGTCGTGAGTGGGCCCACCTCCCACCCCACCCCCCAATCTCCCAGACCGGGGGCTGCTGAGACGGCCTAGTGCTTGCTCTGTCTCATCCCCATGGTCACCTGGTGCCTGGCACAGAGCAGGAGCAGGCCTCTCTTATAACTAAACATCATTAATGTGTGTTCCCTTGGCCCCAGAGACAACCACCGCTGCTGGCCCCAAAGCAGCCAGGGAGCAGAACTCGGGAAAAGGTGGTGGGGAGTTCAGCTCTTAGGGCGCATGCACTGGGACCCCGAACACGTGGATCTCCCAGCAGGCACCGCGTCTGCACTTCAGCTCTGTCCCCAGGAGCATGGCTCAGACTCTCCCACACAGAGATGTGAAAACAGGTGGGCTTGTCCACAATGAGCAGGTGTTGCTCTTATAACTGAAAAACCCAAAAGAGAGGGGCCGGCACCGTGGTGCAGCAAGCTAAGCTGCCGTCTGCAGCACCAGAATCCCGTATGAGTGCAGGTTCGAGGCCTGGCTGCTCCACTTCCGATCCAGCACTTTGCTAACGCACCTGGGAGACAGAGGAAGATGGTTCAAGTGCTCGGGCCCCAGTACCCATGCGGGAGACCTGGAAGAAGCTCCTGGTTCCTGGTTTTGGCTTGGTCTAGCCCTGGTCATTGCAGCCATTTGGGGAGTGAACCCACAGGTGGCAGCTCTCCCTCTCTCTGTAATTCTGACTCTCGAATAAATAAATAAATCTTTTTTAAAAATGTGAGAGATATGGGGCCGACGCTGTGGCGCAGTAGGTTAATCCTCCGCCTGCGGCACCGGCATCTCATATGGGTGCCAGTCCTAGTCCCAGCTGCTCCTCTTCTGGTCCAGCTCTTTGCTATGGCCTGGGAAAGCAGTAAAAGATGGCCCAAGTGCTTGGGCCGCTGCACCCACGTGGGAGACCGGGAAGAATCATCTGGCTCCTGGCTTCAGATTGGCACAGCTCCAGCCATTGCGGCCATTTGGGAAGTGAACCAATGGAAGGAAGACCTTTCTCTCTGTCTCTCCCTCTCACTGTCTGTAACTCTGCCTCTCAAATAAATACATAAAATCTTAAAAAAAAAAAAAAAGTGAGTGATAAAACAAGAGTCTCCACACTGTCAGGCCCAGAAGCAAAATGTTCTTCTGTAGGCCAGAAAAGACAGTGACAGTGTTTCTAGATGTTTGTATTCATTTATTTAAGAAGCAGAGAGAGAACTCCCATCCAGGGGCTGGGGCTGGGCCAGGCCAAAGCCGGGGGCTGGGAAATTAATCCAAGGCTCCCACACGAGTGGCAGGATTTCAGTGCCTTGAGCCATCAGCACTGCCTCCCAGGGTCTGCGTTAGCAAGAAGCTGGAGCTGGAATCCAGACCTAGTTCTTCAATATGGGACGCAGGCATGTTAATCACTAAAAGCCCATCCCAATGAGAGTACTTAAAAGAGCAAATTTCAAAAAAAAAAAAATCACATATCCTGAGCCCTAAAGGGGAAGTTGAAGTGGACAGAATGGAGGCCCAGAAGGAAGAGGGTGCAGGGGCCAGGAGACAGAAAGGGAGAGTGAGGGCACAGCGGGTCACACCTCCTCCCATGCTTTGCAGGAAAAACCCCTGCTCGTAGCCCAGCCCTCTCCCTCCCCAGCACTGCTCTCCACCCCACGCTCCCCACCAGCTGGTGATGGTTGTCACCTTCTCTGCAGGACTAGAGTTCATTCATTTCCATTGGGGAAAAGGACGACAGGGACCAGGGATCCTGCCCGTTAACAGGTAGAACCGTATTTGGGTCTCCCCTCCCTGTCTCAAAGCTGTTGTCAAGCATTTTAAAAAGTACCAAAGTAACTTTTTATATCCTTAACAGCCTATCTTGAGAAAGTCCTAGCGACCCATGCACGGGACGTCACCTCCCAGCACTGGGGCCAACGCACTCTGTTCAGAAGCCACACCCGCAGCTGGAACGAAAAGCTCCCAGCAGCAGGAGGCCAGCACTGACACCCGGGGTGGCTCTGGGGCATGCAGGCAGTAACTGCCCCCCCACCCGGGGCCAGCTACTCCCAAGGGTGACACTGAGAAGGCCCAGCTCAGAAGCTCAGAACCACTTGTCCAGGGCAGACCAGGAGCCCCTGCCGCGTGACAGGCACCTGCCAGCCCCTGGCCCTGGAGTGCGGTGCCCAGGGTGGGAAGGGCCTCCACGGTGTGGTCTCATTTGTCTCTGTGCCTGGCATTCAAACATCTCTGCCCCTCATTCTCTGTGCTCCGTCCCCTTCGCTCTTCTACTCCCAGCCCCTCTGCTGTCTTTGATCAGTTCTTCGGCCGATGGCATTCCTGGAAGAAACACCTGACCAACTTGGATCCTACCCACAGAACCACAAACCCGCTGCCCCAGCCAAAATAGGATGACGTGAGTCCTCCAGGTGGTTCTGGAAGAGGCTGCTTGCTGCTTGCAAGCAAACACCCTTGAAAGCCAAACAAAAACTGCCCACAAGCAAACAGCATGTGACACAGCCCCTTCCCGCAGCCACTTAGCAGAAACTCAAGCCCACGGCAGGCAGCGAAGCCGGCTTCAGAGGCAGGGACATAGCAGCTGCAGCCCCTGCCCACCTCCCAGCACGGTGGGCAGCTGGGCCGGGACCCCAGGGCAAGAGGTGCCAGGTGGCGAAGCTGGCAGGCTGAAGGTATCAGGGACCACAAGCAAGGCAGCTCAGGTGATGTAAGTAACACTGCACCCGTTTGTCACTGCCATCATCTCTGTTTTACTTTAATTATAAAGGCAATGTGTATAAAGCCAACTCAGAGGACTGAGAAACAGGAACACTTTTATTGTTGCTTTTAAGACTATAACATCATGAGGCCGGTGCTGTGGTCTAGTAGGTCAAGCCTCTGCCTGCAGTGCCGGCATCCCATATGGGTGCCGGTTCCTGTCCCTGCTGCTCCTCTTCTGATCCAGCTCTCTGCTATGGCCTGGGAAAGCAGTGGAGGGTGGGCCAAGTGCTTGGATCCCTGCACCCACATGGAAGACCTAGAAGAAGCTCCTGGCTCCTGACTTCAGATTGGCCCAGCTCCAGCCATTGCGGCTATCTGGGGAGTGAACCAGCAGATGGAAGACCTTTCTCTCTGTCTCCCTCTCTCTGTCTGTGACTCTACCTCTCAAATAAATAAAATCTTTTTTTTTAAAAAAAAAGAATAGAACGTCATAATCTGTTTTATGGAACTCAAAGTATTAGCATCACTTTTATTAAGTTACTTGCACATCCTGATTGCTTGTAAGTGCTACTGGTTAAGGGACACCAAGGGAGAAATTAAAATGATGAGAAAAAGAAGAGGAGGAAGGGAGAGAGAGGCTAGCACCCCCAGATGGCAGAATAAGAAATCAGAGTTGCTCTTTTTTTTTTCCAAGTTTGTACAAGTTCAGTACAGATGCACTTTTAAAAATTGTATTTATTTGAAAAAAAAATTGGGGGGGAGGCGCATGTGCGCACACACGTGCACGCACACACACACACACACACACAGTTGGGGTGGGGAAGGGGGAAGGGAGGGGAACTCCCATTCGCTGATTCATTCCATAAATGCAGGCAATAGCTAGAGCTGGGCCAGGGTCAGGGCCAGGAGCCAAGAGCCAGGAGCACAATCCATGTCTCCCATGTGGGCTGCAGGAACTCAACCACCTGAACCACCACCTCTGATGGAATCGGGAACCAAACCCAGGTACTCCAACATGGGACCGGGGCATCTTGTCCTCCTGGGGGGGGGGGGGCACTCCCTGTCCGCTCCACTCCTCCCTCCCGTCTCCCTGCCACCCATCCCTCAAAACTGCCTTCTCCCATGCACATGCAATCGCACCTCTCCAGAACTCAGAAGCTCCCTCTGCCCCGGGGTCAATGTTACAAATGCCTAGCTGGGTGGGGAGCCCACCCCTCTTCCACTCTGGGAGCAGTTCTGGAACCACGAGCCTGGGCCCTGGTGATCAGACCAGGCAAGGGCAGCCCCAGGTGGCTCAGGGAAAACAGGTGCCCTCCAAGTCTACCTCTGCACCTTGGGAGGGGAGTGGAGGCCGGACTTCTCAGCCCTATTTGGGGGGGTGGATGTGGGAGGGGGTCTGTCAGCATCTTTGAGACCCTTACCGGCCCCTGAGTGTCCTCCGGGAGGCCTATTCCTATTCTGTCCCACCATCTGGGGGCCCAAGCCCTGCTTGGTCTGGTTGGGTCAGTGGCTTGTTCAGAAGCCTCTGGTCCAGTTCAGAGCCCCAGCTGTGTGTGCAGCCGGAGCCACAGGGAACAGGGACAGGATAGAGAGAGTGTCAGAGTCCTCAAAGGCACCAAGGGCCGGTTTCACGGTTCCCAGTTCTGATTCCAAAACCAGTTTAACTTCTTCTCTAGCTGAGCCCCAGGACTGCTGGGACTCACCGCAGGTGGGGTGCTGCACGGGGAGGAAGGGGGGCACCCCAGCACAGGAACTCAGGGGCCTGGGGCTGTTTGGGGATCCCAGGGACTTGAAGGAAAGACGCAACTATGTTAGGAGAAACCCAGCCTGCAGCAGGTGCCTGTCCCGGGTGTGTCTTTGCTTGCCTCAGCAACTTCCTCTGATCTTCTAGTTCCCTCCACTTTATTTGAATGAGAGGGAGGGGGAGGGGGAGGGGGAGGGGAGGGGGAGGGGAGGGGAGGGGGAGGGGAGGAGGGAGGGGGAGGAGGAGGAGGGAGGGGGAGGAGGAGGAGGGAGGGGGAGGGGAGGAGGGAGGGGGAGGAGGAGAGGGAGGGGGAGGGGAGGAGGGAGGGGGAGGAGGAGAGGGAGGGGGAGGGATCTTCTATTTGCTGTTCTCTCATCAAATGCCTTCAATCACCAGGACTAGCCCAGGCCAAAGCCACCAGCCAGAAACTCCATCCAAGTGTCCCTTGTGGGTGACCAGGGACCCAGGTACTTAAACCTTCACCTGCTGCCTCTCAAGATATTAGCCAGGAGCTGGATGGGCAGACAGGAGCCAGGGCTCACACCAGCACTCTGATTGGGATGTGGGCATCTCAGCCACTGTACCAAAGGCCCCTGTGAGGGCCAGGAAAAGGTCACTAGGACTGGGGAGGTCTCACACACACACACACCACACACACACACACACTCCACACATACACACTACATACACACACCACACACACATATACACCACACACTACACTCCATACCCACCACACACACCACACACACACACTCCACACACACACACTCCACACATACACACACCACACACACATATACACCACACACATCACACACACACCACACCACACCATACCGCACATACACACAGCTTCCCACCTGCCCCACTCTGAGCCCCAGCTCCTGCCGACCAGCGCTCCCCCAACAGGGAAGGTCTCTGCTCTCAGAGACCCCCGCACCCCACCCGGCAGCCTCAGGAACCCTTGTAAACTCCAGGCCCACAGCTGAGCTTCCCAGGAAGCGTGCAAGGGGCTCCAGGCGCGCGCTCCGTGCATTTGGGGGGGGGGGGGGGGCGGGAAGGGCCACACGCAGACAGAGCAGCCCCCACCGCCCCGGGGGCGGGAGGCCTTTTCCTGGGGGCCAGGGGAGTTTCAGCTAAGAACCTGGACCACACTCTCAAAGGGCTTATCTTTCCCGCCCGCCGAGGCCAGGTGAACGCTAACAAGTGTGAGGCGTCATTTTCTAAGGGCCGCAGAGGGCGAAGCTACCAGACGACGGACGACACGGACGCGTCTCTTTGTGAGGAGCAAGCGGACTTCGGAGGCAGCCTCGAGGGCCCCACGCACCGCTCCCCTCTGCCCGCCCCGTGGGTTGCAGGAGGTTCGCGCGGCGGGGTGCAGCCACGGGGCGCGGTCCCCGGCGAGAGCCCAGTGAAGCCCGTGCTCGCCGCGCAAGCTGACTGCCCCAGCCCCGGGGCAGACACGAGAGCCGCCGTCGCCCCCGGGCAACGTTCAGGCCGCAGGTCCAGCCCGGGAGCCCGCGCGGGCTCGGCACGGCCACCTGCCCAGGTACACGCCCCTCCCCCCAGCCCCGCGTCCCCTCCCGCGAGTCCTACCACGTCCCCCGCGGGGGCCGGCCCGGCTCCTCGGCGCGCTCCGCCGGCTCCAGGACTCCTCCCGCCGCCCCCGGGCCGCCCCCCGGCGCGGCGTGGCGTGGCGCCGGACCCGGCGTCCCGGGATGCGCGCGGCCACGCGGGGCTCCGGTTTCCCCGGACCGAAGGGCGTCTCCGCCGCCAGGGGGCCCCGTGCCTCGAGGCTCCGTGGCTCTGCAAATGCACGCTCGGCGTGCGCGCGGGGTTGGCGGGGGGCGCCTCCCCGGGGCCGCGAGGCTCCGGGAGAAGCTGGGAAGCTCGCAGAGTCCCCGCCGCTCGTCCCGGCCCAGCCTCTGCGGTCCCTCAAAAGCGCGGGCGGGGGGAGCGCCTTTCACAATAAAAGCCCTGACCGGGGCCCACCCGCCGCAGCCGCAGCCGCAGCCGCAGCCAGCAGGGGCCCAGGTGCTGCGGAGCAAGGGGTCCACCCTGCCCATCCGCCGGGTGCAGCGCCAAGGCCGGACGGCGAGGGGCGCGGGGGGCAGCGCCGGGCGCACGGCCACCATGCCGCCTCCAGGGCGTGCGGGTGCAGTGCGAGCTCGGGGCGACCCCGACGTAGGAGGGGGCAGGGGTCGCCCAAGCCGCCACGGCCTCTGCGAAGCCGCGGGAGGAGGCGTCTCTCCCTCACCCCTCTTTGCCTAAGGTCAGGTTTTTCTCCTTGAGAACTAATCACTGTTGAAGTCGCAGGAGTTAAGTGGCTGCTAGGAGTTGAGCGAGCGGCGGGCTTTGGGTGCGGTGACGGTCGGTGCCCAGTGTGTGATCCTCAGGGCAGTGAAGAGCCTGCAGGCGGCAGGTGGAGGCGGGTGGGGTGGGGGGGCACTCAGCACCAGGCTGCAAAGTCGCCCTTCACTCATTCGCTGGAGGGGAGCAGCCCCGGCCCGCGGTGCCTTGAAGCTGTCAGCGAGAGCAGCGCTTCCTTAGGGAGCGGAGATCCAGGGCCCCCTTTAAGGGTTGTAGGGGTTGGGGGTGGAGGGGGAGCAGAAGGAAGAAGATTCAGCCCTTAATGCGCCAGATTCTTTCTGTGCATTGTGGTATCACACGTGATCCTAAAAAGAAAAACAAAATCGTTTTAGAAATGAGGGGTCTGAGGGTGAGGATGTAGGAGAGACTTCCCTGCGATGGCCCGGGAAGCGCTGAGGGCCTGGGTCGCAGGAGGCTGCAGCTTGTCCCTGCGGGCGGGCGGGGGGAGGGGATTGGAGCCCTGGAGGAGAAACAGGCGAAGGCCGGGTGGTTGACGGAAGAAACCAGTCAGTGTTATCCGCCGAGGTTTCCGGAGCCTCCTTTTCTGAGACCCACACGAGATGTACATTTCTATGCCGGGTGACTCTATGCAAAAATATGAGTGCGTATAAATAAATAAAGGAACATCTTACCATACATGGCTTCCCGCGATGCTGCACGTGGATGCTTTCTCTCCTAGTCCATTGGGATTGTTTTTTAAATTTGTTTACATTTATTTATTTATTGAAAGGCAGAGAGACTGAGCCAGAGTTCTTCCTTCCTCTAGTTCACTCCCTCAGTGACCACAGCAGCGAGGGCTGGGCTGAGCAAACCTTCCGTGGGGGTGACAGGAGCTCAGGCACTACAGCCATCATCGGCTGCCTCCTAAGGTGCTCCCAGGCGGGAGGCTGGGTCACAAGGGAGGAGGGGCCGGCGCTGTGGCCCAGCAGGTTCAAGACCCCGCCTGGCTACTCCCTACTCTTCTTCCCATCCAACTCCCTGCTAACACGTCTGGGAGGACAGCAGGAAATGGCCCAAGTGCTTGGGCCCCTTTACATGCATGGGAGATTCGGAAGAAGCTCCTGGCTTCAGATCGGCTCAGCTCTGGCCATTGCAGCCATTTGGGGAGTGAGCCAGTGGATGAAAGACCTCTCTTTCTCTCTCTCGCTCTCTCTGCGCCTCTGCCTCTCTGTTAACTCTGCCTTTCAAATAACTAAATAAATCTTCTTTAAAAAAATGACTTGGGACTTGTTAGATACCAGGACATAACATCAGTCTGTCTTAATCACACGACCACAATTTTGAGGCGAGTTCCTTGAAAAGAGCCACTCATCGGAGCCTGTCACTTCTTTGCCCAGAGTCTCCCAGAGGCGCGCCCACGCCCTAGAGTAACATGCCACGGCTCGCAGGGACCGGCAGGTGTTTCTGTGCAACGGTCCTCCTTTCTGCTCTGCTATCATAAGCTCCAGACTCACTCCGGGACGCCCACTGCTTACCTGTTCTTGCAGCCACCAGGCACCACCACCGCCCAGGGCCTTGGCACCTACAGTTGCCTAATTTCCCCCAGGGTTTGCTCCCTCGTCTGCTTCAGGTCTCTGCTCCAGGGTCACGCTCTTGGTGACGCCTTCCTAAACCTTGCTATTAAAGATTGTGCAAGGCCTTTTTCCTTCAGTGCCAACTTGTGAATGTTTTTTTCCTGAGCTAGACAACTTCTTGGAAGCTATATTAAATGGCTTAAAATTTTGATAACCAATAAATCTCCAATCCAGAAAACAACACCCCTTTCAGGATTTTAGCTGATTGGTGATTGGCTGCTCCCATAGGCCTTGCCTGGCAGGTTGGTGCAAAAGATGAGTGCTTTATTATCTCCACCAGAGGGCGCTTCCAAATGCCTCAGGTGGGAGGCTAGCCCCCTGCACTAGTTCTAATATTTCCAGCTTGATCTAAGGACTTTTGGGGCTGCACATAAATGCACACCCCAGGAGGTGACCAGCGAGCCCACTCTTTTAATAGGGATCCATCTCTGGCTCTGTTTCACACTTAACCAAAATTTCCAAGGCTTGTGTATCTTCATTTTTGTAAGCACCAGAGTTAATGCTAAAGCACAGGCAGGCTTGCGATTGCTTTACCACTGTGATTCTGGAATCTTCCTCCTTCTGTCACTTCTTTGGCTCCAACTTTTGTCATCACTTAGTGCTCCCAGCAAAAACCCCAGCTGGTCTCCCCGGCTCTACTTGGGCTCCCTCTAATCCGGCCTACACATCACTACCGAAAAGTCTGCTCCTGCCCTGCCCCACGTCACTCCAGGGGTTAAACATGGATTCCTCAGCATGGCTGCCAGCATCCTGCCAGGCCTGACCTCTGATTACCTCCCCAGGCCTTCTGCAGCCCTTGCTTCACACGCCCCGGGTCCCACCTGCTCCCCTCCCCCACCACCCTCACCCTGAAGACCTAAGGAAGTGTCATCTCCTCCACCTCTCCCTCTCCAGAGCAAGGGGAAATGCTGGGCCTCCCATCTCTACCAGCCTGGCACCAAGCAGCTACTCAGTAAATGCATTTGAGTAAGGAATGCGATCACAGATGGATGCACTACTGAACCTCCCACTGGCAAAGCCTAGGTTCACAGTGGAGCCACTTCCCCTCATCTAACAATGGGGGACCATCCCCCTGCCCAGCCCACCCCCCTGGGTTCCTGCAACCAGACTGAGTTCAGATAAGTTATATCATTTGCAACATTGTGTCAAACTTTGATGAATGAAAAAGAAACTTCCTTTGTAGTGAGTATGCTACCATCCAGTTTATGATCTCCCTTTTTTTTTTTCACACACTGAGCCCCTGTTTTTTAGGGGGCAGCACCATATTCAGCCAAATATTTATTTATTCCTCTAATAACTTCCCTTGCAAAAATCAGCAAACAGAAATCACAAGAAGCTCTCAAAGGGGGCTACAGTCACTGAAACCAGTGCTCAGCAAGTATTGGCTCCCCTCCTCCCTGCAGTGAGCTCAGCATGCATCCCTGCGCCACTGGCAGGTTGGACTTGGCCATGGATGGACCATTACTGAGAGAGCAAACAGGCACCGTAAGTGCTTGTGTGGTGTTTCTTCTTTGCTCTCCGGTGATATACCACGTGCAAAACAAGCACAGAGGTAATTTGGTGCTGTGAAATTGAAGGTGGATCCTAAATACAATTTTTTTAAGATTTATTTATTTGAAAGGCAGAGTTACAGAGAGGCAGAGAGAGAGAGATCTTCCATCTGCTGGTTTGCTCCCCAAATGGCTACAATGGCCAAAGGGGGCCAATCTAAAGCCAGGAGCTTCTTCCAGGTCTCCCACATGGGTGCAGGCAGTCCAAGGTCTTGGACCATCTTCTGCTCCTTTCCCAGACGCATAAGCAAAGAGCTGGGTTGGTAGTGGAGTGGCCGGGACTCAAATCAGCCCCCATATGGGATGCCAGCACTAGAGGTGGCAGCTTTACCCACTATGCCACAGCACCAGCCCATGTTACAATTTTTAATAAAGAAATCAAGACAAGCCTATTGATGTTAGCTATCCTTTTCTGGTAGCAGTTTTTGGTGTTCTAAAGCAGCCTTTGTTTTGTTTTGTTTTAAAGAAATAGCACATAAATTTCTTTTATTATAATCTTTTCCTCCACTCTCATCTTCAGTATGTTTCCATTTTTAAGAATACTGTGGGGCTGGCGCTGTGGCACAGCAGGTTAAAGCCCTGGCCTGAAGCACCGGCATCCCATATGGGCACCAGTTCTAGTCCCAGCTGCTCCTCTTCCAATCCAGCTCTTTGCTATGGTCTGGGAAAGCAGCAGAAGATGGCCCAAGTCCTTGGGCCCCTGCACCTGCGTGGGAGACCTGGAAGAAGCTCCTGGCTCCTGATCGGCACAAGTTCTGGCCATTGCGGCCATCTGGGGAGTAAACCATTGGATCAAGACCTCTCTGTCTCTACCTCTATCTGTAACTCTTTCAAATAAATAAATCTTTAAAAAAAAAAAGAATATCATAATGGACTAAATGTTTGGGTCCCTCATGATGCATATGGCTCAAGTCCTACCCCCCGAGAAAGCTGTATGTGGAGCTTCTATGGGAGTGGCTAAGGCCAAATGAGTCCTGTGGGCAGGAGCCTGATTACATTTAGGAAATTCTAAGACATCAGAGAACTTGCTCATGTCCAACCCCACTCCCTGCTCCCCACCCACCGTGTATGCGACAAAGAAGGGCTATTGTGAGCATGTGTGGAGAAGGCAGCTGTCTGCGATCCAAGGGGAGAGCCTTGATGCCATTGCCAGACACCAGCCCTCTGCCAGTGTCATCTGCAACTCCCAGTCTCCAGACTCAGGAGAAGAGACTTCTGTTGTTACAAGGCATCCGGTCTATGTTTTTTTTTAATGACGTCCTTCTTGTCCCTCACATTGAAAATATGATGCTTTTATGGCACGGCAGCCTTTTAATATCTCTTCTATGGCTGACAATGATTGCTGTCGAAGGAGGTGCTTTCCATTTCTGTAAAGCCAGAAATCTCACAACTGCTGCTGCAGGTCATGAAAAAAATCAAAGGTGATCAAAACTTTGATTATAAAATCCTCCCCAAAATGGATAAGCAGATCACAGCACTTCTAGCAGCGCTGTGTATAAGACAGGCAGGTCACTTGGCAGGTACGGTCTTGTCTTTTGTTTGGTAAGAGGTTTATAGACCTGATGGAATTTGCCAACATTTGCACTGTCTGCTGACTAGGCAGCTTGATGAGCAAAGTCTAGGTTGTATTTGGACAAGATATCGACAATCTTTTCTGTTTTGCGGTTTCATTAAAATCTTAACAGAAATCAGGAAGAGGATTGGAACCTCCATTTTCCAAAGTACCTTGTAGTTCAGGTGACACGTTTCACTGCCATGGTGTGATGTAGCTAGCCCTCAGCGCACTGCAGAAGGCACACCCTTTACAAGATTTGACAGGATCAGCTTTGTTCTCCAAGGGGCCGACACATCCATTCTAAATTTCCTTTTGAGTTTGCCTAAAAACAAACAAAAGTTGCAACCTCTGTAATCAGGAACTATAACTTTAGTCAGTTTCATAGAGCAATTACAGGAACAGTAGCGTAGTGCCTGTTCATGCATGCGGCGTGCCTAAGCTAACTCCTGGCTTCTATCTTCTACTCCACACTGATGCTTTGTGTGAAAACAAGACTGAAAAAAACCAAAATCACTAAAGCGCTTTTGATTGATGGGGGGGGGGGGTGGTATCTGTCTCCTCAAAGGTCGTGAGATTCATTCTCTGTATGCCCTGTCCCACATGCTCTTCTATACAACGTGCAGTCTGCTGGGTTTGGGTTGCCAACATCCCGAATCCAGTTGTTTTCATCCATCTGTCATGAAAATAAATCATGGAAGTTCTTTTTTCAGTGGTGCCTGTGTCACACTGGCAATGATATCATCGTCACTCTCACTCTCATCGTCTGGACTCAGAAAACATGGTCACATCCACAGCGTTAAAAATTAAAATTACACTATCTCAACACAAAGTCCAATTGCTAACCCCCACACACACTCAAAACAGACTGTTAATGTTCAAGACGACAGTAAACTGAAGCTGACACCTGTTCACATCACTTGAAGGGATACAATAAATGTCCCTGGTTGTGGGCCACACCCCACAGCTGCCAACATCAGCAAAGGAAAAATAAACAACAGCAATGACAAACGGCAGAGAACCTACACCTTAACCATTTGACACTAAAAACAGTGTGGCTTTCAGCCACTAATTTTGGGGCAGGAATGTGGGTTCCGTCCTTTCCCCCCAGTCTTCCCCACCTATCACTGAAAACTAGGACGTTCATGTCTCCCAGAGGGGTTTCCTGGGACCTGGGTCTTCCGGTGCTAACACGGAGGAAAACACTGAGCGAACCAGGACAGTCACACTAGTCTAAAGGACGACCAGGGTCTAAAGGACGCCCAGGGTCCGAGTTAAGAAAACTGGGTGGATTCAACTGTCAGTTCACTACATACCCTCAGTCCACCATGTACCAGGCATACAGCAAGTCTTTTCATGTATATTTAATTTTTAAGAAATATTTTCAACTGCACGATGAAGTAGCTATTACAGTCTCCATTTTACAGAAAGATACACTGAGGCTAAAAATCTAGCCCATATCACTTATAAACTTGGAGAAAGTGGAAAATGGAGCTTTGGCCTTGTTTCAGCTAGAGGGGAACCATATTGGAGTAAACCAAAGGCCAGAAGCGCTGGCAGACAATAGATTTAGATAAAGGTACAGGAAAGACAGCTAATGTTAGGGGGATGACTTAGGGCTCACCAGTCCCACCATCGCTCACTGCTTCCACCTGATTCCTTTTGTCCTGGAAGGTTTGGACCTTGTTTATTAAGAGGTGCATCCCATAGGCAGCTGTTTTTAACTTTTTCCCTAGTGGCAGGTCAAAGAAAATGCAGACCCCAAGGCACATGATGAGGGATGAGGCCACCATCTCACTTCACAACACGAAGATGGCTATAAGCAAGAGACGAATAGTGACTAGGATGGCCATAACCCAGAAGATGGACACTCGTTAGTGCTGGAGCAGATATGGAGAATCTGGACCCCTCACACGTGGCTAGGGATAGTAACATGGCTCAGCCACTTTAGAATAAATTTTGACATTCCTCAAAATGTTAAACCAGGAGTAGGAATGTGATCTAATAAGTATATATCTGGAAAACGTACCTATGAGAAACAAAAACAATGTCTGCATTAAAAGCTACTCAATAATGTTCAAAGTGCATTATTCATCATGCCTAAAGAGCAGAAACATCCCAAATGCCCATCAGCTGACAAAGAGATAAACAAACAACAGACATTATTCACACATAAAGATGAAGGTAGCCCTAATACATGTTAGAAAACAGATGAACCTTGAAGATATGCTGCTAAGTGATGGCCCATTGCAAAAGACCACATATTGTATGACTATTTATATAAAATATCCACAATAGACAAATTCCTTGAAACAAAGTATTGATTGATTAAACAGCTGGGTTGTAGTCAGGAGGAGGGGGAGATGGAGAGTAACTGCTAATGGATATGTGGTTTCTTTAGAGCAAGGGTAGGGAAGGTCTGCCCCAGCCCCTCACCCCTACCCTCCCCACCCCACTTACCCCTGCCACCACCTAAGTCCAATTCTGTAATCATTTGGTCTGGCCCTGCCAAAGCAATCGCAGGCAAGAATTAAAATTCAATACATCTACTGCAGGATAACTTTTAACTTGGTAATTTCGTATGGCCCATGAATGATGTTATAAATATCCAAATGGTCGCTGGCAGAAAAAAGCTTCCCCACCCCACTTTGGAGAGTGAAGACAAATGCCATTGAACTGTACACTTTAAATAGTTGCACTGTATGGTTTGTGAATTCTCCATAAAAGTTAAAATAAAGACATGAGAGCTTGCTTTGTACATCAAAGTAAGTAACTTTAATGAACTGGAAAACATTAAACCTACAGAAACCTGCAAGTCCAGAGATACAACGTGCCCTTGACATCATGTAAGGTAGCTCTTTAATCAATTCCTTACTTGGAAAACTGGTATTTAAAGATCAAGAATTAAGCCTTTGTTCTGTCTTCCCAGCAACGACGACTCTGGAGAAGTTTTAATTTTATTGCACGTGATATCATTTTAGCTAAGTAAGTAAATCTTCGTAGTTTTAAGATGTACCCTAAAGGGGAAGAAAATCATAATAACCATAAGCTACCTTAAGGTTTTTCAGTAAAAATATTTAATATATTATAAAAAGCAAAAATACATTTTTCTACTTGTTTTATTGCTTAATGGACAAGATAACACTGCACCAAAGCCTATCTAGGGGAAATTGGGAAAAAGTAACCACATATAACTAGCATCTAGAAAACTTGTGTGAAACTCGGAGGCAGGGTGTTGTATACTACAGTTCACAGGGAAGCTACGACAAACAGGCTGGTCAGAGCGAGATGTAGGATCCCGGTGTACCCCATGTTGCTGGCACAGAGAACACACATCTTTCATTTTGGTGAAATGAAGGCAAAGGAGGAGATGAAGCTGGAGCAGACCCCCTGCTACACCCACCTGTAAAGACCACTCTCCGGGCCCTCCTGTTTAGGGCTCCCTGTGGCCGGGTGAACCACGGCTCTTTCCCTTGCTCCAGCTGAGAGATCAGGGCTGGTTTGGAGATGGGCGGTGGTGCTTGAAGGGAAGAAAACAGAACATGGTCATGAGCTAAGTAACAAGGCTGACTCAAGGACGCGCAGGGGAGGGGAGGAGAGTGCCTCCCGGGTGGGCTATGCCAGAGGCACCCTGAAGAGGTACAGCAGGGATCCTGGGAAGAAGCCTTAGGACAGTGCTCCAAAGAGAGCCTGAAACACTCCAGGGGGCCAGTTTCTATTGAAAGGGGAACAACATGTATTCTTACGTCTTCTATTCTTTGTTAGAGGATGAAAATTTCCATCATGGGAAGCAGGCACTCAGCACCTACGAGCAACTCTCACAGGGAGACAAAAGGGCCGGGCTCTGTGAAGATAACTTGGAGACTCAAGGCTAGGCTGAGGGTACTAAGATGTAGTGTACCTAAGGCAGCTAGGAAACGGGAAGACCTTAGATGACAGCAACAGGAAAGCCCTTGAGGGGTCGCCAGCTTTCCATGCCTGGCAGCTCTGACGCTGCCATTTGCAGTCAGCTAATAATGAGCGAGCCCTTCAGCCCAAGGGCCCAGGCGTTGGTGAGCCGCTTACCCAGGGAAGCCACCATCCCATAGTTTTCCAGCATCACTTCCTTGTACAAGGCCCTCTGAGCAGGCAGCAGGCTGGCCCATTCCTTCTTCGTGAAGTACACAGCCACATCCTCAAAAGCCACTGATTCCTGAAACAACAAAGCCCCACTCTTCTGGACCTCGGGTCTTTAGTGATGGTCTAACGTATCAGTGACGGGCCTGGGAAGGGCGCCCACAATGACACCTATTCAGCACTGGGTCCTTCGTCTCCTTCCTTCTCTAAGACATGCAGGCCCACACAATCAGCTGCTCTTGGCCCTGCCAAGGCAACTGCAGGCAGGCCCTCACAGTCAAAGTTGATCATTTTTCTGGCTGAAAAGCCCATGAGAGTATTTCAGGCATGGAAAGCCAAGACACTCTGACAAAAAAAAAAAAAAAAAAAAAAAAAAAAACACCTAAATGAAAGATCTCCACGAGTGAGATCCCAGTGGAAAGAACAGGTCTTCAAAGAAGGAGGTACCTTTCTCTGAAGGGAGGAGAGAACCTCCACTTTGACTATGACCTTGTCTAAACAAGATAGAGTCGGAGAACTCAAGGGGCTTCCATAGCCTTGGAAACTCATGACTGGTGCATAGGGAGACTACTGATGCCATAGACAGGAGTGTCAATTTGTAAAGTCAACAACAGGAGTCACTGTGCACTTACTCCTCATGTAGGATCTCTGTCCTTAGTGTGCTGTACATTGAGACTTAATGCTATAACGAGTACTCAAACAGTATATTTCACTTTGTGTTTCTATGGGGGTGCAAACTGTTGAAATCTTTACTTAATGTATACTAAACTGATCTTCTGTTAAAAAAAAAAAAGAAGAAATTAGCAATTCCCAACTTGACTCTCACTGGGATTAAACATGACAATAGGTCTGATCTGATTTCATCATCATTTAAAAAATCATCTAATATTTTTCACTTTATGTTTCTGTGCGGGAGCAAACTGTTGAAATCTTTACTTAATGTATGCTAAACTGATCTTCTGTATATAAAGAGAATTGAAAATGAATCCTCATGTGAATGGAAGGGGAGAGGGAATGGGAAAGGGGAGGGTTGCGGGTGGGAGGGACGTTATGGGGGGGAAGCCATTGTAATCCATAAGCCGTACTTTGGAAATTTATATTCATTAAATAAAGGTTAAAAAAAAAAAAGTTGATCATTTTGCATGGCCCACAAATGACATTATAAATATCCAGATGACCCTTGGCTGAAAAAAAAAAAATGATTCCTCACCCTTGAGAGGAGGAGGAGACAGAATTCAAGCAGCCAGCCAGTGACTTCTACCCCCACCCCACCTCCATGCAGAGGCAGCGAGGTTAGGGAAGGCTAGGAAAATGCTGCCTCTGTGGGAAACGTTAGCGTTTAGAACAACGTGTTACCTAAGGCTCACAACAGGCCGGAAGAGGCAGCTATTGGAAACGTGCAAGCCCGAGGGGAGGAGCTCTGCTCCGTATTTCAGAGACAAAACTCTAGAGTAAGTGGTCTTAACCTGGGCAATGAAATGAAGGGAAGCCATTAGCCAGGTGCCAAAGCAAGTTTTGTCTGTACCATTTTTATATATTTTTTTTCTTTTAAAAATATTTTGGCCGGCACCACAGCTCACTAGGCTAATCCTCCGCCTGCGGCGCTGGCACCCCGGGATTCTAGTCCCAGTTGGGGCGCCGGATTCTGTCCCAGTTGCCCCTCTTCCAGGCCAGCTCTCTGCTGTGGCCCAAGAAGGCAGTGGAGGATGGCCCAAGTGCTTGGGCCCTGCACCCACATGGGAGACGGGGAGGAAGCACCTGGCTCCTGGCTTCAGATCGGCGCAGCGTGCCTGCCGTAGCGACCATTTGGGGGGTGAACCAATGAAAGGAAGACCTTTCTCTCTGTCTCTCTCTCTCACTGTCTAACTTTGCCTGTCAAAAAAAAAAAAAATATATATATATATATATATTGGCCACAGATACTTGTGCTCTACATTGTCCCAAAGGCCTTTTTTTAAAAAAAAAGATTTATCTTATTGATTTGAAATAGAGTTACAGAGAGAGGTAGAGACAGAGAGAGAAAGAGGTCTTCCATCTGCTGGTTCACTCCCCAAATGGCTGCAATGACCGGAGCTGTGCCGATCCAAAGCCAGGAGCCTGGAGCTTCTTCCAGGTCTCTCCTGTGGGTGCAGGGGCCCAAGGACTTGGGCCATCCTCCATTGCTTTCCCAGGCGGATTAGCAGGGAGCTAGATTGGAAGTGGAGCAGCTGGGACTCGAACTGGAACCCGTATGGGATGCCGGTGCTGCAGGCTGGGACTTCAAACTGCTGCACCACAGCACTGGCCCCCCTTTTTAATATATTTTTAATTACCTTGAAAGAAAGCCTTCTATGTCCTATTATGTTGCAAAATTATTATACTTCTCCACAAGTGTCACAGGATATGGTTCAAAGAAAAGACAACTGAGCTAACAGAACTGATGAGGGCATTTAAAAGCAGGTGCAGATGTATATGGTCACCAATTTATGACAGAGCAGCCAGTATAATTCAGTAAAAGACAATAAAACCCCAATAAATGGTCCCAAGCCAACTGGACATCCATATGGGAGAGGGAGGCTTTGACCCTGAATCTAGGATAAATCACAGAAGTATGTAGAAAGCTTAAACAATAAATCTTCTAGAAGGAAACAAAAGAATATCTTCAGGACTTTTGAGTAAGAAACAACATCTTACACAAAACAAACATACTGGACTTCATTAAAAGCAAAAAAAAATCTCTTTATAAAAGGATATAATCAAGAGAGTGAAAAATTAAGCTACAGAATGGGGGAAGATATTTCATGTGTGTGTATGTGTGTGTGTGTGTATCTGACAAAGGACTTCTCTCTCTCTCTCTCTCTCTATATATATATATATATGACAAAGGAGTTTACCTTATCTATATCTATCTATATAGATATATATATATATATATATATATACTGATCCACAATAATTAACTAGCTACTACAAGTTGAGGGGCAGGCGAAGCACACAATAAAAAATGGAAAAAACATCTGAACAAAGACTTCCCATAAGGGGTCCATGTAGCAATAAAAACATGCAACGCCACTCAGCATCGCTGCGGACTAGAGAAAAGGACATTTTTTAAGCCCCAATGAGATACTATGAACAAATGACAAGTGTCAGCAAGGATCTGGCACAACTGTACATTGCAGATCAAAGTATCAACTGGAACAACTATTTTGGAAAATCGTCAGGTGGCATTTACTAAAACTAACCAAGTACATACTCTATGGCCTAGCAATCTCTCCTAGAGATATGGCTAAGAGAAATGAGTGCCCATATCCACCTGAGTACCCACTATATTCTTAGTCATAATAGTGAAAAGCTAGGGGAAAAAAGTCCACCTTCAGTAGAATAAATAAATAAAAGTGGTATAATCATATATGGAAAACTACTCAACAATGAAAAAGAACTACTGTATGAGCAACAACACAGGTGAAGTTCACAGACATAATTCAGAAAGAAGGCAGACACAAAAGAGTATATACTCAATGATTGCATTTATATGAAGTTAAAGAACTAAACTAATCTATGCTGAGAGATGTCAGAATAGTGGTTAACCTTTGGGGTTGTAGGGAAAGGCCTTCTGAGGTATTAACAATGTTCCATGTCTTTATTTAAGTGACGGTCATATAGATGTATACATTTCTAAAAGCAAGCTATACAGTATGAGAAATTTATATACATACACATTAAAGTGTGTTATATATGTTTCTGTAGAGGCATGCAGTAAATTTTTAAAAAATTCAGGGAAACGCTTATTATGAAAAATTGATGCACGGATGTTGAGAATAATCTGTACCCAAATAAACTTTTCTTTTAATTCCATTTTTCTACAAAATTTTTAAAGTGCCCTTATATATACACCTTTATATAGCAAGTACATAGAAACATATGTATAGACACACATGCCTATGTGTACACACACGCAGAAGAAACTCGGCTCACCGGGGACTCCGCTGGCAAGGACACAGCTGTCATTATCTGACCTGTTTCAGTTCTGTCTTGGAGAAAGTCTCAGGAGCTGAAAGTAAAGAAAGAAATATTAGTGACACTAAGTCTGCGGACCCTAACTCCCGCATGTGACCCCGACCCTGGGTGCAAGGCTCCGTGAACCATGTGGATATTGCTTGTATTCAGTAGCAGTTCTGTTCTCACAGATGAGATTGTAGGCATATTGGGGAAGGCAGAAAAGAAGGAGAGATCATCCCCAAAAATGTGTGATAAGCAGGTTGACTGAGAAAACTGTCATTTCAGAAACCCCAGGAAAATATAAACAAGAAGACAGAAAACTAGAGAAGACAGTGAACAGAACGTTATGGACTGTGAAGAAAGCTGAAATCCCAAGCAGTTAAGATGCCAGAACCCACACAGCACAGACAGGGATGAGATGGTTCAAGAAACCTGTCAGATACTGTCAGAGCTCAGCACTGTCTCTCCTCCTGTGCTACTTAATTTAGGACAGGACAGTTTCTATGACTCAAGTAACAAAGTCAGAATCTGAAAACAGTTTCCTGGATTGTTTTATTTCTCCCTACTATTTCCCCCCCAAACACACATAAAGATTATAAGCTAGCCATTGAATTCTATAATACTGCAGGCTATGGGTGAGGAGAAGAAAAACACTATCATGTTAAAGGAATTCATCAATTTCATCATATTCCAAGTTCCAAATATTTATAGTTTAGGGAAGCAAAAAATTCATTTCTAAACTCCTATTCTGGATAATTTGGTTCATCATACAGAAGTAGGCCTCTGCCATTCAAAAAGTGAAAAACACCAAGAGTTATCATTAAAAGCAACACCTGAATACAAACAGCCGCCTTCAAAGATAGTCAACAAATATACAAACAAACATAAAAGTGCATGTACTCACAGACTGTAATAAAAACAGCTTCCATTTAAACTCTGTTACCTGTGGCCTGCCATAAGTCTCAGGGAACAACTACAAACACGACAAAGGACTTCATGCAGTAGTCAACGCACTGCCCCTTTTTGTGGAAGTGTCCAGAAAACTTCCCTGTCCAGCAAGACAGGGGAAGCTGAAGCTATCAGAGAAAACAGGGCTATCAGGACAGCCTAGAAAACACATCTCGGAAGCTTCAGAGGTGCCAGTAAGGAGAAACAGCAGTTATAAGTGTAAACAGGGGGCCGCTGCCATGGCATAATAGGCTAAACCTCCATCAGTGGTGCCAGCATCCCATATGGGTGCCCATTCAAGTCCTGGCTGCTCCACTTCCAATCTAGCTCTCTGTTATGGCCTGGGAAAGCAGCAGAAGGTGGACCAAGTGCTCAGGCCCCTGTACATGCGTGGGAGATCCGGAAGAAGCTCCTGGCTCCTGGCTTCACATAGGTGCAGCTCCAGCCGTGGCAGCCATCTGGGGAGCAAACCAGCAGATGGAAGACCCCTCTCTGCCTCTGCCTCTGCCTCTAACACTATCTCTCAAATAATCTTTGAAGAAAAAAATAAGCGTAAACAGAATTTTAAGAAGGAAATACAACATAAGCCTACACAAGTAATGCTGCTGAATCACTGACAGTTTTTTTTTTATTTAAATATCTATTTTATTTACTTGAAACAGTTACAGAGAGAGGTAGAGACAGAGAGAGTCGTCTTCCATCCACTGGTTCACTCCCCAAATGGCCACAACAGCTGGAGCTGAGCTAATCCGAAGCCAGGAGCCAGGAGCCTCCTCTGGGTCTTCCATATGGGTGCAGGGACCCGAGGACTTGGCCCATCTTCTGCTGCTTTCCCAGATGCATTGGACACGAACTGGCACCCACATGGGATGCTGACACTGCATGCTGGGGCCTTAATCCACTGTGCCACAGCTACGGCCCCTCAACTGACAGTTTTTATTTATTTATTTATTTGATAGGTAAAGTTAAAGACAGTGTGAGGGTAAGACAGAGAAAGGTCTTCCGTCCGTTGATTCACTCCCCAACGGCCCAACAGCCGAAACTGCGCTGATCCAAAATCAGGAGCTTCTTCCCGGTCTCCCATGCGAGTTCAAGGGCGCAACCACTTGGGCCATCTTCTACTGCTTTCCCAGGCCATAGCAGAGAGCTGGATTGAAAGAGGAGCAGCTGGGACTGGAACTGGCACCCAAAAGGGATGCCGGCACTGCAGGCGGAGGTTTGGAGGATTAACCTACTGCGCCACGGCGCCGGCCCCAACTGACAGTTTCTATCCAAGGGTAACAAATGCAGTGATCCATACTGAGTAAAGAATATCCATTGTAGTTATGTGCTCCAATTCTCTAAAATCCTGTCATCCTATCTATAATAACGTCCTTTACCCCGGGTTAATAGAACTGACATATTAAAAGAACTGAAGACAAAAGAACTGACGTGCCATGCGGAGAATCTAAAAAGCAAATCATCCAAAAGTGAAACGGTGGCAAAGGCCACCCTACAAAATACTCCCTCCTCCTTTCCCAAAGAGAAAATTGCAAGGAGTTAAAGCATAAATTAAAGCCAGGGTGGGCAACAGATCACTATGGGCAGGGGCCAAATGCTTCACCCGATTATGAACCTTGACAGTTAGGTTCTCCCAGTGGAGTAAAAAGAGAACAGAAGAGTATAATAAAGATATGACGAGGTCAAAAAAGCTTCCTTTTTTAAAGAAATTTATTCAAGAGGTAGAGAGACAAATGCCCACGGCAGCCAGGACTACACTGGGCTTGGAGCCAGAACTCAATCCAAGCGGCCCACGTGGGTGGCAGGTACCCAGCTACCTGAGCCATCACCCGCTGCCTCCAGGGTGCTCAGGCAGGAAGCCAGAGGCAGGAAAGGAGCCCAGGCACCCGGAGCGTGGGGTCCCAACTGCTAGGCAGGCTAACAGGGGCCGCCCAAGAAATCGTTCCGTAGGGACGAAGTTTTGGCTGCTCTAGGGCTGTGACAACCTTCCAGGCTGGGCACACATCGCACCTGGTGAACAATCATCCCGGTCTGAGTTCCCTGGGGCCGCCTGAGAGGGGAGACGCACAGGCTGAGAAGGCTCCGGGTTTTCGAAACCAGGGCAAACACGGGGCACGAGAGCGACCAAGGGGGGCGTGCTCTGTGGCACAGTGTCCTGGCGCAGGGCCAGCTAGAACTTCTGAGAACCTCAGCGCCAACACTCGAGTCTGTCCACTCCCGACTCCGTCCTGAGCACAGGGAAACGAGGGGGCGGCAACCCGCGGACAGTGGCCAGGTGTGCTAACGCCCCCCGCCCTACTGACGTCGCCACCGAGCCGGGCCTGGGGTTCGGGATGATGACCCCAGCAGCACCAGGGGCCGCACCTTCCTCCCTCGGGTTTCCTTCCCGTCCTTCAGTCCAAGCCAGATCAGCTCACCCTGGGCTCTTGACGGCCTCTGCAGCTTTTCGACTAACGGCACGAAGCACCGTTTCTCACCAACCAAACTCACACGTTAACTGTGGCCACCCCGGAAGTACGTCACCCATTGATCGGCCAATCCACTCTTCTCCCTCCTACCTTGCCCCCGCGCCCTCCCCCAGCCCCGGAATTCTCTAGGATCTTGGAGGACCCCACGTCTTGGTGGTTGCTTCCTTCCAGTTCCCGTGAGACCCGAGGGACAGGGCAGGCAAGTGAGACTGGCATGCGTGTGCCTCCCGGAACCTCGTCCTGAGGTGAGCAGCCTGATCCGGGCACACTGACCTCGGAAAGGAGGCAGGGCCATTTGTCCTACTGAATAACCAGTGAGGGCCGGGGCCCAACTGGACCAGGGAGCAGCAGAGCCCGCCTAGGACTCCCGCCCCTTGGCAGCCCCAGCTGGCTTCCTGCTCACACAGGCCCAAGTCCTGCAGGGCTGTTCTCCCACCTGCTTGTTGGTCCCTCCCTTGGAGGCCCAGAAAAGGAATCTGGAGATGCGTACTGGGCTGGGCTCATTACGAGCATCGCTGCCTCCCAAGACCAAGACATCTTAAGGGGCCTTGAATGAAGTGGGGGCCTTAGGATGAGTCAAAGTCAAGAAACAGACTTGGCGATTGTGTTGTAGGCTCCCAAGATCCTTAGAGTGTCAGAGAGATGGTGCTTTCCCATGCTGCTTAGGAGCGCGGTCAGGAGAGGGCGGAGGTGAAGCCAGGCCCCTCCTGGAAGGGTGGCAGGGCCCAGAGGAGAGCACAGCCCTCAGCCCGAGATCCTGAAGCCAACATCTGTCCAGGATCCACTTGGAACACAGGTCACCTCTTCTCAGGGGTAATTTTGTCTTAGGTCCTTAGCGGTAGGATATTTTTTTTAAGGAGGAATTGCACTGATCTCTCCCAAAAGAAAATAAAATACAGGAGACCACGGATTAGGATCTCCATGCCTGCTCTGGGGAAACTGGAGTCATAGCAAGGTAGCTGAGTAGGTATACAAAGGGGAAATCGACCTTTGCCTCAGAGATGAATAGAATGTTCCAGTAGGAGTACAATGTTTTAGAACAGCAATTTAGTTTCAGCAAAACGTTGGTGTTCCTAACATTAAGTTAATGCAATGTGAATATTACTGTATCTAAAGTTCCTGTCGTTAGCTTGGCTAAACGGTGAATAACCCATGAAACTACATCTGACGTCTGGCCATGGGTAAGACAAATCCTGTGACTGTAAAAGGCCTTTAAGAACTGCTGCCACCCTTCAAAGTGCTCTGATCCAGATTCCTCACTTGCTGCTGGGTCACGCTTCCCAGGAATGTTAAGTCCCCTCTCCAATTTCTCTCTCTCCTAGGACTTCTCCTACCCTCTTCCCCTTCTACGTGGCAGCCTCACAGCCTTTGGAAAATCCTTCTGTAACAAACTCCCCCTCATGCAATCCTGTGCCTAATAAGGCTTGCTGTGCAATACTGCCACCTCATGGTCCCGTCTTTTCCCTCAAATGCCCCGGAAGCCATCAAACACTGCTGTGTTGAAATACAGATCTTGCCTCTTCAGTTCCCTAATACCATTTATTTAACGCTGGTTACATGTGATACTACAGCATCATGCCACCCATGAATGCTGGCTTCTAATGATTCCCTCAAGGTTCCAATGACTACAAATACAAGTCTTACCCAGAATATGCAGGAAAATGTGACTGGTGATGTTTTCTGGTCATGTGAAATGTACTGCTTGGAATGTTAATCAATGAATCACACCTTGGACAACTATGACTTCTGTTGAATTGCTGCAGTCAGGGCAGGCATTTGGCACAATAGTTAGGATGCTACCTGGGAAGCCCGCATCCCATGTGCATCCCATACCAGTCTGCCTGGTGCAAGTCCCAGCTCTACTCTTGATTCCAGCTGCCTGCTAATGCATACCCTGAGAGGCAGCAGTGACGGCCCAAGTAGTTGGGTTTCTGCCATCTACCTGGGAGACCTGGATTGACTTATGAGTGTAGCCAATAAAGCTGCCACCTGCAACACTGGCATCCCATATGGGCGCCGATTTGTGTCTCAGCTGGTCCACTTCGATCCAACTCCCTGCTAATGGCCTACCAGCCATGTGGGAGACCCAGAAGTTCCTGGCTCCTGGTTACAGCCTGGCTCAGTCCTGGCTGTTGTGACCATCTGAGGAGTGAATCAGTAGATGGAAGATTCTCTCTCTCTCCCTCTCCCTCCCGCCTTTGTCTCTTCTTCTCTCTCTATAACTCTGCCTTTCAAATAAATAAAAATAAATCTTTAAAAAATTAAATTTAAAAAACAGACTGGGTTCCAAGGGGACTTATCTCAAAGTCTTATCTTTAAAGGGTGGACAGAATGGAGGAAACAAAAGAGACAGGAACCAACAAGTCAGGGACATCGGGAGAAAGTGGTATCCTGGGAGAGAAGAGGGCATTTTCAGAGAGGATACGTTTTCAACGGGGATATACACTGTGGAGAGCATTAACTCAAACAAACCAGTTGCTGCTACTAAGGTCATCTCAGAGAGCCTGATGGAAGCAGAAGCCACTTTCTGTGGGCTGAGCAGAAAGAAGGCGGGAAAGAAATGGACAGTGAGTGCCATGAACTGAGTCTAGTCCTTCAGGGCGACTCCCACTTTCCAGGACAAGAGCCCCCATCCCTCTGCAAGTTCCGTAGGCACCAAGGCTCCATACACAGAAGCTTTGAGTTGATTTCCCGTTTCTAGATTTCCATCATCATTTAGGCTTCCTTCAGATATGTCTTGTGACTTTTTTAGAATATTTTCACTCCATATATACCAGTTCAGTTTTAAAAATGTTTATGGGCCATCAGTATCCAGCATATATTATTGCTCCCTTCCTTTTTTTGTTGCCCCATCACAGACTTTTTTTTTAAGATTTATTTATTTATTTTAAAGTCAGAGTTACACAGAGAGAGGAGAGGCGGGGGAGGGGGTGTCTTCCATCCGCTGGTTCACTCTCCAGTTGGCTGCAATGGCTGGAGCTACGCTGATCCGAAGCCAAGATCCAGGAGCTTCTTCTGGGTCTCCCTCGCGGGTGCAGGTGCCCACAGAGTTGGGCCATCTTCTGCTTTCCTAAGCCGTAGCAGAGAGCTGGATCGGAAGTGGAGCAGATGGATCTCGAACTGGACAGGAAACTCACTCCAATGGAAATGGAGAGAGTGCATGACACTACCTGAGCCACCAGGTGACTGGCTGACGTATATACTTTGATTTCTTCTCACACATCAACTCTTTCTCATTTCTTTTTCATTTAAACATCATGAAAATTTCTATTTTTTATATCACTTAAATAAATAATTTTACCAAATTTAGTGGATACAATATGGTGGAAATCAAGAAGCAATTTGTCTCAAGACCCCTCATGCAAAACATACTTTAGTCCTGCTTGGAGTAGGCAGGCTGGAATGAGGTTAGGGGCTGAAAAATACACTTGCTAGGGCTGGCGCTGTGGCGCAGCAGGTTAAGACACCGCCTGCAGTGCCAGCATCCCATATGGGCGCCAGTTCGAGTCCCGGCTGCTCCACTTCCGATCCAGCTTTCTGCTATGGCCTGGGAAAGCAGTAGAAGATGGTCGAAGTCCTTGGGCCCCTGCACCCATGTTGGAGACCCAGAATAAGCTCCTGGCTCCTGGCTCCTGGCTCCTGGCTTCAGACTGGCGCAGCTCTGGCCATTGCGGCCAACTGGGGAGTGAACCAGCAGATGGAAGACCTCTCTCTCCCTGCCTCTTCTTCTCTGTCTGTGTAACTCTGACTTTCAAGTAAATAAATAAATTTTTTAAAAAAGAAATAAAAATATACTTGCTTAACCCCAACACTTTTATCTCTTATCCTTTCCCTGCAGAAGAAGGAAGAGGAGGGATGAAGAAAAAATTACCAAAGCCAGTTATATCTCTTTTCACATTGTTGCTAAAGTAAGGAAGTCACTTTTTATTCTATTAAATAACTTACATCTCGGGGCCAGCGCTGTGGCGCAGTGGGTTAAAGCCCTGGCCTGGAGCGCCAGCATCCCATATGGGTGCCAGTTCTAGTCCTGGCTGCTCCTCTTCCGATCCAGCTCTCTGCTGTGGCCTGGGAAAGCAGTAGAAGATGACCCAAGACCTTGGGCCCCTGCACCCACGTGGGAGACCCGGAGGAAGCTCCTGGCTCCTGGCTTTGGATCAGTGCAGCTCCAGCCTCTGCGGGAGTAAACCAGCAGATAGAAGACCTCTCTCTGTGTGTCTCTACCTCTCTCTGTAACTCTTTCAAATAAATAAAATAAATCTTTTAAAAAAATAACTTACATCTCAATTACTGAGATGACTTGCAGCCTCACAGAATTTTTCTCTACGTCTGGACTCTGTCCATTCAACGAGTATCGGAATATTGGTCAATAAAAAACAAGTCTCTAGCAGATTGGAATTGAACACTTTGTTATTCCAAACAATCTGACTTAAAATGTAGGCTATGTGGGGAAAAAATTCACATGGATCGAGAAGGGAGTCAAGAATTTACCCCAGAGAGGAGGGAAATTGCCCACTAGAGAATTCTGAAGTAGGAGAATGTTTTCATCAAGTTAGGAAGGATGTCTTAAAATACCAGGTGGCATGAAATCTACTTTAGGGCCTGAAAGCCACCTGTTTACAGACTCCAAGCACTCAGAATGAGATCAAATGAAAAACTTATGTAACCATCAAGCAAGACAAAGATGTGACATTAAGTTGCACTATGAGAAAACAATGGTTTCAAGTTCAAGCCCGTATAAGGCTAAGTTGCAAATGACACAAACCCTCAAATCTTACAAGTTTTTTTTTTAAAAAAGATTTATTCATTTATTTGAAAGTCAGAGTTACACAGATAAAGGAGAGGCAGAGAGAGACAGAAGTCTTCCATCTGCTGGTTCACTCCCCATTTGGCCACAATGGCCAGAGCTGTGCCAATCCAAAACCAGGAGCCTCTTCCAGGTCTTCCACAGGGGTGCAGGGGCCCAAGGTCTTGGGCCATCTTCTTCTGCTTTCCCAGGCCATAGCAGAGAGCTGGATCGGAAGTGAAGCGGCCAGGATTTGAACCGGCACCCATATAGGATGCAGGCACTGTAGGCAGCAGCTTTATCCAGTATGCCACAGGCAGCCCCAAATCTAACAACTTTAACCAAAGATGTTTTATTGGCTCAGAGGTTCAGAGTTCAGAGGTAGGTCTGCTTTGGGTAAGCCTTGGTCTAAAGGTTCAAGTATCACCAAGGACTTCTTCATCTTATCATGGTCTTCTTTGGTATCTGCCTCATTCTCAGTTCCACACGGTAGTATCAGGAAGCCCAGAATCTTCCCATTTAATAGAAAAATTAATTACTATAGTTCCATGCCTCACACTTTCCTGCATTCCATACAGAGGAGATCAGAGAATATCTCTTTTGTTAGCTTTCAAAGCGAAGTCCTTCTCTTCCAGGAGACTCCTCCCCTCCTATCACAGTGGCTCTGTTCTGGCCAAGGGAATGAGATAAGCTGATTGGCACGCATGAACTTGAGCATGCAGCCAAACCACACAGCTGAGAAAGGATGCCCGGGGAGTAGCTGCTGGAAACCAAATAAAGACAGTCATTACAGAGCCCTACCTGAAAGCCAACAGACAGATGCTCAGAATTGCAGACACTAATCGCCAGTGCATTGCTTCTCAAACAGGCAGCTCTGTAGCTGGCTCCAGGATACAACACAGCAGAAATTTAATTATGAATTCCTCCTAAGAAATTCTGGGTAGTCCAGCTACTTTTCAGTACATGACCTACATACTATTTCCATACTTTCTCACTCCTTAATCCTATTGTATACAACTTCAAAGGCAACATTTCACCATAAGCAATTCTTTAATATGCTGTTGGTTGCAACTTATAGGAAAATATCTCATTCTCTCTACCTTTTATATATATCCAAAACTTGAGAACTGAGTTTTAATTTTTTTCCTTTTCTGCCTCTGAGATATTTGGAAAGTTGGAAGGTCTTCCATGTTACAATTTCTTCATTACAGATTATGGAATCTAATATGTGGTCGGGGCATCCAAGCTCCTTTAGTAAGGAAAAGGCCAGTTAGGATTCCTTTGGTAGAGGCCATCCATTTCACGTCATTTCCTAATCCTTCTGATACACCAGTCTTCTGCCATGTTTTCATGATTCTCATTACACTATTTCAAAAATTCTTGTCACTCTACCACCCTGGCTACATCTTTTTTTCTTTGTTCCTAGGGTTGATCACCTCCCATGATGTTCCTCTGTAGGTTCCTTCTCTTCATGGTTCCATTTCTGGGGGCTTTTATTACTATTCATTATCACTCTCCATTTTAAGATTCTGATCTCAGTCAGCATATGCATCATCCTCACTGCAGGAGCTTATAAATACTTTGGGGTTTTAATGATCAGCTTCTTGCAGTCCTGATTCAAGCCTGATTCATCCCTATTTCAGCTGGTACCTGCATGTGTTCACTGCCAACCCCACTAGCTAATCTTTCTCAGTATCCCTTGCTGGCACCTCTCATGAGACACGAGAATATTAGAAAAAGATGGCAGCACACAATTAAATTCGAACTTGGTCTGCATATCTTGCTACACTCTCTATGGGGAAGCAATGTCCAGTAGAACTTTTCACAATGATGAAAATATTCTGCACCTACACTATGCAGTAAACTCCCTAACTACCACTATGGAGACTGAGTGCTGAAATGTTGCCAGCATGACAATGGAACTAAATTTGTAATTGAAGTTGCAATGTGTGGCTAGTGACTCTTTTTTTTTTTTTTTTTTTTTTTTTGACAGGCAGAGTGGACAGTGAGAGAGAGAGACAGAGAGAAAGGTCTTCCTTTGCCGTTGGTTCACCCTCCATTGGCCGCCGTGGCTGGCGCACTGCGCTGATCCGAAGGCAGGAGCCAGGTGCTTCCTCCTGGTCTCCCATGGGGTGCAGGGCCCAAGCACTTGGGCCATCCTCCACTGCACTCCCTGGCCATAGCAGAGAGCTGGCCTGGAAGAGGAGCAACTGGGACAGAATTCGGCGCCCCGACCGGGACTAGAACCCGGTGTGCCGGTGCCGCTAGGCGGAGGATTATCCTGTTGAGCCGCGGCGTTGGCCGGCTAGTGACTCCTATACTGGAAAGTGCAGCTCTAGAGGATCTCATTCCTTCCTTCCTTTCCATGACTTTATATCCTCTGTTATTCAATAACTTCAGTGGGCAATTCCAGCCATGGCTGACCCAGAGCTCCAGCCCATTGTATACAATTGCCAATGTGAATTCTTCACTTGCACTTATCATACATACTTCCAAAGTGTCAGTTTAATACAGTTCTAGATTTCTTCCTTCCCAAGCGTCCTCCCCCTGCAGCATGATTCCTTCCAGTCACGGGGATCACTGTTCATACAGCTGCTCAAGCTAGAAATCAGAAGGCTAGCCTCAATTCCTCCCATCCATTAGTAGTCACTGATTTTTTTTCCCCAAAATATCTTAAACCCACCTACTTTGCTCCATCTCCATTTTCTCCAGCCTCTGCAGGCCACCAACATCCCCAATTTGAATAGTTACCACTGTCTCCAACATGATCTCTCCTTCTACTCTTATCCCCCTACTGACAATTTGCTATTTAGCAGTCAAGAGTGATCATCTCAAAGTATGAGTCACTCCACCATTGAATGCCCTTCAAAGATTTCTCTTCACTTAGGAGAAGTGAATGATCTGACCCACCTCTCTCCCCAAACCTAACTTGTGCTACACACATCCCTGATTATTATGCCACAGCCAAAGCCTTTTGGTTTCTTGGATGTGGCAAGCTCTTCATACATCCGTGATTCTGCATAGCCATTCCCTCTGCCTGCTCTTCTTTCCACTCTTGAAACAAACGGCTTTCTCATATTTCAAGTCTCAGCTTTACTGTGTCTTCTCAGAATCGGCCTCCTTCCCATCATTCTCTCTCAGTACCCTCATTCCCCCCATAGCACCCGGCAATTTTTAATAATTTTTTACTTCTTGTTGCTTTGGTTGGTCTCTCCCACTCGCCAAATGTTTCTGGAAGGCAAGAAGCAGTTCTGACTTGTTGACTCAGCACCTGACACAAGCTTTACACTAAAGCAGGTGCCCAGTATTTGCTTAATAAACAACTTTTACAACACCTGCTGACAACAGTCATTTCTATTTCCTGGTTCCCTGCAGTACACCACAAAAAATTATACTGCTAATTAGATGTTATCCTATGCTATGGTTTGTTCCCACCAAAACCCATGTTGATCTGCCACGGAAACCACACTGAGAGGTGGTGGAAGCTTTAAGAGGTGAGTGGATCAGGAAGGAGTATAACTCCCTTGAGGGTGGGTTAGTAATCGGTTTCCAGGGCTTTCTCTTGCACACATGCTCCTTCTGCATGCACCCCCTCTTCTTTCCTGCCAGGCAAGAGGGCCTCTGGCTCTCCAGAAACGATGCAGATGACAGAGTCACACTCTTGGACTTCTAGGACCATAAATCAAAACAAACCTTGTTCCTTTATAATAAATCACCCAGTCTCAGATATTGTTATATCAACAGACAATGGACTAAGGCACTCCAGCTGGACTTACGATGGGCCAAGTCCTCCTTAGGTTTCAGGAATCATGAACTCTAAAGTTACTAGTGTTGATGATTTTCAAGAAGCAGAAGTTTGTTATAAGCAGGTGCCTGGCTTCTCTCCTTTGCTCTTTAGTTAACAATTCTATTAACTGGCCAGGAGCTTATAAAGTGAGATACCTAAATGCTTGTGAGGCAAACTGTACTATCTGTGAGGAAAAAGACTCCAACAGTAAAGTCTGGAATGGGTGCTGCAGAGCTGTTTTGGCCAGCATTATTCTGTAAACCTTCAGTATCTCGTATGTCTTCGAAGTTCATATTAACTGCTTGCATCTTCTTTAAAAAGCTACTCATTTACATATTACTGATTTAAATAGTTGATTTTAGGATTCCTTACTTAACTCTTTACCTTCCTTCCTTACTTGCTTGTTCCTAGCCTTTATCTCTGATCCTAGACCAGCTAGGTTTAGATATTCCAACCTGAGAATGTTGGTTGTTTTTCGTTTGTTTGTTTGTTTTTGACAGGCAGAGTGGACAGTGAGAGAAGAGAGATAGAGATAAAGGTCTTCCTTTTTCCATTGGTTCACCCTCCAATGGCCGCTGCGGCCGGCGCATGGCACGGATCCAAAGCCAGGAGCCAGGTGCTTCTCCCGGTCTCCCATGCGGGTCCAGGGCCCAAGGACTTGGGCCATCCTCCACTGCACTCCTGGGCCACAGCAGAGAGCTGGACAGGAAGAGGAGCAACCGGGACAGAACCCAGCGCCCCGACCGGGACTAGAACCTGGTGTGCTGGTGCCGCAGGCGGAGGATTTGCCAAGTGAGCCATGGCGCCAGCAGAGAATGTTGTTTCATAACACAAAGCAAGCAGGTCTGCCACTAGTGAACAACATGGACTGTCCTCTGCTGTTTTCCCTAAGTTACTCTGAACCTGATGGAGGGCCACAACTTTTGAGGAAGGGAGGGCCCTAGAGTGGACAATGTAACTGCAATGTCACCCGCATCAGATAAGGTTTCAGTGAGGTAGACTTAGGAAAAGCCGATTAATAAACATAGAAGATCTCCAGAAAGATCATAACCACAACAGTGACTGCCTCTGGAGACAGCAGAGACAAGGAAACTAATTTTTCACTGAATAGCCTTTGAACTAAGTTTTCTTTTATCATGAACATGTTCTGCTTAGTCAAAAAATAAGTAAATTTCAAAATCTTAAAAAGAAATGCAGTATTGGTCCCTAATAGCCATTTAGCTGGAGTCAAGACCGTAAGACTGTTAGAAAAATATGACAGCAAACAATTAAAAAAGAACTTGGGTGGCACTGATTACAAGTTAAAAAGGACAAGAGGTCTGCTTGGTTGAAGGAGCTGGGTCTCAGATGATGGAATGGTAGAGGCATAAAGGTGTACATTCAAGTAAAGAGTCGATACCAGGGGCCAGTGCTGTGGCGTAGTGGGTAAAACCACCGCCTGCAGTGCCAGCATCCCATATTGGCACCGGTTCAAGTCCTGGCTGCTCCACTTCCGATCCAGCTCTCTGCTATGGCCTGGGAAAGCAGTAGAAGATGGCCCAAGTCCTTGGGCCCCTGCACCCATGTTGGAGACCCAGAATAAGCTCCTGGCTCCTGGCTCCTGGCTCCTGGCTTTGGATCAGTGCAGTTCCGGCCATTGCAGCCAGTTGGGGAGTGAACCAGCAGATGAAAGACCTTTCTCTCTCTCTCTCTGCCTCTCCTTCTCTCTCTGTAACTCTGACTTTCAAATAAATAAATAAATCTTTACAAAAAAAAAAGTAGATACTGAAATCAAAAAGGGCTGGCTCTAATCTCAATTCAAAGCTGACAAAATGAATGACAATTAACGAGTTTTATAATGTCTTTCAATCTCAGATTTCTTATTTGTAAAATGGGTGGAAAGAGGTTTGTTATAAAAATTAAGAATGTATGCACAGTGGTTAACATATTACCCAATATAGGATAGATGCCCAATTAAATTGTGCTTAGTATCAACATGGTAGAAGAGGGGAATCAGTCTTGCTAGAGTGAATGGTATCTGTTGGGTAACAGCAAACTGTGGAAGGTCATCTTATTTTGTCTCTGAAGTTCCAGTGAGAAGAATTATAAATAAATATCACCACCATGCATTCTCTAATGTTCAAGATGAGAGGTCTGACAATTATAGGAATTCTCTCGAGCATAGCGCCTCTGGTGCTTAATTCAGAGAGTTCTGACTGAAGGCCTTCCCACAGCCAATACATTTATAGGGTCTTTCCCCGGAATGGATTCTTTGGTGTCAGATAGGGTGAGCCTTAGAAATGAAGCTTTTCGGCCGGCGCCACGGCTCAATAGGCTAATCCTCCGCCTGCGGCACCAGCACACCGGGTTCTAGTCCTGGTCAGGGCGCCAGATTCTGTCCTGGTCGCTCCTCTTCCTGTCCAGCTCTCTGCTGTGGCCCGGGAGTGCAGTGGAGGATGGCCCAAGTCCCTGGGCCCTGCATCCACATGGGAGACCAGGAGAAGCACCTGACTCCTGGCTTCGGATCAGTGCAGTACGCTGGCCACAGCGGCCACTGGGGGTGAACCAACAGAAAAGGGAGACCTTTCTCTCTGTCTCTCTCACTGTCCACTCTGCCTGTCAAAAAAAAAAAAAAAAAAAGAGAAATGAAGCTTTTCTCACACTCATGAGACTTCTCCCCAGTGTGAACCCTCTGGTGCTGATCAAGATCTGAGTTCTACATACTGGTTTCTCCCTAGTATGGATTCTCTGATGTTGAAGAAAGGCTGGATTTCAAGTAAAGCTTTTCCCACATTCCTTATGTGTGTATGGCTTCCCCCCAGTGTGGATTCGTTGATATTGTATAAGGCTTGTGTTCTGACTAAAGCCCTTCCCACATTCCTTGCATGCAAAGGGTTTCTCTCCAGTGTGAATTCTCTGGTGCTGAATCAGGTTTGACTTCCAAAGGCTTTGGCACATTCCTGATATTTGTAGGGCTTCACTCCATTGTGAATTCTCTGATGTGCAAAGCAATGGGATCCGAAACCAAAAGCCTTCCCACACTCCTTACATTCATAGACCTTCTCTCCGTTATGAGTCCTCTGATGTTGGTTCACATCTTCATTTCTAGCAAAACACTTGCCACACTCTTCAGATACACAGAATACCTGCTCACTGAGAATTTTCTGATGTACATGAAGATGGCTGTTAACATCTCTGAACTCTTTTCTTTTGAGATCATGTCATCCTTGACGGTCACTTCTCCACACTGCCCCCATTGGGGTAGCCATGCCACCTCCCTAAGCGGCTTTTCTTCTTTTCATAGATTTTGCCAAACCAGAATTTCTGGGAGCTGTACCACCATGGCGCACTTGATAGCACCATGAGATCCTATGCCTTCTCAAAAATTTCCTCCTTCAAAATAAAGTCTTCTTTTTCATTCTTTTACTTTTTTATTTTTTATATAAAGCTTGTATTTGATAGATATAAATTTCATAAGTACAACTTTTGGATTGTAGTGGTTCTTCCCCCCCATACCTGCCCTCCCACTCCCAAACCATCCCACCTCCTACTCCCTCTCCCATCTTTCTCACTCTTTAACACACCCTCTGAAAGAAGAAATCAGAGCTTCAAATGTCATTATTACTCATGCCACAGCAAGGAAGGTCGTCAAGTGGCATTAATATGCCCATTTCTTTCCACGTGCTATCCACTGTTTCTCAGGAGCACTGTCATATCTGAAAATAGCAACTTGCAGAAAGCAACTAGAAACAAAAGGCAGGAACTAGACAGAGTCACCAGGGACTGTGATGCTCAGTGCTAACCAAGCACAGAGTAAGCTCTCTCAAAACAGCTGGATTGAATCGAGCAAGTTGAACTCTTTTTATGTAGCTGAGTCCAGTTTCTAACATGTGAAGAATGGGCCAGGACTCAGGGCAGGGGATGTAATTAGAAATAACAAAATCGTTTCTGGTATATCTGGGGAAACTGAGCTTGTCACACAGAAAGAACAGCAGCAAGAAGGACTTTCCTCATACTTCCAGCACAAAGGAAGGATAGTCCTCTCATCCACTCAAATCAGCAGATCCACCAGAGAAGTGCTTCCCCAAACTCCCTGAGGCAGAGCGAGGCCAAGAATCTCTCTTCTTTGTTCCCAGAGTATCTTTTATACTACTATAGCAACATTGATTTCGGTAATTATATTTTTATACATAATGTCCCATTAGACTTTGGGCTCCTCCAGGCTAAGAGCCATGTATTACTGGACTTCTGATCCCTAGCAACTAACATTATTAGTAAAATATAGCATGTGTGTTAAAAATATTTGCCAGGGTGGGCATTTGGTGTAGCAGCTAAGGCACCACTTTGGATGCCCACATCCCATATTAGAGTGCCCGGGTTTGAGTTCCAGCTCCAATCCCAATTCCAGCTTCCTGCTGATACATGTTCTGGGAGGCAGCAGGTGGTGGCTCAAGTGGTTAGGTTGTGGTCATCCATGTAGAAGACCCAGACTGAGTTCCTGACTTCTGACTTCAACCTGACCCAACCCTGGCTATTGTATATTTGCAGATTAAATCAGCAGAAGGACCTAGTTTGCACTCGCTCTTTCTCTTGCTCTCTCTCTCTCTGCCTTTGAAATAAATAAAATAAATAAATAAAAATTATTTTAAAATATTGGTTGAAGGCCGGCGCCGCGGCTCACTAGGCTAATCCTCCACCTTGCGGCGCCGGCACACCAGGTTCTAGTCCCGGTTGCCCCTCTTCCGGGCCAGCTCTCTGCTGTGGCCAGGGCGTGCAGTGGAGGATGGCCCAAGTGCTTGGGCCCTGCACCCCATGGGAGACCAGGAGAAGTACCTGGCTCCTGCCATCGGATCAGCGCGGTGCGCTGGCCGCAGTGCGCCGGCCATTGGAGGGTGAACCAACGGCAAAGGAAGACCTTTCTCTCTGTCTCTCTCTCTCACTGTCCACTCTGCCTGTCAAAAAATAAAAAATAAATTAAAAAAAATATTGGTTGACTATAACAGTCATGTGAGTGGACCACCTGTTCTGTTTGGGCCTAAAAAAGAAGACCCACCCTAATATAATTAACTGAGTTATCATAATGGAACCTGGAAGCTAAGGATTATACATCCTCCTGATTAACTGGTTAATTCAGTGATTTTGGAGGATCATTTATTTGGACTATGAATGGTAAAATGGATTTTTAACATTTTACAAAGGGAAGACAGAGGAAAATATATGACTGGGAAAAAACTGCTCATTTCCCTCTCACCTCTCTCTGCAGTTTCAGGTCCAGTGCCTCTTCCACCTGCTCGAGATGGGCGATCCCAGCAGGCTTTAGAAATAGGTATCCTGCCAGAGTCAAGATATAATAAGCCTGGCTCAGCTGAAGAAGTGGAGCCCACCAAGAAAGGAACAAAGATAGAAATGGTATGGAGAGAATGAGTTGAATGGGAAGCTTGGTGACATAGATTACTAGAAATTTTAGGGGGATAAGAGTAAAAAGGATAGAAAATAGTGGTATGGGTAAGTTGTGATTCCATAAGTTTCCAAAGATTTCCAAATATCTCTCTCATTTTAAAATATGAATAAGAGGGGCTGGCACTGTGGCATAGTGGGTAAAGCTGCCCCCTGCAGTGCCGGCATTCCCACATGGGCGCCAGTTTGAGTTCCAGCTGCTCCACTTCCCATCCAGCTCTCTGCTATGACCTGGGAAAGCAGTGGAAGGTGGCCCAAGTCCTTGGGACCCTGAACCCCCCTGGGAAGACCCAGAGGAAGCTCCTAGCTCCTGGCTTCTGGTCGGTACAGCTCTGGCCATTTCGACCAACTGGGGAGTGAACCAGCAGATGGAAGACCTCTCTTTCTCTCTCCCTCTCCCTCTCCCTCTCTCTTCCTCTCCTTCTCTGTATAACTCTGACTTTCAAAAAAATAAATAAATCTTTAAAAAAAATATGAAGCAGAAATAGTAAAAGACTAAGGCCACTTCTGCACTGAGAAACCCACTGGTGTCTACGTACGAGATCAAGAGAACACATACCTATTACATTTTAGGAATCGAGACTAGGGAACTGCTTGGATGATGGACACAGGTGTCCTCACTCACCTGGGGCGATGCCCCTTGGGCCCTCTCCATCCAGAGCTCCATAGGGAGCCAAGCACCAGAGTGTTCCCCCCTGCTCCAACTGGGAAATCAGGGCTGGTTTGGGCAATGGAAATGCAGCTTGAGGTGGAGGAAATGGGACAGGTAGGTGAGTGGGTGGTGTCCCACCAAGTACTCCCGGAGCTCCTGCCAGGCCTGTGACTTCAGGGGCAGAAGGGGAAAGGGAAATAACTTGGGAGAACAGGAAAAGGATGTCCAAGGAAAAGGTCAGGAGACCACCCAGGGGACAGGAGGCCGACAAAGGCCAAGAAGTGGACAGAGCGCTAAGAGGCACTCAGTAACAGTCTGAGTCAGCAAATGAATACCTTCCCTTCCTTGAGGAACGGAACTTCTTGTTCTCTCTCTCTCCTAGTGCTCTCCAGTTCAGCCATCCACACGGGTGTTGGGCCAGATTCCCTAACCCAAGGGTGGGGAACTGATGCTCCATAGGACACCAGGAATCTGCTCTCTTCTCACTGTGCCCATGGCACAGAGGTAAGGGGTTAGGCAGCTCTCACCTGGGGCCAGAAAGTCTTGTGCGATGCCCCAGCTGTGGCTAGCACTCCCCACTTCCCAGTAACCATTAAAGTCAGGCCACTGTGAACCCAAGACACTGAAGCTACCACTGTGCAGAGAATATTAAAACATAAACATTGGAGGGCAGAGGCAAAGACCAATGGGGAGACCCTTACCCAGGAAGCCACAGTCCCATAATTCTCCAACATCACATCCCTGGAAAGGTCCTCTGACCAGGGGCCAGGCTGGTCCATTCATTCTCATAAAAGTAGCCACATCCTCGAAGGTTACTGACCCCTGACACAACATGTGTTTAAGTGCGCTAGCACAATCCGAGGACCCGGGCCCAGAGGAAGGGGCAGAGAGCAGCAAGCAGTGCTGGCAGGCATGCCTGCTGGGTTTCCAAATGTCTGAGGGTACACTCAGCCAAAGATGTCTGCTGTCTGCCCTGCTTACAAAGACTAAAGGGGTGGCTGACACTGTGGCCTAGTGGGTAAAGGCGCTGCCTGCAGTGCCAGCATCCCATATGGTGCCGGTTCAAGCCCCAGCTGCTCCACTTCCGATCTAGCTCTCTGCTATGGCCTCGGAAAGCAGCAGAAGATGGCCCAAGTGCTTGGACCCCTGCACCTGCATGAGAGAACAGGAAGAAGCTCCAGGCTCCTGGCTTTGGATTGGCCCAGCTCCAGCCATTGCAGCCATTTGGGGAGTGAACGAGTAGACAGAAGAACTCTCTCTCTCTCTGCCTCTGCCTCTCTGTAACTCTGCCTTTCAAATAATAAATAAATCTTTAAAAAATAATAATACTTGTTTAAAAAAAAGACATAAGGGCCACCCATCAATGTTATCCTGCCTTTTCCTCTTTATTTCTGCAAACATCCTCTAATTTTTTTTTCATGAGTCTCTGCAAAAGTATTCTCTTTTTATCCTTATATCCAAAAACCACCATCCATGCTCTAGGTCCCATCCTTTCTGCATGATGTGTCTTCCTTTAGGGGTCACCAGCCTTAACAATTACCGTTTATTGAGCCTATGCCAAGTATGTTCCATATTTTACTTTGTTTACAGCCTAAAGGAGGGTATTAGGTCCATTTCATAGAAGAGGGAACTGAGGCTCAGAGAGATGAATTTCCCCCCAAAGTTACCGACCTGAGACAGAACCTGCTTGACTCTCAACGGCTCTTACTTACTGTCCCCTGAGTGGGGCCCTTCCGCTGCCCTCCCTCCCAGTCTCCACCACCAGCCAAGGAGGCAGCTGAGCTCTCAACAGAACAGACCCTACCTGCGCCTGTGCACCCCTCACACCTGGAAGTGCTCCGAAACACCCCCCTTCACCTGCGGCCCAAGTCCCAGGCTCAAGGTGCCCTTTTCCTGGACCTCTTGGGAGTCTCCGCTCCTGCATCTCCTTTCCTTTCTCTCTGTTAGGAAACTAACAGGTGGCCACATGGCCCAGCTACCTGAGCCAGGCTCCACCCCCATCCTAATGGGATTCGCTGCTCCTGCTTCCCTGCCGCCCTCCGGCAAAGTTTTAAAAGAGTCTGTTCCTGCACACGTGCTCTCTCCTGCGCTCTCTCTGCTCTCCTCTCCTCTCTGCTCTGCTCTATCTTCTCTCCTCGCTAGCTCCTCTCCTCTGTTTCTTTCTTATATTCTCTTTCTCTCTCTTTTTCCTTCACTGCCCCTTCACTCCAGTCTGTTGAGTGTTCCCCAATAAACCCTTTCCCTTACTCCGGTGTTCGGTGTGTTTTGCGATGGCTAACATTAATATATAACACTGACCTTCTGCAAGAAACATAAAGGGTGCTAACCCACGCCCATCAGAATTCCCTATAGATCCAGCCACTGCCTCATTTGGGGTCTCAATCTGTGCACTTTGGAGGGCCGATTCCGGTCCATCTCACTTGTGTCAAAGGCTTTGGCTGCTGCACCTCTGCCAACCTAATAAAGTCCAGATTCCTCCGCACTGCCAGCAAGTCCTTGCACTATTCAGAGAGCCAGCTCACCTGCCCAGAGTCATCTGCCCCCACCACCCTCAGCCCTTAACCCCTCACCATCCTGCTGGGAAAACAAACCCATCCCTCGCCCAGATCTGTGCCCCTGCAATCCCTGCCAGCCCAGCCCTCCCCACGCAGAAGCTATAGGCTTGCTAGCAAGAAGCAGGGTTTCTGATGTTGTTAGGTAGGAAGTCTGAAATTGAGCCTATAGGTGTTTGTGAGAAAGGCTGAAGACCAGCACCCACTGTGGAAGCTGCAGAAGCCCAGCACCTTGCACTTCAAAGTCCTGCTCAGACCCTGATAACCTCCCAGGTGGTCCCAGCCCTTCCCCCAGGGAAAGCTCCCAGGAGAATTCTCTCCTCAGCACCCAATGGGTTATCTGACCTGATAACATGGGGCAATAAAACCTTCTCAGACCCTCTAAGGGAAGCCCCCCTTCTCTGCCCAGGCGCCAGCAAATTTGCGAGGAATTTGCTAATTTTCACCCAACAAACCCTTCTGCCAGGACTCTCCATCCTTTGTCCTGTAGGAGAGGGGGAGGCGGGTAAAGAGACTCCCTTAAAAACCTAGGGAGGCCAAACAGACTGTGCGCTCAGCTGTCCGCTCTCTGCTGAGCCACCCGCCCGGCCTGCCCAGGTGTATTCTCTCCATTCAACCATGTCACCTTGCTCTCCCCCAGTCCAAGTGACTGGGCGCTCTCCCTGTGTCCCTTCTGTCCTGACGGATGCCCTATCCCCAGTAAAACCTTATTACTCCGCTCTCTGTCTCATGCCTGAATTCTTTCTTGCATGAAGACAAGAACCCCACGGCCTCCACGGCCTTTCCTCTGGCGACACAAGCAGGAAGGGAAGGCTAAGGCACAGCTGTCAAATGCCTAGCTCAGTGTCAAAGATGTGCCCAAATACAGAAGTGGCACAAAATTTCTCAAGTGATGCAAGAAATGAACTAGAAACCCAGAATTCTCTACTCACTGAAAATAACCTTCAGGAAAGAAGAGGAAACCAAGATATTCTGGGATGAGATCATACTAAAAGAATTTGTCACTAACAGACTGACCCTAAAACAATGGGAAAGAGAAGTTCTATAAACAGAAAGGAGATAATAAAAGAAGGAATCTTGGAACATCAAAAAGGAATGAAGAACACAGATGCCTGACAAATGGGATTAGCCTGCTCGGCACGAAGTTACACAGTAGAGAGGATGAGGAGCACATATCTAGGGTACTGGTAGTACGCAGGGTGAATAGGCTATTCAGGCTCCTTCCCTTCATACTGAGGACATTGCCTGGCATGGACTGCAGCAGGCACCTCTTCAGGGTATGGCACTGCCACCCCCACCCATACAACAAATATGGATCATACTATTTAAGGACACTTAGATGGCCAATGTTAAATGTTTGTGTTCCTGAAACACACTTAATCAGATGATATGGCCAAATGAATATCAGATAGAGATGAAGGAATCCAAATACTATTCACCAGAACAGTGGCAGAATGACCCCAAAGGCATTTCTGAGAATCTCACAACTGCCCTGCCTATTACAAGCACAGAATGCCTTAATATTGAGAGAATGACACATGACTCAAGGTCATCGCAGTTCCCTGACTGACCCAGTCAAGAAGACCCAAGAAAGCAAAGACAAAAACCACAGCAGCATCTACATAGCACAAACTCTAAGAAATGCCCATATAGGTGCTGGATTCTGTCCCAGTTGCTCCTCTTCTAGTCCAGCTCTCTGCTGTGGCCCAGGAGGGCAGTGGAGGATGGCCTAAGTGGTTGGGCCCTGCACCTGCATGGGAGACCAGGAAGAAGCACCTGGCTCCTGGCTTTGGATCAGCGCAGTGCTAAGGTGTGGCTGCCTTAACCTAGATTTCAAATGATGCCCCAGAAGCTCAGGACCTGGGCAGAGAAGTGCCACCAGAGGAAGGCCACTGCAGAGAGCCTCCTCCTCAAGGCAATGTCCAGCATAGGCAGGGGAGCAGCACCACCCATAAGATTCCAGACTGGCAGAGTTCTTGGTGTGCAATTCCAGCCAAGGAAAGCCACAAGCATGAAACTTCAAGCCATGAGAGCTTCCAATGGACTATACCCAGTGAAGCTGTGGGGACAGGGCTACCTGGAGCCTTGAGGACCTGTTAGGCAGGAAGTCAGACATGAGCTTACGTGTGTGTGACATAAAGGCCTAAAGAGTTGACATCTAGGTCCAGCATATGCATCTCAAAGTCATCCCGATAACGTTTCAGGAGCAGCCCAGGATTTGGATCCTGCCCTGCACCTTCTTCTCATAACCTGCCAGGTGGGGGTCCCCGCCCCTTCTGCCTGATAATCTTCCAGGTGCAGCCCAGCATCTGTACTTCAAATGCGCCTAGCCCCTTCTACCCCATAACCATCTTTCCTCTAAGGCTCCTCTAAGGCGGGGCAATGCCAGCCAGGCTTCCTCCTGTCTGATAACTTCAGGAGGAAAGCTCAGATAGGAGTTTTTCTATTTACATCCAAGAAGTCCTTTGTTCCAAGAGGAGCAGAGGTAGGGAGGCGAGACCCATCCCCTTAACCCCCGCCCCGGCTTCAACTGGACTGCGTGCTCAGCCCTCTACCTCTTTGCTGAGCCGCCCACCTGGCCTGCCCAGGTGTACTCTCTCCACTCAACCATGTAACCCCGCTCTCCCCCAGTCCGAGCAACTGGGCACTCTCTCTCAGCTTCTGTGTGGAGAGGTGCCCATCCATGCTTACGGATGTCCCTTCCCTAATAAACCTTGCTATTTTACTTTCCACTACTCAAAGTCTCACACCTGAATTCTTTCTGGTGCGAAGACAAGAACCCTGCCATTCACCAGTAACAGACCCGATCCTCACCCCAAGTCCTACAGGTGGGACATAAAATCAATTACTCTCCAACCATAAGATTTAATGTTGTTTGTCAGGTGTTGGACTTATCTCAGACCTGTTATCCCTCCTTTTCTATTTTTTTAAGATTTATTTATTTATTTATTTATTTGAAAGAGTTACGCAGAGAGAGGAGAGGCAAAGACAGAGACAGAGAGAGAGGTCCTCTGTCCAGTGGTTCACTCCCCAGATGGCCGCAGCCGGAGCTGCGCTGATCCGAGCCAGGAGCCAGGACCTTCTTCCTGGTCTCCCACATGGGTGCAAGGGCCCAGGGACCTGGGCCATCCTCTACTGCTTTCCCAGGCCACAGCAGAGAACTGGATTGGAAGTGGAGCAGCCAGGTCTCGAACCAGTGCCCATATGGAATGCCGGTGCTTCAGGCCAAGGCGTTAACCCGCTGTGCCACAGCACCGGCCCCTCTTTTTTCTTTTTAAAGAGAGACAGAAACAGGCAGAGAGCTCTCATCTGCTGACTCACTCTCCCAAATGCCTGCAATATCTGGGGCTGGTTAAAGGATCCCTGGAAAGGAACTCAATCCAGGATTCTTCCATGGATGGCAGAGACCCAGCGACTTCAGCCATCACCTGCTGCCTCCTGGAGTGTACATTAGCAGGAAGCTGGAATTGGGAACAGATCCAGGACTCAAACCCAGGCATTCCCATATGAGATGTAGACATTCCAAATGGTGTCTTAACCACTGGCCAAATACCCCTGCCTCCCCCTTCTTACTTTCTAATTCTCCCTTTTGGAATGCAAGTGTTTAGCCTATGCTTGTCCCACAACTGTTCTTTGGAAGCATACAACTTGTCTGATTTCACAGGCTTATATCTGGAATGGAATTTGTCTCACGGTAAACCACACCTTTGGGTTTCACCCATATCTTACTTGGATGGGACTCTGGACTTTGACTTTTGAGTTGAGTTGATACTGGAATGCATCAAGACTTATGAGGCTACTGGAATGGAGTGAATGAATCTTACAGGTGAAACAAACATGAAATTAGAGTGGCTGGGGCAATGCTACAGTCTAAATGTGTACCTTCCAAATTTCATGTCAAAATCTAATTCCCACTGTGAGGTAGGCAGGCAGGCATACATGTTGTAGTAACTCTGGAAGCCGTTTTCTCCCCCTTCTCCCACAGTGTGATTATTTCACATTGCTTACATGTCTCTGTGCCAGGATCAGCCTGAGGTGAAAGTTTAAGTTAAGGAGGGGAGGTGGTTTTCTAAGTCCTCACACATACACAGTTTTTTGTGAATGTAAAAACAGAACAAAACAATCACGGGTGCAGGTCCTTTAAATGCTCTGAAAACTGCCTTAATGGGCATGAAACAACAGCAAATAATTTTGGCACCTGGTTGATCCACCAACTTCTCTGACATCACCCTAGAACGAGCCTTCCAACATGTCCCTAAAATTACTATGCCCAGATGCCTCCCGTTCATCTTCAGTTCCAGGTAAAATGTACCTTCGCATTTCCCAAGGCCTTTCCCCTTTTTTGTGGAGAGTGGGGAGCAAGGCTTAGCCCCTTTCCTTCTACCTTTAGCTTTTCTTATATTCATCAACTTTTCTTAAGTCCCCCTTTTGAGAATTCCATTTTTTCCTAATCCCCTATATAAAATATTGCTGCTAGATTAGCATTCCTAAGTTTTCCCTTCCCTCCTCAAAAATCAGTACTTCTCCACTGCCTGTCAAATGAGATCCATTACTCAGGAGAACTGAGAACACTCAGAGCAGCCGCCAATCCATCTTCCCAGCTGTTTCACCAGATACCATCACACAGCTATCAAAAGGATGATAGCAACTGACAGAAACGTGCACCATGCACAGGCAAAGGATACAAATCCAACCTCTGCATGGACAGTCAAGTTTCGTTGACCTTAAAATTCCCCAAAAAGGTACCTTACTGCCAAAGACACTGCGTAACTGTGGGGCTCCATGGGATGTGCAGCCATGGAGCCCCCATGTCAAGGTCGGTCTGATAGCCGTTGCTGTGTTTTTATCACAAGGCGGATATTGCTAGTTTCAGTTAGGGCAATGCTTTCCCACGGTCGGGACTTTCCAGAGGCACTGAGCCTGTCTCGTAAACAACAAGATGGCGCCGAGGACCGCGCAGTGAGCCTGCCTGCTGCGTGACACCTCATCTGATTGGCCCGAGGACGCGTGCACACTGCATGATCAAGCAGCTGATTGGAGTGTTCCGTGCATGGACTTGAGCTTGCTTGTAATTGGCTAGATTTTGTATATAAGCTGTGTGCTGAGGAAGGAGGGGGCTTTTTTTCATCTCCTCTCTTCCTCCCTCCATTCTTTCTCTGTCGCTGTTATTTTCTCATTAAAAGTCTACTGAAGACCGATAAGCTGCGAGCAACGTCGTTCCTTTGCGGGCAAGGGAGTGACAGTAACTGCACTGGGTACTCTAGCCACAGTACTCCAGCCAAGTACTTTGCAAAGTTCTTGCCATTCAGGGTAGCAGGAATTTGCATAGCCCTACACACCCCACGCTCTGGATACCATCTCAAGAAGGCTACCTACTTTAGAATATTAAATAAGTACTCAAAGCTCTAATGCTTTCACGAGGACTTGGTGTGAGAGTGAATTGAAGCTGTTTCCCAGATTGCATATCCTTCAGAGTTCTAGACTTGCAATTTGCCTGAGTTGTTTCTGCACGAATAGATCAGACAAGCAGGACTCCTCCCTTCAAGCATTTCCCACCTGCTCTTTGGGTGCCTTTCTCTTCCTTTGCCTGAAATATCTTATCTTGCAGGCACTTAAGGAGTGAACCAGTGGATGGAAGGCATCTCTCTCTCTGTCTCTCCCTCTGTCACTATGCTTTTCGAATAAATAAATAAATCTTTCCATTCACATATATCCTTACTAGCCCAACTCAAATGATTCATTTTCCATAAGCTCCTTCCTGACTCTGTTCCCTTTCCTCCAACTGGATGTGACACAAATGTGAGAATCCACCAGCACTTGATGGACTGCTTTTACTACTGTGCATTGGACAGATAAATACCAACTTCATTTTTCTCAATAGCTTGAGATCTCCTTGCAGGATGATTTTTAAATCCATCTTGTGTCCCCTATAGTGGCTAAGATAAAAACCTTGCAAGTGGCAATCTTGCAATAACTGATTCTTTGAAGCGTACTGTGGAACTGTATACTACAACTGTTTCCCTCACCCCATTTCTCCCATTTTAGGTTCCTCTTAACAGCCAGACCACTACTACCACCACCACGATTAGGGAAATAATCCAACCCTGATACAAGCGCAGTTGAGAATAACCAGCTGCTCTTGCAGATTGATACCAGCTGTAACTGACTGGACGGAGACTCAGTGACTAATATAGCTCTTATCAAGAAACTCCAAGTCTCAATCCAGCTGTAGCCAGCCTAACAAGTCTGCATACAAGCCACAGTTCTGCCTTCCACTTCACATTTTCACACAGAAATCCCAACCCACCTTCATTATAATGCTTATATTTCCATCTCCAACCAGACATGGGGCTATGGTAATATATATGATGATTTTGTGGGCATGCATATGTATCTCTATTGAACATGCATAACTCTTCCCCAAAATGATATAGGGACTATCTATAATTCCCTAAAAGGCACCCCTATAAAACCTGTAACTCCTGGATTTACAGGGAGCCTAGTTTTGGTTACCAAATCACATGGCTTTTAGCTTTTGCAACCCAAAAACTTCTCCTATAGCACAAACCATTATCTTCATGTTTCTATTTGCATACATGCTGCAGAACTCACAGGTATTCTACCTGATTATGCTCTGACCCACTTAGAAGTCAATCTTAAATTGGCTCTATTCAATTTTTGGCTCTGATATTTAACAAATATGTGCCAAGAGAGAGTTCCTCTCATCTCCAGGTGTTGATGTTCTCATTTGTAGAATAAGACTGAACGCTGACAACAGTAATCAGATAAGAAAATACAGAATCACTTCTCCACTCAACAAATATCTATAGAGCAGTTACTGTGCACAGGCCAGCATGCTAGGTAGGTCTTGAATATACAGCAGCAAACAAACCTTTAAGGGGCTGATTCTGGCACCAGTGCTCATACTGCCTCAGGTAAACTGATGATACACATCTCATCCCAGCTCTTCATTAAGTGAACTTAGGTTGGTAGCTTGGTACAAGGACAATCTGTTTAAAACATGGAAATTGTCAAAGCCTATTTTTCCTTAGAGTGCCAATCAACAAGCACACTACTGAGACAGACAGATTTAATAAATGATAAACAAAGGCATGAGACTATGTCACATTAGAGAAACCATAAACTTAAGAGGTTACTTTACACATGATAGTCAAGGAGGGCCGTTTAAAATAAAGTGAAAGAAGGAGTTGAGGACTGAGCAATCAAAAGAAACCAGTCCTGTGAAGAGATAGGGAAAGAACATTTCAGGAAGAAATAGCAAGAAGTGCAAAGGACTTAAGGGATACCCTAGGACAGGTAGGGTGCCACCAGGGATGGAGAAGAGCTCTTGCAGTACAGATTGGTTAGAATCTCGGTCTGCCACTTGCTAGCAGCACAATTCTGTCAGGTTATTAATTTCCTGAACCCTTAATTTTCTCCCCAGGAAACAAGAGTACTACTGCTTCATAGGTTGCATGCATGAAGGCATTAACACAGCAGGACTCAAACTAAACAGCACCTGCTTGCAAGGTAGGCCTTTGGGAGGTATCTGGGAACTTGGCTCTCAGGGTAGAACCAGTCAACACTTAAACCAATAGGGTAATTCATTATATCTTGACTATTTGTATAAACAATACGATTTATGGTGAATATCTTCTTTCCTTCCAGAAGTCTGGAATATTCTAATATTTGTTTATTTGAGAGCGGGAGAGAGAGAGAGAGAGAGAGAGGGAATATGAATGAACCTTCTATTCTCTGGTTCACAGATGGCTCCATCAGCCAGGTCTGGGCCAGGTAGAAGCCAAGAGCTGGGAACTCCATCATGGTCTCCACACTGAGGCAGGGACCCAAGTACTTGCACTTATTTTGCTGCCTTCATAGGTGCATTAGCAAGAAGCCAATGGGAAGCAGACTAGCTAGGACTCAAACCAGCACTCCAATATGGGATGCAAGTGGTGGCTTACCCTGCTCGCCACAATGCTGGCAACAGAATTCTGGAATTTTGATATGTGCTACACAGAAGATAATTTCATGACCAATCCTCCAATAAAACCTGGGGTACTGGCTCTCTAAGGGGCTTTTCTGGGCAGAACATGGCATATATGCTGCTGCATTTTCACTTTTAGGAGAATGAGCTCTGCGTGAGCCCTTGTGGGAAGGGGAAAGCATTTGGAAACCTGCACATGAATTCCTACAGACTCTTTTTCCCCTTATGACCTGGTTATGCATCCTTACTATACAGCTGCAATCCATCTTTGTCATGACCACAATCATATGCTGAGTAACGCAATTCCCAGGAAATTTCTGAATTTTGGGGTGGTCTTAGGGCTCCCTGACATTCCCAGGTTGATACAAAGATTAGGTTACATAGTGCATGGAAAGCATTTGGCCTAATACTTAGCTCAATAAATAAATGAGGTGATGGTCTTGGTGGCAAGGGGGAATGACCGGCATGTAATAACCATGACCAGGCTAGGAGTTCAGTGTCAACTGATCATTCCAGTTCCCACCCTACCCCTCCATCCTTTTGCCCTCATCTCTCTTAGTCCCACAGTGAATGTGCCACCCAAACTCTTTATAAGACCATCTCACTGTTGGCAAGAACCTCAGATTCAGCCTCCTGCTTTGCCATCTCAGAATAGTGAGAATGTTCTGGATCGTGTCAAGAGTCGGTGACAGAACTGACAGAAGGACCCGGTTTGCCTTCTAACTCCTATGCTGGCGTCACTGTCACCTGGCATACGTGACACAGCATGGGGGACACAGCGAGCTTGCAAGCCAGGCTGTCAAGAATTCCGCTGCACGGAAGGATTCTCTTCTCTTCCTTGGTTGGGGGTGGGGGAGAAGGAACACAGAAAGCTAGGAAGGAAAAGCTGCCGCGAATAAACCCAAACCTAAGGTCAAAGACGACCCGATCTAGAAGCAGGATGACAGTTCTCCCCCGCCTTCTCCACGACGCAGTGGGTCGCTATCATCCAGTTAGGGTGGAAGGGCAAATAAACCCCTCGAGAAAACAAAAAACTCAGCAAGAGCGGGTGCATCAGGACTCGGGAACCCACGGCAGACACACAGAATCTTCAAGTCACTGCCCGGGTGCCCAAAATGCTGGGCCATATACAGAACAGCGCACGTCAGACGGGACCAGAGGCTCACTGGGGTCATCCCTCTGCCCACTGGAAATGTGTGATGAGGTGAGCAAAACAGGGGCACCCAAAAATGCTTAACGCTGCTTAGGCGATGAAAACAACCAAGGGTGAGTACGGGCCAACGTGGTGACTTGGCTCGGCGCGCTCTCGGGCACAGCGGCGGTGGGAGGGCAGCGGGCAGCACCCTCCTCCTCGCCTGCGACCCTCACTCCCTCACTGACACTGCCGGAGACCCACACCCACCTCTCCTGGGAGGGAGCCCAGGCGAACACTGCGCAGACGCCACCGCACACCCTCGCACGGCGCGTGCCCAGTGACGCCGTCGCGAAGGGCTGCGGGGCCGGAAGTGCGTCACTCCCTTTCCGGCAGCCGGGCCCGCACCCTCTCTAGCCTGCCCGGAGGCCGCTTCTGCATGTCTTTGGTCTTTCTTCCCCTCAGCCTTCAGCCCTGCCCAGGTGCTGACGCTGAAGCGCTGGTCTCCAGAGCCGGTAGCGCTGGGACGGTCACTTTCGAGGGGAAAGGCCAGCCTCTGGTCGAGGAATAGGCAGTATTCTCATCCGGGCAGCTCTCTTCGTGGCCCCAGTGGGCTGGGGCAGGACACAGCTGGGCTGGACCGGCCGCGGGAGAGGAAGGGGTTCGGTGCCGCGTGCCCACTCACCACGTGATCGCCGCGTCCTTGCTGACTCCCCCCAGGGCCCTTCAGACCTCCGCCCTCCTTGGCGGAACGATCCTCTACCTCCGGCCCTGATTTAATATCTTGATTAGACCATAAACTCCGAGACGTCTAGCTCGTTCCCGGCTCTTGGCAGTTTCATGCATAGATGGCGCTGCTCCAGGAAAGAGGAATGAATGGATGAGTGAGAGTGAATGAATGAAGGTGAGAACAAATGCGAAATAGCTCCAATCATTAAAACTAGGGGCCGGGGCCGGCGCTGTGGCGTAGAGGGTAAAGCCACTGCCTGCCGCGCCAGCATCCCATATGGTCGCCGGTTCGAGTCCCGGCTGCCCCACTTCCGATCCAGCTCTCTGCCGTGGCCTGGGAAAGCAGTAGAAGATGGCCTAAGTTCTTGGGCCCCTACACCTGCGTGGGTAGACCTGGAAGAAGCTCCCTCCGGTCGTTGTGGCCAATTGGAAGGCCACCCCCCCCACCACACCCCCCCACCTCTCTTGCTCTCTGTAACTGCCTTTCAAATAATGAAATAAATCTAAAAAAAAAAAAAAAGAGAGAGAGAGAGAAAAGAAAGAGAAAAAAACCACTAGAGGACAAAGTTCAGATCCTTGGCTTGGGCGCTTGGGCCCACAGCCAGTTTCTGACAATTCCAAGAGGGAGAACTCGTGGTGCTAAGTACTTGCTGTGGTTGCCCAGAGCAATCAGAGAGCTTCCTGGAGGCAGAATATGGACAGTCCCAGCTCCCTGCTTACAGTAGAACTGCACAAAGCAAAGTTTGCTCAATCAGGAGGGAGTTTTGGAATCTGTTCTGAGGAACCCAAGTTCTGGTTTTCAGTACTTAGGGAGTTACAGAGTGATAAGAGGATTACTTAGCAAACTGAATTGCCTCTGAACCGCACCTCTTGGAACAGTAACTAAATAACAAAGAACTTGCTGAACCTGCTGGTAAGGGCCTGGCCTGGCCCATCACCAGGGAAGTCTCCCACTCAGTGGCTAGCTTACCTGAAAGTCCCGCACCAGGCAGCTGTCAGACAAAGTCCCCACTAAGCCTGCAGCCTTAGACCTCACTTGAAGTCCCTATAGGTTCTCTAACAAGAAGGATTCTGCCTTCTTGTTACAGAAGTGTGCCGGCCCACGGCAGGTGGTGTGGGGGTGGGGGCCTCCGGGTGAGAGCTCTCTGAATGGGAAGCTGCACCGGGCCCTCAGCTGGATTCACTCATGCTGTGCTCCCAGATGGAGTCAGCACCCCTGCACGGGCTCAGTCTTCCGAGGGCCTAAGGCCCAGGCATGGGTGCCTCTCGGCTTCGGGTTAAGACACTGTGGAAAGGCACACGTTCGTTCTTCGCTTGTCCTTGCGTATGCAGAGCTAAGAGCAGGGTTGACTCTGACAGGGCCCCACTGCCTCTGCAGGCATCTTTGAGACCCCAGAGGAAAGAAGCATTTGGGACGCGATGAGGAGATGTGACAAGGCTGCATGGGACCAGGGACCAGAGTGGAAGGACCAGAAAAGACTTTAGGATATAAACTGACACATCTGGAGCGCTGACCTGAGCCAAGCGCCGTTCTAAGTACTTTCCATGTCTTAACTCTTTTTGCTTCATAACGGCATCTATGAGTCACTCTAACTATCCCCATTTCACAGACACAGGAATGGAGGCACAATGAGGTTAAGTAACTTGACCAGGGAGGCCAACCCAATATGGGGCTTTAGCTGAGTCTTTTATTTTTATTTATTTACTTATTTTTATTCAAAAAGCAGAGAGACAGAAAGCTCTCATCAGCTGATTCACTTCCCCAATGTCCCAAACAGCTGGGACTGGGCAAGGCTGAAGCCAGGAGCCCAGAATCCAATTCCGGTCTCCTAGTGGGTGGCAGGGACCCCGCTGCTTGAGCCATGACCTACTGCCTCTCAGGGAGCATGTCAGCAGAAAGCTTGAGTTGAGGTTGGACCTGGGGCTCGAACACCTGCACTCTGATAAGGGAGGCAGGCATCCCAAGCCTCGTCTGTGCAGCAGGACCGAATGTCCACCCCTAGCTGAGCCTTTTTAAAATGAGGAAGGGGTGGATGTGAACCTTTGTGAGGGCCCGGTGCATTTCAACTGAAAGAGCTGGCAGAGAAATGAATGCATGAGTCAATAAAGGTCCAGGGGTCAGAGGAGGGAGCGCCAGGAATGTTTTGCGAGAGGTTCCAAGACCAAGTCTGAAAAGGTTGGAGCACTTGGGAAACCGGTTAGCAGTAAGCACACTTGACCAAGCTCGGTCACGTGTTCAGTCTGAGCACTGCCTCCCAGGTATTATTTACCATAACTTGCAGTGACAGAGCAGGTTCCAGGTAGACACTCCTTCCCCTCCTGGACCTTTCAAAGCCTCCGCACAGCTATTTGGGCACCCAGAGAACAAGAGCCTGTCCTGAGCATAACCCGTAGGAGCATAGCCATGGTGCTCTGGGGACTGCTAGGGGCCCTGCTCATGGTCATGGTTGGGTGGCTGTGCTTACCAGGGCTGCTTCGGCAGCGCAGACCCCAGGAGCCTCCTCTGGACAAGGGCAGCATACCCTGGCTGGGCCATGCCATGACTTTCCGGAAGAACATGCTGGAATTCCTGAAGCACATGCGGTCCAAGCACGGGGATGTGTTCACAGTGCAGCTGGGCGGCCAGTACTTCACCTTTGTCATGGACCCCCTCTCCTTCGGCCCCATCCTCAAGGATGGGCAGAGAAAACTCGACTTTGTGGAGTACGCAAAGGGCCTGGTGCTGAAGGTGTTTGGATACCAGTCGATAGAAGGGGACCACCGGATGATACACTTGGCCAGCACCAAGCACCTGATGGGACATGGCTTGGAGGAGCTCAATAAGGCCATGCTGGACAGCCTGTCACTGGTGATGCTGGGGCCTGAAGGCAGGAGCCCGGATGCCAGCCGCTGGCACGAGGATGGCCTCTTTCACTTCTGCTACGGTGTCATGTTCAAGGCTGGCTACCTGAGTTTGTTCGGTCACACCAGCGACAAGAGGCAGGACTTGCTCCAGGCCGAGGAGATATTCATCAAGTTCCGCAGGTTCGACCTACTCTTCCCCAGGTTTGTCTACTCCTTGCTGGGGCCCCGGGAGTGGCGAGAAGTGGGCCGGCTCCAGCAGCTCTTCCACGAGCTGCTGTCTGTGAAACACAACCCGGAGAAGGATGGCATGAGCAATTGGATAGGCCACATGCTTCAGTATCTCAGTGAGCAAGGGGTAGCCCCAGCTATGCAGGACAAGTTCAACTTCATGATGCTCTGGGCCTCCCAGGGGAACACAGGACCGGCCTCCTTCTGGGCTCTCATTTACCTCCTGAAGCATCCGGAAGCCATGCGGGCCGTGAAGGAGGAGGCCACCCGGGTGCTGGGTGAGCCTAGGCTGGAAGCCAAGCAGTCCTTCACCGTCCAGCTCAGTGCCTTGCAACACATCCCGGTGCTGGACAGCGTGATGGAGGAGACGCTGCGGCTGGGGGCTGCCCCCACGCTCTACAGGGTGGTACAGAAAGACGTCCTCCTGAAGATGGCCAGTGGGCAGGAGTGTCTGCTCCGCCAGGGGGACATCGTGACCCTCTTCCCCTACCTCTCAGTGCACATGGACCCTGACATCCACCCCGAGCCCACCACCTTCAAGTATGACCGATTCCTCAACCCCAATGGCAGCAGAAAAGTAGACTTCTACAAGGCAGGCCAGAAGATCCATCACTACACCATGCCCTGGGGCTCGGGCGTCTCCATCTGCCCGGGGAGGTTCTTTGCGCTCAGCGAGATGAAGCTCTTTGTCCTGCTCATGGTGCAGTACTTTGACCTGGAACTGGTGGATCCTAACACACCTGTGCCACCTATTGACCCTCGGCGCTGGGGCTTTGGCACCATGCAGCCCACCCACGATGTGCGAATCCGCTACCGCCTGAAGCCTCTGGAGTGAGCATGGCCAAGCCAGCCATGAGCCTGGCCAGAGGAGCTCCAGGTCCCACGGACCACCTTCCGCCTCCCTCGGGATCTGTGGCAACCCCTCGCGCTTCTGTCCTGCTTGTCCTCCTGGCTGTCGGGCCCCCCAGCCATCCCCTGGGTGGTCATTCTCTCTTTAAAACACCATCTTGGCCGGCGCCGCGGCTCACTAGGCTAATCCTCCGCCTTGCAGTGCTGGCACACCGGGTTCTAGTCCCGGTCGGGGCGCCAGGTTGTGTCCCGGTTGCCCCTCTTCCAGGCCAGCTCTCTGCTATGGCCAGGGAGTGCAGTGGAGGATGGCCCAAGTGCTTGGGCCCTGCACCCCATGGGAGACCAGGATAAGTACCTGGCTCCAGCCTTCGGATCAGCGCGGTGTGCTGGCTGCAGCGCGCCGGCTGCGGTGGCCATTGGAGGGTGAACCAACGGCAAAAGGAAGACCTTTCTCTCTGTCTCTCTCTCTCACTGTCCACTCTGCCTATCAAAAAAAAAAATTAAAAAAAAAAAAACCACCATCTCTCCCTCTGGGTTCTGCAGAGCCCTCTCTCCCACAAGAGGAGACGCCCAGGGAAGTGATCATACTGGTGGGAACCCAGCCTGGGTGATGACAGCTGTTTCCAAGGGCTGCAAGTGCACACACCGGTACCTGTGACTTGGCATCGGGCAGATGCTGGGGTCCACCCTCCTACACCTTTTTAATTTTGCCCCCAGCCTTTATTCCTCAGCCTCTGGAACTCACATTCTAGCACAGCGTCAGCCCATAGGAATCCGAAGGGAGCCCTGGGTTGTACTTTTTCCATTTTCTAGTAAATGCATTAAAAAAAAAAAAAGCCAAAAGAAACTGTTTGGAATTCATTTCTATAATATATTTTACCTCAAACAAAACAGTTACCTTTGGACATGTGGTTGATATCCAACACATCTTTCACACAGTAGTTTTACATCCCTCCTTTCCAAACCTGCTGTGTACTTTATCCTTGCTACAGTGAGCACCTTCCAGGCGCCCCTTAGTACTGGAGAGCACGGTCTATATTACATAACGTCCTCCTGTCCTCTCTCTGCACCTTGGCCTGGGGGTGGTTTCTGCAACCACAGCTGAGCTCAGCGCCTTCTCCCGTCACATCCCCAGTGCCCCCAGGAGAGTCTCACGTCTCTGATAGCCCACACAGAATTCAGCCACTCTCCCCTAGCTGCTACCCTGAGCCAGCCCTGTTCCTGGTTTCCTTATCTCTTTCTGCTCAGGTCAGTTCCATCCCCCAATCAGAGACACACTCACCTATCAGCTCAGTCCCCACTCCTATCAGCTCAGCCCTCTGGGAGGCCCATGAAATGTGTCCTCTTTCCCCACTCCCGTTGCCCTTCTCACCCCTGCAACCTCTGCCCTCTGCATCGCCCTCTACACTTGTGCTCTGTGTACCCTGGCACCAGAGGCCTTTGTCCAAAATCATCTCTGAGGGGCCAGCGCTATGGTGTAGCTGGGTAAAGCCGCCACCTGCAGTGCCACATGGGCGCCAGTTCGAGTCCCGGCTGCTCCACTTCTGATCCTGGCCTGGGAAAGCAGTAGAAGATGGCCCAAGTCCTTGGGCCCCTGCACCCATGTGGGAGACCTGGAAGAAGCTCCTGGCTTTGGATCAGGTCAGCTCTGGCCATTGTGGCCATTCAGGGAGTGAACCAGCGGATGGAAGACCTTTCCGTCTCTCTGCCTCTAACTCTCTGTAACTCTGCCTTTCAAATAAATAAATAAATCCTAAAAAACAAACAAAAAAAGCTCTGATTGTCACTTTTACTTTCCTGGCTCCCCAGTGCTTTCACGTATATGACATTTACTTTGGTCAGTTTGTCCCCAAATCTCCCAGGCTAGTGCAGTTGAACTTTGTGCACATTCTCCATTGAAACCATCCCTAAAGTGGAGGTGCTGCTTCTACTTCCAACCCTGGTGCCAGCTATGCCTGGACGCCTTCCTGGATTTTGCCTGTCCCATCCTCTGACAGAAATGGCCTCACTCCCCTTGGGGCCCCAGCACCGCTGGTATCACGGCACATCTGTCAGGTGTTGTTTCTCTGTCCTGTTTCCTCCTCCTGCCCCCTGCCCAAGACTGAAGTCCACGAGAGTGTGCTACCTCGATCTCCAGCTCCGTAAATGTGGATTCAATTCTAGAAATCTGACTTCTAGTCTTGGCTAATTTACTGCAATTCGTTTGCAAGGCCTCCCAGCCTCAGCTTCCTGGCTGTGAATGGAGACGATCCCCACTGTCTGACCCAGAGAGGCGAAAGGGGTGCTGGTGCCACAGCTGGCAGATGCTGAGGTCCTGGCTGGGGAGGAGGTCCTGGAAAAGGCAGGCCCAGCCAGCATGGACCCCCAGCGAGGACTACCCATGGGATTTCTCTCTGCCACTCCATCTCGCATGTCTAGCCAAGCCCTTCCTTTCTCCCAAGGCTGTCTGTGCTGCCTGGAGTTTTGCTGGGCCCAGGAGTCTATTCCAACTAGCTGTGTGGTCCTGGGTGGTGCCTGCCTTTCTTTGGGTTTAGCCACCCTCGAGTGATGCTGTCTGCATTGAGCCTGCTCAGGCCCTGCCAGATTAGGAGAAGTTAGAATAGCCCATCCCAGGAGCCAGGAACCCAGGAGAAGAGCCAAACAGAGAGCACAGAAGGAGAAGGAGGTGGGAAAGTAGGGGAGCCATTCCTACAGAAGTAATCAATGACCCCCTCCACACAGCTAAGCCCCATGCCTGGTCCACTGGATGCAGGGGAAGGAGCCAGGGCCTTCACACACCTCCATGGCCTTCCCAAACCTATTTTACAATGCCCTCTCCTCTTCCTCCAACTCAGGGGATTGTGAAACAGCAGCCTGGCCTGTGGATAGGAGAGGGCAGGACTGAAGGCCTGAACTCCCTGAATCAGGAACTAAAGAGAGGACCATGTGCAGATCTCCAAGGAACTTCATGGGCCCGGGGATCTGCTTGAGAGCCCATAGGTTATGCTTGGGACCAAGGGAAGCCTTGGTGGGTCAGGTGCGATGTGACCAAAGTGTACCATCCCACAGCCACATCATCACAACAGCAAGCAGGGAGCACCCCAGGACTGGAGTACGCAGGCAGAGTCCATTGCCCACCTTCCAGCAGGGTAGGGGAGAAGCCATGGGACCGGTGGCCTTATGCACCTGCCTATGGACTGCTGGAGACGGCCCAGGCGGAGGCCTCAGTGCATTGGGAAGACTAAGACCTCCATGGATGTATCTAGTCCCTGCCTGCCCTGACCCAGCACTTCTGCCCACCAAGTGCTTGTTTCCACATCAGAGTTTCTGCCTCTTACACCCTCCTTACACACCTCGGAGGAAAGCCAGCGAAATGTGTTCCCTCTGAGGATAGCTTATAATGAAGCAAGATCAGGAGTGCACTTGGGAAAGAAAAGAGGTATTTCTGCAGTAGGGGTAATGGCTGGGAACACTCACAGCACGCTTGACTGAGCTGAAGGTGGACAGCAGCCTGGCTCAAAGGCAAAACCATTTCTGCGGTTCCCTCTGGGTCAAGCTCTCTGTTTGCCTCTCCTCGCATACAGATCACATCCAGCCATGCACCTAGCCTCAGAGCCTTTTGCCTCAGGAGAATTCTGAGTTCAGGCAGGACCAAGGCCCAGCACGGAGATAGGATGCAGGCAGGGATGGGGAGGCTCTGCATTGGCCTGGCTGTGGAAACAGATGAGCTGCAGGATTTGGCAGCTAAGACAGTGAGAGGGAACAGCAGGTACCTCCAGCCACTCCCTTCTCTCCTCTCTGGGCACAGACTTCAGAGCACTACTTATTATTCCTCTATGTTTTCCACAGGTACACAAAGGAACAAATCAAAAACCCTCAGCACAGAGCCAGCCTCTTGTGGACGGAGTGACACACTCAGAGCAGATCCACACACACCTGCATAGTAGTGGCAAGTACATCTTGCCCTCCATACCTGTATAACCCACACAGCAACACACAGACTTCCCAGACAGATGCACACACAAACCCACCAACACCGGGGACAGGCTCTGCTGGGCATCCCTTTCTAGGCATACCTCATTCTGTCTTATCTGTGCATCAGGGGCACAAAGTCAGGAGCACTGGGTACCTAGATCCTGTTGGCACAGCTCGGGTTGTATCTCACCATCAGGTTGGCACGTGAGCAGGATGGCAGTTCCTGAACACAAGAGCAGAATGGTGACAGCAGAAGACACCGTATGGGGCCGGCACTGTGGTGCAGCGGGTTAACGCCCTGGCCTGAAGCACCAGCATCCTATACGGGCGCCAGTTCGAGACCCAGCTGCTCCACTTCTGATCCAGCTCTCTGCTATGGCGTGGGAAAGCAGTGGAAGATGGCCCAACTTCTTGAGCCCCTGCATCCACGTGGGAGTCCCGGAAGAAGCTCCTGGCTCCTGTCTTCAGATTGGCGCAGCTCCAGCTGTTGTGACCAACTGGGGAGTGAACCATCGGATAGAAGACCTCTCCCTCACTCTCTCTTTCTCTCTCTCTCTGCCTCTCCTCTCTCTGTGTGTAACTCTGCCTTTCAAATAAATAAATAAATCTAAAAAAAAAAAAAAAAAGACACCTTGCAGCTAGTTCCCAGGTAGCACCACCTTTCAAACAAACTCCAACCGTTGCCAAGGAAACATCTACTAAACCTCGGGAAAGAGTGAGCTTTCCGTCTTGCCACTACTGTAAGAAGAGGCATTCACGACCCCATTGTTCAACTCTTCCTACACACTGGTCACATCCAATGTGTGAATGAGTGTGGGAGTGGAATGTACTTCCTTAGTCCATAATCAAGTCTGTGAGCTATTACCAGGCATTCTTTGGTTTTCAATGTGATTGATAATCCCACCTAGGTCTGTGTTGCTTAAACCTGATTCGATGCATGTCCTCACCCTGTGAATACAAAATCTGGAACCCAACTCAGACAACTGACTGGTTGTTTCCTAGTTTCAATCCTCACTTTGACTCATTGCATAAACATCAACTTTAATTTTCCAAGCAGGCTGATTATGTCAGTCGAGAGACCCCACCCTCCATGTCCTCAAACAACCTACAACCTTCACATCCAGGGTTTCATTTCCCAGGAGGGCTGAGGAGTGGGGAGTCCTTCCTGGCAGTGGAAACTCAGGGGCCTTAGGAAGAGAAAACCGAAAACATCAGAGCTGAGGGAGGTGGGCTGGTGAAGGTGCAGAGGGGAAAAAGCACGCTAGGGACAGCAGGGCTTGTGGCAAGAGTGCCATGGTGAGACCATGTGAGCCCAGGGAAGAGAAGAAAGAGCAGGCAGAACACTGACTACCTGCTCGATTCTTTATGAATCATTCATTCAAAAAAACACTTAGTGAGCAGCCACTACGTTCTAAGCACTGGTGAAAACACAGGAGATACAGATTCTGTACAACGTCACACCCCTGCTCTCCTGGTGCTCACCGTCACCCAACCATCTGTGCTTCTACCCTCTACTCCACCCACATACAATGTCCTTTCCCGTGTGCCAGGCTCTGTCTTCGTGTGTAAGACAGACACGGCAAGGCACGAGCAGGCCATGCTAGGTGTGGTTCCATGAGGTAGGCAAAAGCATGAGTGCTTTAGGAGCTCAGGAAAGAGAGATGCGCACTGGGGGTCCTTGGGAAAAGTGGGAGTGGGCAAGGAGGATGCCAACCATTGGAGACATGAAGAGAAAAACACCCAGAGTGAGTATAACATTCAGGAAGCTTGAGGTTGCAAATAACAAAACAACATGACCACACACTGAGAGTTTATTGGTTCACATGACTGTCAAGTCCAGGACTGGGTGGAGCTTCAGCCATGCCTGGATTCTGAGGCTCCAGCCCAGGCCCCAGTGACTTGTGCTGCGTCCTTCAGCTTCTGAAGTTCAGCTTATGAAAGAGAGGCTCCCGGCCTCAGCTCCTCCCAGCTTCGCGTGCATGCCTCTTTTCTAGCGTGCTCTCGTCACGTGGCAGCGCACTGGCTCACATGCCATCCCCACATGAATCACTGTGGCCAGGGGAATATTAAGGCTGTGACCGGCCTGAACTCCGTGTTTGACCAGACTTGCACCCAAAGCACAGGGCAGTAGGACCCAGGAGTGATTTTCCCAAGCAGGTGGGATTTGGTTCCAGGAGAAAGGTGAGGGGATTCCTGGCTATAAATGATACTAATTACATGAGGGAACTGGAAAGAGCAAAAGTATAGAAGTAGGAACAAGCGAAAAAAGCAAGGGGTGCCTGGTGTCCAGGAGACAGGAGACGAAAAGGGAGCAGAGGAGTATAAGGCTAGGAAGAGGTCTAGGATCCTATTTTCAAAGCACTAGCCTTGATGTCAGACAAAGATTTTGGACTTGACTGTGCTGGCCTCAGGGACACCTAAAGGCTCCTGGAACAGACCCAGGTCAAGGTGTTCACCTTCCTCCTGCAGATTGTATGCATTCCCGGACTGTTCCCTGCTGACGGTCAGACTTTGCAGCCACTATCAAGGCTGTGTAGAAGGTCCTTTGGCCATTACTGTAGCTGAGTTGCAGGAAAGGGGGCAGCCTGGTGGGTGGAGAGCCTCGGGCTCCTCTTCCCCGGCAGTAGCTCAAGGAAAGTTGCTGTGGTTTGATTGTGACTTGACTCCCAATTCACGCAGACATTTAAACTCCAGAGTGTTAAGCTGATGGTACAAAGGCAGAAACTTAATCCATTGATGGTGTCTAGAAAGTGGGCTTAGTAGGAGGTCCTTAGGTCACTGGGGATATGCCTCTGGAAGGCGTTTCTTGCAAGAAAGTTGGTTATAAGACCTGAGTGGGGCCCAGCCTCTCGTATGCTTCCTGTTTCACCATGGGGTCTTTCCTCTGCTAGCCCTCCACATCCCATCATCACTGCCTGCATCAGAGGCCAAAGCCAGATCTTGAACTTGAACTTCCAAACTGTGAGCTAAATAAACTTTTTTCTCTTTATAGACTTAGTTTTCTCAGGTGTTTCATTGTAATAATGAGAAACTGACTAACACAAGCATGTTCCCTCTTCCACCCACACACTCCATAAGCACATTCTGAAAGTCTTCTGGCAGGTGCCGCGCCTCAATAGGCTAATCCTCTGCCTGCAGCGCCGGCACCCCAGGTTCTAGTCCTGGTCGGGGCGCCGGATTCTGTCCCAGTTGCTCCTCTTCCAGTCCAGCTCTCTGCTGTGGCCCGGGAGTGCAGTGGAGCACCCGCATGGGAGACCAGGAGAAGCACCTGGCTCCTGGCTTTGGATCAGCGTGGTGCACCGGCCACAGCACAATGGCCGCAGCGGCCATTGTGGGGGTGAACCAACGGAAAAGGAAGAGCTTTCTCTCTATCTCTCTCTCTCACTGTCCACTCTGCCTGTCAAAAAAAAAAAAAAAAAAAAAAAAAAGAAGAAGAAAGTCTTCTCTATACCACACAGGTCCTATGTCAGGAGCCTGGATACCACAGTGAGCTAGCTGCACAGCAAGATCCTTGCCCTGGGGAGCTCTCTTTCAACAGTGGGGCTTGAGTTGGTAACACTAAGCACAACAAACAGGCGGAACACACGGCAGGTTAGGAAGCCATCAGCGCTGTTGAAAAAGTTAAAGTGAAGCAGAGGAGGGGAGATCAGGAGCATCATAGGTGGACAGGTGTTGTTGAGTAGGGTGGCCAGGGGACAGCTGATTGAGAAGGTGACCTTTGATCCAAGACCTGAGGCGGAGAGGGAGTGAGCCACGTGGACACCTCGAGGAGGACTGGTCCAGGAAGAGGGCACAGCTGGAATCCCCCCAGGAGTGTGCCTGGAATGTTTGGGAGACAGCAGGGGAGGTCCAGGTGGGGAGCAGATTGCATCAGCCTGGAAGAGTCACGGCAGGGGCTTGGGTGGCCACCGTGCAGGAGGTGGGGGTGAACGCCCAAGGTGCCGTGGCCACTCTGGCTGCTGGGTGCAGCAGGAGAGCAAACAAAAGGGAGCACCCAGGTCAGCTGGGAAAGCATTACAGCAGTGCAGGGAAGGGAGCGTGGAGACGGGGGAAGGAGAGGATAAAGGCAGCAGGGAGCAAAGTTGCTGATGGCTGAGAACTGATAGCCACACCCTGGGTTTACGATATGGTCGCTGGGTACCACCTGCTCTCACCAGCCACTCAGCCTTAATTACTCCCCACGACGCTCCTTATCAGGGGGAGCCCTCAGCCTGCCTCTTCCCAAGGTCACTCATGCCAGTCATTTCTTCATGGGTGGTAACCCTGCTGCTCTCAGAACAGTTGGACAGCGAAGCCTGGGCAGTACCCGGTGCCAGGTGCCGTCCCAGCACGGTAGCCAGGAAGGTCTTCAGGTATTGGCGGAAGCGGCGACTGGAGAAGGCATAGAGGACAGGGGTGAAGCAGCAGTGGAGGAAGGCAATGCTCTCTGTCACCTGCAGTGCATAGTCCAGGTGCTGGCTGACCTGGCAGTCCCCGAAGACTTGCAGGTCCATCAGCGAGTGCAGAAACAAGGTGAGGTTGTACGGGAACCAGAACACGAAGAAGGCTACCACCAGCGCTGCAGCTATCCTCAGTGCCCGGCCTCGGCCCGGGGGCCTCAGCCTGACCAGCACACAGCCGATGCGGGAATAGAAGAAGATCATGGCAATCAGTGGGAGGAGGAACCCCACGAGGTTCTGCTGGAAGCGGAGGAAGAGCTTCCAAATGGCCCCGTGGCCGCCGAACTCTGCGTAGCAGTTCCACACGCCCTTGGGGTTTTCATTGATCTGTACAAAGACCATGTCAGGGATGGAGATGGCCACGGCCACGGTCCACACCAGGGCAGCGAGGAGCAGGCTTGCGGTCCGGGTCCTCAGCCTGTGGTGGGGCTGAGCATGGACGATCTCCAGGTACTTGTCCAGGCTCATGCAGCTGATGAAAAAGATGCCACTGTAAAAGTTGATGGTATAGAGAGTGCTCATCATTTTGCACAAGAAACTCCCGAAGACCCAATGCCAGGCCACAGAGATGGCCCAGAAGGGCAGTGTCACCACAAACAGGAGGTTCGAGATGGCCAGGTTCAGCAGATAGATCTCGGTCATGCGCCTGCGAGGCACGTGACGCAGCAAGACCACGAGAAGCAGCAGGTTCCCGCCCAGCCCCAGCACGAAGAGCAGGCTGTAGAAGACGGGCAGGAAGACCTTGCCAAAGGACAGCACGGCGTCCTTCCTGCAGAGCATGAAGGCCACGTCGTCCAGGTAGTCGTAGTCATAGAAGGAGCTGCTGTTCTCAGGGCCAGCACCCTCCTTGGTGAGTGGCAGAGAGGAGGCGGTGGTGGCCATGCTGGGGAGACGCACCCGGTCCTGAATTTCTGCAGGGGTGTCAGAGGAAAAATACGGTCAAATCTTACATTCTCGACCGCCCTGCATGTCCGGGAGACCCTTCCAGTTGGCTCGTAGAAACACAAGCCTGGCTCTGCCGCTTCCCAGTTGTGTCGCCTGTGGCAAGTGACTCGGCCTTCAGATGTTCTCAGCTACTTTCAGCTCTTTCACGTTATTTTTCCCTCTCATCACTTAAAACAGACTTCTAATGCCTTTCAGATTCTTTATTATTTCGGGAAACCAGGCCACCTAGTTATTGGGTTTTCTGACTCTTCCTTATGTGTGGTTTATACTTCTTCCTTGCATCACATATAGTTAGAATGTTTTTTTTTTAATTGAGAATGCAGCCTCACTGAGTCCTGTTTCACCTATAAATGTTCAGTAAGTCCACTCTGCCTTTGAGTTCTCTTTACTTCTGTCCCCGGGGGATTTCCCTCACTCCTGAGAGTTTTTAAATATTTTATTTATAATTTAGTTTTATATTTTTATTTTTAATATTTCTGTTTATAGCAGAAAAGTGGGACCCAGCCTCTTGGTGGACTCAGAGCCTACTTACCCTTTCCAGCCCTCAGCCTTTTCCAGCCCATCTTTAAAATGAGAAGCAGAACACCTACCTCTTCGGCATCCTTGTGATATTGACAGTTCTACTTGGGGAGCCCTAGAACACAATCGGCACCCAAGGGGTGTTAGCTTCCATCACTGTTTTGCCCAGAACGGAGTCCAGCACCTCCCCATCAGCCTCTTCTTCTTGCCTGAACACCACCATCTACTCGGCCATCTCAGACTGAAACGTGGGCAACATTTCAGATTCCTTCCTGACTTCTTGCCTGCACCCTGGGAGTCTCTGCTCTGGAATCTGCCCTCTTATCTCCATGTCCCATAAAATAGATACACAATACTCTCTTGATAAAACCAAGACAAATAAAATGGAAAAACAGACTTCGGAGGACACAGAGACGAAAGGGAAGATTTAAGATGGCAGTTGCCTGGGCAGGAGAAGCCAGAGGCAGGGGACAGGACAAGTCAAGTCTGTGGTCAAGTTGCCGCTGAGGAAATGGCTTCCCAGGATTTTATTGGATTAACAAAAATCTTTTTTTTTTTCATATTGTAAGTGGCAGATTTTGCAGCTATACTTTTTTTTGGAAGAATCAATATCATCAAAATGTCCATTCTCCCAAAAGCAATTTATACATTCAATGCAATACCAATCAAGATACCGAAGACCTTCTTCTCAGATCTGGAAAAAATGATGCTGAAACTCATATGGAGACACAGGAGACCTCAAATAGCTAAAGCAATCTTGTACAACAAAAACAAAGCCGGAGGCATCACAATACCAGATTTCAGGACATACTACAGGGCAGTTGTTATCAAAACAGCATGGCACTGGTACAGAAACAGATGGATAGACCAATGGAACAGAATAGAAGCACCAGAAATCAATCCAAACATCTACAGCCAACTTATATTTGATCAAGGATCCAAAACCAATCCCTGGAGTAAGGACAGTCTATTCAATAGATGGTGCTGGGAGAATTGGATTTCCACATGCAGAATCATGAAGCAAGACCCCTACCTTTCACTTTACACAAAAATTCACTCAACATGGATTAAAGACTTAAATCTATGACCTGACACCATCAAATTATTAGAGAGCATTGGAAAAACCCTACAAGATATAGGTACCGGCAAAGACTTCTTGGAAAATACCCCAGAAGCACAGGCAGTCAAAGCCAAAATTAACATTTGGGATTGCATCAAATTTAGAAGTTTCTGTACTTCAAAAGAAACAGTCAGGAAAGTGAAGAGGCAACCGACAGAATGGGAAAAAATATTTGCAAACTATGCAACAGATAAAGGGTTGATAAACAGAATCTACAAAGAAATCAAGAAACTCCACAACATCAAAACAAACAACCCACTTAAGAGATGGGCCAAGGACCTCAATAGATATTTTTCGAAAGAGGAAATCCAAATGGCCAATAGACACATGAAAAAATGTTCAAGATCACTAGCCATCAGGGAAATGCAAATCAAAACCACAATGAGGTTTCACCTCACCCCGCTTAGAATGGCTCACATACAGAAATCTACCAACAACAGATGCTGGCGAGGATGTGGGGAAAAAGGGACACTAACCCACTGTTGGTGGGAATGCAAATTGATTAAGCCACTCTGGAAGTCAGTCTGGAGATTCCTCAGAAACCTGAATATAACCCTACCATTCAATCCAGCCATCCCACTCCTTGGAATTTACCCAAAGGAAATTAAATTGGCAAACAAAAAAGCTGTCTGCACCTTAATGTTTATTGCAGCTCAATTCACAATAGCTAAGACCTGGAACCAACCCAATGCCCATCAACAGTAGACTGGATAAAGAAATTATGGGACATGTACTCTATAGAATACTATACAGCAGTCAAAAACAATGAAACCCAGTCATTTGCAACAAGATGGAGGAATCTGGAAAACATCATGCTGAGTGAATTAAGCCAGTCCCAAAGGGACAAATATCATATGTTCTCCCTGATCGGTGACAACTAACTGAGCACCAAAGGGGAAACTTGTTGAAGTGAAATGGACACTATGAGAAACAGTGACTTGATCAGCTCTTGTCCTGACTGTTGATGTACAATGTAATACTTTATCCATTTTAGTATTTTTTTTTTTGTTCTAGTACTATTGGTTGAACTCTGTAATTAACAGACAATTATTCTTAGGTGTTTAAATTTTAACTGAAAAGTGATCCCTGTTAGGAATTTGAAAAACATTATGCTGAGTGAAATAAGCCAGTCCCAAAGGGACAAATATCATATGTTCTCCCTGATCGGCAACAACTAACTGAGCACCAAAGGGGAAACTTGTTGAAGTGAAATGGACACTATGAGAAACGGTGACTTGATCAGCCCTTGCCCTGACTGTTGATGAACACTTAATACGTTATCCCTCTTAGTATTTTTTTTGTTTGTTCTACTTAATACTTTTGGTTGAATACTGTAATCAATACACAGTTATTCTTAGGTGTTGAAACTTAACTGAAAATTGATCGCTGTTAAATATAAGAGTGGGAATAAGAGAGGGAAGAGACATGCAATTCGGAACATGCTCAAGCTGACTTGCCCCAAACGGTAGAGTTAGAAACATACCAGGGGATTCCAATTCAATCCCATCAAGGTGGCATGTACCAATGCCATCTCACTAGTCCCAGTGATCAATTTCTGTTCACAATTGATCATAATGATAGGACTAAGAACCAAAGGGATCACATACACAAGAATAGTGTCTGCAAATACTAGCTGATAGAATCAAAAAGGGAGAGAACGATCCAACATGGGAAGTGAGATACACAGCAGACCCATAGAATGGCAGATGTCCTAAACAGCACTCTGGCCTCAGAATCAGCCCTTAAGGCATGTGGATCCGGCTGAAAAGCCCATGAGAGTATTTCAGGCATGGAAAGCCAAGACACTCTGGCAAAAAAAAAAAAAAAAAAAAAAAAAAAAAAAAAAAACACCTAAATGAAAGATCTCCACGAGTGAGATCCCAGTGGAAAGAACGGGTCATCAAAGAAGGAGGTACCTTTCTCTGACGGGAGGAGAGAACTTCCACTTTGACTACGACCTTGTCTAAATATGATCAGAGTCAGTGAACTCAAAAGGCTTCCATAGCCTTGGCAACTCATGACAAGAGCCTAGGGTGATTACTGTTGCCATAAACAAGAGTGTCAATTTGTTAAGTCAACAACAGGAGTCACTGTGCACTTACTCCTCATGTAGGATCTCTGTTCTTAATGTGCTGTACATTGTGATTTAATGCTATAACTAGTACTCAAACAGTATTTTTCACTTTGTGTTTCTATGCGGGTGCAAACTGTTGAAATCTTTACTTAATATATGCTAAACTGATCTTCTGTATATAAAGAGAATTGAAAATGAATCTTGATGTGAATGGAAGGGGAGAGGGAGTGGGAAAGGGGAGGGTTGCGGGTGGGAGGGAAGTTGTGTGGTGGGGGGAGCCATTGTAATCCATAAGCTGTACTTTGGAAATTTATATTCATTAAATAAAAGTTTTTAAAAAAAAAAAGAAATCTTCTATTTCATGAATGCAAATTTCATAGGAATAGCTTTAGGAATATAGCAGTTCTACCTCCCCGCCCGGCCCCGTCATACCCGTCCTCCCACCCCCACTCCTGTCCCACCTCCTACTCCCTCTCTCATCCCATTCTTCATTAAGATTTATTTTTAATTATCTTTATATACAGAATACCAAACTATACTAAGTAAAGATTTCAACAGTTTGCACCCACACAGACACACAAAGTATAAAGTACTGTTTGAAGACTAGTTTTTACCATTAATTCTCATAGTACAATTCATTAAGGACATAGGTCCTACATGGGGAGCAAGTGTACACTGACTCCTGTTGTTGATTTAACAATTGACACTCTTATTTATGATGTCAGTGATCACCCGAGGCTCCATGGCTATGAAAGCCTTCTGAGTCCACAAACTCCATCAATATTTAGATAGGGATAAGCAAAGTAGAAGTTCTCTCCTCCCTCAGAGAAAAGTAACCCCTTCTTTGATGGCCCCTTTCCACTGGGATCTTATTCTTAGAGATCCTTCATGTAGGTCATTTTTTGCCACCATGTCTTGGCTTTCCATGTCTGAAATGCTCTCATCGGCTTTTCAGTCAGATCCAAATGCCTTAAGAGCTGATTCTGAGGTCAGAGTGCTGTTTAGGGCATTTGTTATTCTATGAGTCTGCTGTGTGGCCTGCTTCCCATGTTGGATCATTCTCTCCTTCTTAATTCTATCTTTTCCCATTACCAGACAGTTGGTCTTATTTATGTGATCCCTTTGACACTTAATCCTATCTATATGATCAGTTACCCACTTAATATGAAAATCTCGGGGCTGGTGCTGTGGCGCAGTAGGTTAATCCTCCACCTGCTGCGCCGGCATCCCATCTGGACGCCAGTTCTAGTCCCGGCTGCTCCACTTCCAATACAGCTCTCTGCTATGGCCTGGGAAAGCAGTAGCCCTACACCCAACTGGGAGACTGGGAAGGAGCTCCTGGCTCCTGGCTCCAGATTGGCGCAGCTCCAGCTGTTGTGGCCATTTGGGGAGTGAACCAACAGAAGGAAGACCTCTCTCTCTCTTCCTCTCACTGTCTGTAACTCTACCTCTCAAATAAATAAATTTTTTAAAAAATATATGAAAATCTCATTTTTAATTGACACATAGTGGTACACGTCTTATGGGGTCCAGACTGATATTTTGATACATGTATACACTGAGTTAAGATAACATCAGGGTAATTAGCATATCCATTACCTCAAACATTTATCATTTCTTTATGATGAGAACATTCAAAATTCTCTCTAGTTATTTTGAAATGTATAATAAATTATTGTTCACTATAGTCACTCGATTGTGCTATACAGCCTTAGAACTCATTTCTCCTAACTATAATTTTGTACTAATTAAACTAACATCTTCCTATTTCCTCCTCCCCTCTACCCTTCCCAGCTCTGATAACCACAGTTCTGTTCTCTGCTTCTGAGATCAACTAGCTTCCACATTTAAGTGAGAGTGTGTAGTATTTGTCAGTCTGTGCCTGGCTTTTTCACTCAATAAGGTCCTCCAGGCTCATCTGTGTTGCTGCAAATGACAATATGTCCTGTATTTTTGTGGCTGAACAATATTCCACTGTGTATATATACTGCATTTCCTTAATCCATTCGTCCATTGGTGGACAGCTAGGTTGATTCTTAACTTAGCTACTGTGAATACTGCTGCAATAAATATGGGTGTACAGGTATCTCTTTGATACAACGATTTCATTTCCTTTGGATATATACCCAATAGTTGGGTTGTTGGATCACATGCTAGTTCCAGTGACAGTTTTTTGAGAAGCTTCCATGATGTTTGCAATTACATTGTACTGCTTCACATTTCCACCAAAACTGTGTGAGGGCTTCCCTTGCTGAGCATCCTCACCAGCATTCGTTGTTTTGCTGCCTGTTTGATCACAGCCATTTTAATTGTACCATGGTGATACATCACTGTGGTTTTGATTTGCATTTCCCTGATAATTAGTGGTGTTGGGCACCTCTTCATGTCTTTGGTGGCCATTTGCATGTCTTATTTTGAGAAATGTCTGTTGAAACCATTTGCCCATTTTCTAATTGGATTATCTGGATTTTCGTTACTGACTTATTTGAGTTCCTTATACAATTTGGACATTGACCTCTTGTTTGATAGATGGCTTGAAAATATTTTCTTCTACTTTGCAGGTTTTTTTCATCCCACCTTCTTTGTTGTGCAGAAGCATTTTGGTCTAATATCAGTTGTTTTTTTTTTTTTTTACCTAGTTTTGCTTTGGTTGTCTATGCTTCTGAGACATTACCCAAAAAAATCTATGCCCAGACCAATGTACTGAGGCATTTTCTTTATGTTTTCTTCTAGTGGTTTCATAGTTTCTGGTGTTGCATTTAAGTCTTTAATCCATTTTGAGTTAATTTTTGTACAGAGGTCAAGTTTCATTCTTCCATATATGGATATTTCGTTTTCTCACTTGTTGAATAAAAGTTATTTTTGGAAGAAAGCACCACATGAACAAGAGTCTATCATGAATTAGCAACTATGTTCAATTCTATCGTGTTCTACAAGGACAGGGGAGAGAGGAGGTGGGGGGAATTCATATTCAACACATTAGATTTAATAGGGAAGGAGCGTTGGTAAAGAAACAAGAGGGGATAAAAAGAAACACGTGGCCCAAGCAGAACCACCAAAGAGGGGTCTGCTGATAATTATGGGCCATAAACGGAGAAATGCAAATCAACTCCACCAAGTACTTCCGCATTTTAATTTTTATTCTTTGATTCAAGCAAGATTGAACTTTTTTCTTTACCATATTCAGTGCCAATTCGCATTTCTTCTACTTGCATTTTATTGTTTTAATGGGTGAGGTTCTCATTTTATAAGAGGTCTTAGCTAGTAAGGATATTAGCTTTCTCCATTACTCTAGCAAACATTTTCCCCAGTCTTTCCTGGTAGAAGTTTGTTCTTGTTGTTGAAAAGAAATATTGACTCAGTAGAATTTTGAAAGTGCTGGTGAACGGGGAGGCACCCATCTGACCCTGCTGGCACCCCTGAGGCTGTGACCTCCCCGCTGATGGAAATATCCCAGGCTGCTGAGGCAGAGCCTCTCCTGAGAGGGCCCTGGAAGCTTCCTACTTTATGAGCCTCTACCCCACCCGTGGCTCCTGTCAAATGGCAACTGGATCAGATCTTTGGGAAATCACATGCATACACTGTAGTCACCCCAAAAGCCCAGCCTGGTGTCTTTTTCCTAGGACCTGACTTTTTGTCTGCTTCTGATTAGCCTCAAAAACTTCACCCAGTGCCTTCCATTGCTGGTCTGTCCTTCCTCTCCTGTGCATCTGGAATCTCCTGGCCCTGACCCTCCCTGGACACCCCCAGCACATGGCTGATGTTGGAAGCCCATGAGCTTCTGCATATGGGCTAACTGGAGCTTATTAGTCAGGGGGCCAGTAACTAAACACAGCTCTCCAGAGCTGTCAGCACTGGCCTTGATCTTGATTCAGTTTCTCAAAGTCCCTGACTTTTGCTTTAGCAAACAACTGAATCTGATGAATGTTTACATCAAAGCCCGGGATCAAGGTCAGCAAGCCCTGGGCTAGTCCAGGCTACCTTTGATGATCTCCCTCCCCTTGGAACACTCTGTCCCTTTCCCATTTGGGTCCTCCAGCCCCTGATCTTTCGCCCTGGGAATCTTTCCAGGCCCTTCCACTTTTGCAGCAACCATGCCCTCTCATCACTTTCACCAACTACAATGACAGAGCAACCAGCACCCCCCATACACACACACACACACACACACACACACACACCCCTTACGCTTGACTTTCATATCCACTGTGGTAGTCCTGTAAAGCCAACCCAGAAGGAACTGCCAGGCCCACTGAATCCAGGAGAAAAGCAACTTTTCCAGGGTCACATAGGAAGGCATGGGCCAACAGGGATTTATGTCCATCCATCCAAAAAGGGATTAATGCCCATCTATCCAACAAGGAATTAATGTCCAGGTTATATAAGGAACTCAAATAAGTCAATAACTCAATTAGAAAATGGGCAAATGACCTGAACAGACATGTCTCAAAATAAGACCTACAAATGGCCAAAAAGGACATGAAGAAATGCCCGACATCACTAACCACGCACCAAGGTTTCATTGAGCCTCCTTGTGGAATGCAGCCCCCTAGGTTGCAGAATACTGAGTCCCCAGAGATGTCTAAGTCCTAATTTCCAAGCCCTGGGAACAGGTTACTTTACAGAGCCAAAGGGACTTTGGAGGTATGACTGAACCGAGGATCCTGAGAGGCGATGATTATCCAGGGGGACACAGCGTACTCACCAGGGTCCTAATACAAGGAGGGCGGGAGATGAGATGATGGAGCAGAGGGTGCGGTGCTCTCAGGCACTGGGCACAGGAGGCCTCTAGACCTGGAAGAGGCAAGGAGGGGATTCTCCACTGAGCCTGTAGAAGGAGCACAGCCCCAATGACTGACTGACGGCCTCCAGAGCAGTGACTGTAAATCTGTGTTGTCTGACACCACGACATCCGTGGCCATTTGTGACAGCCATTGTGGGAAGCTGATACACTTCCTGCAAACACCTCGGGTGCAGAGTGTTAAGAGTGCACTGTGTACCTCCTTCAACTTCGAGGTGGGAAAACTCAAAGAAGGAACATGAATTGTGGAAGCAGTCAGTGACTGCTGTGTCACTGAACCCCACGTCCCTGACTGCCCTCGATCCCTGTTGACCTTGCCCCTAATGGTCCTCTGCCCAGCCCTATTGTCTCCCCACCCCTTTTTTGTTTTTTACTTTTCTTTGCTGCCTGGAGTCATCTGGCTTCTTCACCAACACTTCTGAGAGGAGTGAACTGTCAATCATTCACATCTTAGCACGAACTAGCGAGTAGCAAAGCAACCCTGAGGAAGTGCTGCAGTGAAAAATGAGGAGGCATCTGGAGAACTACACAGGTGCCCGAGAGGTGGGCTTCAAGGAAGACGCACAGCAAGGACAAGGCCAGCTGATCGTCCCCCACCAGGAATCCCAGGGGTCTGAGGGGAGCCACAACTTGTCTCTGGGGCAGCAGGATTGTCCATTTGCTACCGCCTGAGGCTGCTGGCCTCGGCTGGCTACAGCTCTGACTTTTCAAGAATCTTCGGCTGTAAAATAATGTCTCTCCGTGGGAGCCAGGGCTCGCCTCCCAAGGCCTTTCAGAGAAGTTATAACCAAGGCAATCAGAGGAGGAGCTTGCGACATCCATCTGCAGGAGACCTGTTAGATGAGCTCCTTCTGAGAGTAGATCACTCGCGTGGAATCTGCTCAGCGAATCCTCACCACAGTCCTGAGAGGGATCCAGTTATGATCCACATTTTCCAAATAAGGAAACTGAGGCTTCTCCAGAGCCTCAAATTAGCAAATGATGGGCCCAGGACTGCACACCCTACACGACGCCAAGTGGAACTGGTAACTCCTTCGCTCCAGCTCCTCTTTCCAAAACGGACCACACTTGCTTTTGCAGGAAGAGGCTCTGACTGTGGGACTCCTGGCCCCGGCAAGTAGGGGCAGAGGGGACTTAGAGCCAGTGGGGTGCTGGAGCCAGCTCCTACAGCCTTGTGAGAGGCAGCTATAAGGCATCCAGGAAGCAGTCTACAAATGGCCAGGGATTAACCAACTCCGCATTTAGTAGTGCTGCCTTGGTAGTTGACATCGGAAATATTTACCCCGTGGTGAATGCCACACATCAGGGCCTTTCCCTCCCCCATGCCATCCCACCACCCCCACTCCCTCAACCTTAACCAGTGTGGACCCCCATCAGGACCCAGGGGCTTGACTCAACCCTGTGGGACTCACCGTCTCTTTCTTGTGCACCTCCCCCTGCGCACATCAGTTTCCCAGCCATGAGTCCAGAAGGCCAGGGCTACATGTAGGTCCCCTTTCATAGTTCAACACTTTACCCATGCTGGTGCTGATGACACACACAACCTGATCAAACAAACAAGATCAAACCTGACCTCACGAAGCCACAGCAGTTTAGGGGATATAAAAGCAACACCATCTGCACAGCTGCCCGCTGTGTACCCAGGACTCACCAGCAGGGGGCTGGCATTTGAAAGGCTTTCAACAAGCCAGGGGAGAATGAATCAGCACAGCCTCTCTCTCCCTCCCTTCTCTGCTCCTTGCTATTTCCCTTCCTGGTTTTCCACCTCCCCTACCAGTTCCCTGGACACAGCCAAGCCCAGACCCTCCTTCTGAGAGATTTTCCCCCCAGGCTGGGCCAGCTCCACCTTGGCAGCCTGTGACTGTGGAGTGTGACCCTCCCAGAACCCCCACTATGGCCACTTGAGCAACATTCCAGAGCTGCCTCAGCTGGTGCTGCTCCCCCCCAACCTGTGTCACGGAATGTGGCCCTGTGGCCACCCGCAACCCCTCCCCTGACTCTAGGGAGGGCTGGGGTACAGAGGGGGTTCCATGACCTGAACTCTGCCGTGGCTCCTCGGGATGGCCTCCTTCTGGCCCTGTGCCCGAGGCCCTGACATTCCTAGCCTGTGTTTCTTTTCTTTTTCTTTCTTTTTTTTTTTTTTTTTTTTTTTTTGACAAGCAGAGTGGACAGTGAGAGAGAGATACAGAGAGAAAGGTCTTCCTTTGCCGTTGGTTCACCCTCCAATGGCCACCACGGCCAGCGCGCTGCTACCAGCGCACCGCGCTGATCCGATGGCAGGAGCCAGGTACTTCTCCTGGTCTCCCATGCGGGTGCAGGGCCCAAGCACTTGGGCCATCCTCCACTGCACTCCCTGGCCACAGCAGAGAGCTGGCCTGGAAGAGGGGCAACCGGGACAGAATCCAGCGCCCCGACCGGGACTAGAACCTGGTGTGCCGGCGCCGCAAGGCAGAGGATTAGCCTAGTGAGCTGCGGCGCCGGCCTAGCCTGTGTTTCTGAGGCTGGAGAAGCAGGTGCAGGGGCTGTGAAGTGATTCAGACTCAACCACAGCATCTGGCTGCAGGATGCCCTCTGACCTCAGAAGGTTGGCCCCAGAGGCAGAAAACGTGTCTTTGGGGGGCTCTGGTGACTACAGTGTTAGAGTCTGTCGGAGTCCTAGGCTTGGGAAAATGCCAGATATTAAACTGTGTGTACAACAAGAACAACAACATGTACCCAAAACTTACATAGGCCAGGCTCTGCTGTCAGAACAGGGCTGGCATTAATTCATTTCACCCTTGCTATAACACGATGAGGCAGGTCCTATTTTACATGTGAGGACACTGAGGTACAGAGACACTAGGGAACCTGCCCAAGGTCACACAGTCAGTAAGCAGCTGAGCTGGGATCTGAGCCAGGCCCAGAGGACAGGTTAGCTCATTAAAAGACAGGGGCAAGGGCTTGTGCTAGGCACAGCACGTTAAGCCACCTCCTGCAAGGTTGGCATCCCCTATAAATGCCAGTTTGAGTGCATCCAGGCCAGCCCCCTGCTAATGTGCCTGGGAAAACAGCAGAAGATGGCCCAAGTGCTTAGGATCCTACCACCCCTGTGGGAGACCTAGATGGGGTTGCAGGCTTCACCCAGGCCACTGCAGCCATTGGCAGAGTGAATCAGCATGAAAGATTCTCTTTCTCTCCATCTCTCTTTCTCTCTCTGTTTCTGAAACTGCCTTTCAAGTAAATAAATAATGTTTTAAAAGAAAAAGGGGGGGGGGGGGCAAAGAACAGGACTGGAGATGAGACCTAACAGGTGCTGGGGAGGCCTGAAGAGGCGGCTGCTGGGAAGGACGACAGTACATGAGAGGGAAAGGACGCGGGGCTGCCAGTGGAGGACAGAGGAAGGAAGCCAAGTGCCTCGGGAGTGGTGCGAAGTGGCGGGGTCTCAGAAATGACCCACTCCAGCGGCACAGCTCGGGTTTCTGCTCCCCTGGTCAGTGTGGGTGTTCTTGGGGCCCAGCCAGGCCCCACGACAAAGAGAAGGCTTCCATCCAGAGACCTGAGCTTCCACAAGTCAGTTCTTGCATCCGTAGAAGAAAACATACTCACAGGGAAGGATTTTTTTGAGGATTCACTCTGATAAAATCATGATCTCAGCTACCATTTTTTAAATTCAACTTAATATTAGTTATTTTTAGAAACATATATATATATATATTACCTTGTCTAATCCTTCTACTTACTTTGAAGAAATAAATACTATTATTAGCATGATTTATTGTTTTTTTTATTTTTATAAAGTTTATGTATTTGAAAAAGAGGGAGAAGGAGTGGGAGAGAGAGATCTTCCATTTGCTGGTTTGCTGCCCAACAGTTTGGGCCAGGCTGAAGCCAGGAGCCTTGAATTCAACCTCGGTCTCTCACGTGAGTGTCAGGGACTCAGCTACATGAGCCATCACCTGCTGCCTCCAGGGTGCACATTAGTAGGAAGCTGGATCAGAAACAGAGCCAGGACTCAAATTTAGGGACTCTGATGTAGGACATGGGTAGCCCAAGGGCTATGCCAAATACCCATCCCAGAATGACTTTAGAAGTGAGGATACTAACTCACAGAGATGTTAGGGACCAGCCATGGTCACTGGTCACCAAAGGGGCAGTAGAGTCCCGAAGTAAAGCCCAGAGTCCAGGGGCCGGCGCTGTGGCATAATGGGAAAAGCCGCCGTCTACAGTGCCTGCCTTCCATATGGGCACCTGTTGGAGTCCTGGCTGCTGCACTTCTGATCCAGCTCTCTGCTATGGCCTGGGAAAGCAGTAGAAGATGGCCCAAGTCCTTGGGCCCCTGTACCCATGTTGGAGATCTGGCAGAAGCTCCTGGCTCCTGGCTTTGGATTGGTGCAGCTCCGGCCATTGTGGCCAGTTGGGGGAGTGAACCAGAGGATGGAAGACTTCTGTCTCTCTCTGTGTCTCCTTCTCATTCTGTATAACTGACTTTCAAATAAATAAATAAACCTTTAAAACCAGAGTCCTTGCCCTTAGACACTAAGCTACGCAGCCTCTCAGAGAACATGAAAACCAGTTTCAGACACCCCGCCCAACCTTCATACGTGTGAGCATCCTGACTGCTCACAACCACCTTGAGACAGACCCATTTTCTGGATGAGGAACTGAGACGCAAAGAGGGAAAGGGACTTCCCCAAGGAGACACAGCAAGCACAGCAGGCCCTCCTTATCCCCAGGTTCTGAATCCAAAGATTCAGCCAACTGCAGATGGAAACCATTAAAAACAGTCTTAACTGCATCTGTGTACTGAACATAGACAGACTCTTTCTGTCATTATTTCCTAATAGTACAGTTGAACAACTGTGTACCTACCATTTACATTGTATACATTTTTATAAGTAGTCTACAGGTTATTTAAAGGAAATGAGAGGGGGCAAGCATGTGATACAGTGGTTAAGATGCCACTTGGCGGGGGGCAGCACTGTGGCATAGTGGGTAATTCTCCTCCTGCAACGCCAGCATCCCATATGGGCACCGGTTTGAATCCCAGCTGCTGCACTTCCAATCCAGCTAATGACCTGGGAAAAGCAACAGAAGATGGCTTAAGTCCTTGGGCCCTTGCATTGACATGGGAGACCCGGAAGAAGCTCCAAGGCTCCAAGCTTCAGCCTGGCCCAGCTCAGGCCATTGTGGCCACTTGGGGAATGAATCAATGGATGGAAGATCTCTCTCTTTTTCTCTGTCTTTCCTCCTCTCTCTATAACTCTGCCTTTCAAATAAATAAAATAAATAAATATTTTTTTGAAAAGGCACCACTTGGCCCACATCTCATATCAGAGTTCCTGGGTTCAAGTTCTGCCTCTGTTTCCTGTCCAGCTTCCTGCTAATGCATGCCCTGGCAGGCAGCAGGTGATGGCTCAACTATGTGGGTCCTTGCCACCCACACAGGAGACTTGGAATGAGCTCTGAGTGCCTGGCTATAGCCTGGCCCAGCCCTTCCACCTCGCATAGGTGGAAAATCTCTGTCTCTGTCTCTCTGCCTTTCAAATAAGTGAAAATAAATAAAGCATTTTAAAAATACCTTAGAAGACAAGGAAGCACAAAACCAGTCATTTGAAAAAATAAGTATATGGGAAGATGTGTATAGGCTATGTGCAATACCACGACATTTTATACTATACGGGACTTGAGCAGCTGCAGATTTTAGTATCCTTTGGGGATCGTGGAATGAACCCCCCAAGGACACCAAAGAACAATTGTGTATGTCACTGTGATTGGGAATCAAGTCCCTGAGTTGACTCTAGAGCTGGACTCCCGACCACACACTCACAGGCCACCCAGCTGCCCTCCAGGGCCTCCCTGCCTGCATTTGGGCTCACACAGGGGCAGATCACGGTGGAACCAGTGGTGGCCAGTCCTGACATTTGCTTGGGGTGCCCTACTTCCTGAAGCCCCTATACATCCCCGTCCTTGCTGGGCCTCCCTGATCCCTTTGGGAAAGGAGGAGCAGGGACCAACACCTCTGGTTTCACAGGAAGCCTGGGCCACACTGCCAGCCAGGCAGAGCTAGCCCCAGAGCCCTGCTCTCTGATGCCCAGTCCACCGTGCCCGCACTTGCTCTCTCTTTACTTCTGCACCGTATGATTTTTCCTGATTGTAAAAATAATATATGTCCAGTGTAAAATGTGGAAATACAGGGGAAATAAAAAACACGAAGAATCTAAAACTCCCCCAAACACACACTGGTACTCCCCTTCTTCCCCCCAGAAACAACCCTTGGGAAACTTCTAAGTGATCTTGTTTGTTTGTTTTTACACCCAGAGCCCTGTCTGCTGGAAGCTGGAAGGGAGTGGCCTCGTGTAGTCCTCGGCAGAGCACGGGGTCCCCCTGCAGCCTCCAGGGAGATGTGGCCACCTCCTCCGGCTCCTGAGATACGTGCACCCTCCAGCTCCTCACGCTCCCTGGGACCCCACATTACTCAGTGTTTCCTGGCTTTTGTCGGGAAATGGGGATGTTTGTGACATTGATAAAATCACAAGAGGAACCCTTCCTCCCAAAGCCTATTTCAGTTCAATAAAAAGTAAGCACTTTCAGAGCCCAGCCCTGCGAGGAGGAGCTGCTACTGCGGCTGCCGCCGCTGCCACTGCTTCTGCAGGAGAAGGCATGATTCGGTTTGAATTTTGGCATTATTTAATCTTGAGGGTTTTTTGCTCCCCTCACTGTTGCCTGAAATGTTACCACTGGAGCGCCTGGTATTTCGTCTTTGAGCATGAGGTGGGTTCTAAATGAACCCTCCCCCATCATTCTTGGAGTGGCTGGCCGGCACCACCGCTGCAGCACGGCAAACAGACAGGCTACACATTCGTCCCCCACATGAATGGCTGAGCAACCCTGGGCTAGCTACTTAACCTCCCTGAGCCTTCATTTTCTTGCTTTTAAAATGCCTCCTTCACGTTTTTTTTTTTTTAAAGAATTAACTCAGTGCCTGGCATAAACTGATGGTTGCATTCCAGGACCTCAAGTGAATAAACGCACTGATTAAATGAAGTGACTCAGGCTGGGAGGGGCTCCAGGGACCCTCTGCATGCTCAAAGGAAGACCACTTAGCCGTGGGAGGGAAGCTGGGCTAAAGACCATCTCATCTGCCTGCTTATCTTGCAGCTGAGGCCCAGAAAGGGAACGAACGGATCGCCTGAAGTCACCTGCCAGGTCTGACAACAAACTCTCAGGGATTTTCAGAATCCACAAGGCAGGGGTCAAGGCTGAGAAGAGGTCAGCAGACCACTTGGCTCCCCCAGGGTGTGGGGCAGTCACTGCAACAGCTGCCCTAAAGAGAAAACACCACCCCGACCCCTCTCAGCACCTCCCTGTCTCTCCCCCCCAGCACCTGTGCCCACTCCCGGCCACCAGGTCCAGTCATTGCTTGTGGCCCCTGGGCAGGCCCACCCCATCCTGAGTGTGTCCCTAACTTACCGGAGCCAGGTGACCAAGCCTAGGGACGTCCAGCCCGAGCCTGAGCAGGGAGCAGCTACAGCCAGTGCCTCTTGCTCACAGAGTCTGATTCTCTGGCCTCTCTGGACAGCAGCCTTCACACTTCCTGCTTGAAGGCTGGAATGAAAACGCACCCTTCTGTCTCCACCCCCTCCTTCACCTCAGCTGCACAGCCACGAGCTGTTTTCCTCACTGAAAAATGAGTCAAGCTCAAATGACCACCCCCCACCCCATAAAGGAGCAACCCCCCCCCAAGAAAGGACAGTCTAATTACTTTGGAAAACATGTGTCCCCAGCCACCCCAATCTGGAATAATTCCCAGGCAGCTGGGCTGATGACACTAACAGCCCAGTTCAGGCCTCTGAGCCTTTGCTTAGCCTGCTGCCCACCTGTTTGGCCTTCCCAACACCACCTTCCAAGCTCCTGGCCCCAGTATCAAGGATCCTGCACACCTCCCCAGCCAGGTTCCACTCCACCCTCCCCCAGTTCTAAACCTTAGCCGAGTCTCCCTCCAGGCTGCACGATGTCTGCTATACCCACAGTGTGTCAGCATATCCTCATCTCCCAGACTTCCAAACCCTGGTCCTCCCTCCCACCTCCATCTCTCCGACCACCGCCATCACAGTGCTGTCTAACTAGCCACCTGTCTCGGTGTCTGCTCCCCTACCAGGTCACAAGCTCCTGGGGCAAGGACCGTATCTGATCCATCAGCCCAAGCCCTGGACCAGGCAAGAGCAGAGCCTGAATGAATACTCAATGAATGAATGAATCAATCAATCAATCATGGATGTGACGCGCTGCCTGCCACGTGCTTAGCGCAATGAAGGTCCCTCGCCCTAGCAGCACCTGTAGTCCAGGAAGAGATCTTCAGCACACTTTCCCTCCAGCTCCACTGCCCCCTTGACGCATCCAGAGCTTGCTGAGTGCCCATTGCCTTCACCTGAACTGCAAAAACACAGCAGTGAGGCCAGCTGGTCAAAGGCACAGGCAGTGGGGTCACACAGAGCCCAGCTTGAACGTGCTCCGTTTTTCCTGGCTCTGTGGCCTAGAGACGGTGGCTTCCCCCTCTCTGGGCCTCAGTTTTTGCATCTGTCCTGGGGCAGGAGATGGTTTGCTCAGACAAGCACCTGGGAACAAATGCTCCCAGAGAGGCTGATGTGCACTTGGGCATTTGCCTTTCTCTGGGTGTAAAGGCCTCCTGGAGTAGACGGCAAGCCTGGGATGGGTCCTCACTCACCCAGAGGGGACCAGAGAGCCTTCCATGTGGGTGGGCCACCAAGTCTCTCCAGGCCCAATGCTAGTGACAAATATCTGGAGAATAAGGCCCAGGAAGACACCTAGCGTCAAATATAGAGTCATGGGTCCCCTCCGGAAAAAATAGCCAAGTTCCAGGATTTGGGCTCCTCCTTTATGCTTTACTTCTTTGCAAGTTCTTTATTTTAAAATAATTTTTAGATTTGCCAAAATCATGCACAGGATTCCTGTGTATCTATCAGCCAGTGCTCTTGCATAATCTTAGCACAATGACCTAAACTAGAGGATTAATATTGACACATTACTATGAACTAACTTATGGATGGTTATGACTTCAGCATGTCCCACTCAAAGGTTCATGTACTGGGAGCTTGGTCCCCAATACGGCTGTGTTGGGGTGGTGGAACCTTTAAGAGGTGGAGCTCAGTGGAGAGTAGTTAGGTCATGGGCCTTCAGAAGGGATGGATATTTGCATCTCAGAGTAGATTCGTTCTTATGAGAACAGGTCATTATAAAGCAAGTTAGCTGCCTTGGCGCCTTTCTCTCTCTCTCTCTCTCCCTCTCCCTCTCCCTCTCTCCCTCCCTCTCTCTCTCTCTCTCCCTCTCTTCCTGTCTCACCATGTGGTCTCTTTTACACTTGCTCCTACTATCATGAAGCCATCAACCATACGACCCTCACCAGAGCTGAGTAGATGCTGGCGCCATGCTCCTGAACCTGTAGAGCTAAGTAAATCTCCTCTCTTTACAAAGCACTCAGCCTCAGGTATTTTGTTATAAAGGGATTAACATGTAGGGCTTATTCAGGTGTCACTGGTTGTCTCCTAATGCCCTTTCTCTGGCCCAAGACCTAAACCAGAACCCTCTTTCGTCCATCCGTTCAGGGATAGCTCCTTAGTCTCGATCTTTCATGACCTTGAGAGTTTTGAAGTCCATTTGTAGGATGTCCCTAAATTGCAGTTTGTTATTTCTTTATAATTAGATGGAGGTTGGGCGGGTAGGGCAGGAACACCCAGGGAAGTCCTTCTCACTACTTCAAATCAGAGGTACGTGACTTTAGGATGTCATTTTACTACTCATGTTCACGGGATCATTTGGGAAAGGTGCTATCTGGCAAGTTTTTCCACTGTGAAATTATTATTTGTTCCCTTGTAATTAGTGAGCATCCTGGGGGAGATACTTTGAGATTATGCAAATGTCCTACTTCTCATGCACACTATTGCCCATTAATTTCAGCATCCATTAATAAGACTTTCCAACAATTAAGACTGTGGTGTGTGCCAAGTGATGATTTTCTATTTCCATCACTCTCTCTATATTTATTCATTGGAGTTTTCCTATAAGAAAGATTGAGATATTGTCCTTATTCATTTATGTATATTAGTATGGACTTGTGGGCATTTATTTTATTCTATTACTGAACCTAACATTATCTTTCTAGTCAAGTTGTCTCATCCTACTTTCAAATATCTCAATCCATCTGCTTCCTAGTGAGCTCATTTTCCTACTGAAATGTGGCCAAGGCTAAGTCACCCGCCTACCATGTCACTCCCTAGCCACCGCACATCAAACACGCACTCCCTAGTGGTGCAAGGCAGGTGGTAGGAGACCTGAAAGCCTCTGCATGGGTAGCCAGGTTTCCCTGAAACCCACGGAGGCATCTTCCCTGCAAGCGCGGGACCTTTTCCTGGAAAAGGCCATTTGCTGCGAAGGGAAATCTGTCGTAGCCTGGCCAAGTGACCCCATGTGCCTCCACTGATCTGCAGTACTCATCCTCTCTCCAGCATCACCAGCCTCACATCCTGGGTTGCTCCCTCTAGGGTTTCCGCTGGGCAACAGTCACCGAGAAGCCCCGGCTGCACCGCAGCTGGGCAGCACTGCTCTCAGAGGAAGTGTTCTCCACCCAGGGGATGGTTACCATCTGTGCGCCACCAGCTCCCAGGGCAGCCAAAGTAGAAAAGGCAGCACATTTTGGCAAGAGTGACTCCAGTGGAGGAGACAGGAGACTTCTCCCACCTCCTCTCTTGGGAGGGGGTGGGACAGAGAAGAAGACTATGAACTAATTGGCTCTGCACTCTTTAAGATGTGCTAGGGTTCTGTTTGCCCCGGGAGAGGACTGAACCCAGCCCCCAAAGCCAGCAGCCAAAGCCAGCAGCCTCTCCCAAAGGCTGTAAGGCCACTTCAACTTCAGAACAGAGACATTCAGGCTTTACTATTAGGCTGGATTTTGTTGTTGATGTTTAAGAGAGATTTAGGGTCTGGCACTATGGTATAGCCAGTTAAGCTGCCGTCTGCATCCAATATGGATGCTGCTTCAAGTCCCAACTTTTCCACTTCCAATCCAGCTCCCTGCTAATGTGCCTGGCAAGCATCAGAGGATGGTCCAAGTGCTTGGGACCCTGGCTTTGGCTTGGCCCAGTCCTGGCCGTTGCAGCCATTTGGGGAGTGAACCAGTAGACGGAAGATCTCTTTTTCTCTTTCTGTCTCTTCCTCTCTGTGACTCTTCTTTGATTTATAAAATGTTTATTTTAAAGGTGGAGTTATAGAAGAAGAGGAAAGACAGAGAGAGAGAGAGAGATCTTCCATCTGCTGATTCACTCCCCAGTTGGCAGCAATGACCAGGACTGGGTCAGGCCAAAGCCAAGATCTTCATTTGGGTCTCCCACATGGGTGCAGTGACCCAAGGACTTGGGCCATCCTCCACTTCTTTTCCCAGTGCATCAGCAGAGCCCTGGATTGTAAGTGGAGCAGCCAGGACTCAAACAATACCCATATGGGATGCCAGCGTTGTAGGTCATGGCTTAACCCACTATGACACAGCACGGGTGCCAATGCTGGATTTCTTAACACACTTCTATTTTTAACACATAGGACACAGCTACAGCCATGGCGACAATACGAGTATCCCACAAAACACCTGCTTCTCTCTTAGCTGAGCATGGAGTGTGCATCTGTGAGCCTCTGGCCTGTGACTGATGCTTCCTGTTCTTCATCACCCAGCCCCAGGCCCAGGCCCATCTCTCCATGAAAACTTCCCCAAGCCTCTCCAGGCCTGTCTGAGCCTCTGCTGAGCTTCCTGTCATAGTCTGCAGGGGAGGTATTGTCCTGTCTGTCTAGCAGATCACAACTTGCTCACCATCAGGCACCTTGCTGCTCTGCACAGAGTACCTGGCACTGCCCCCACACAGAGCAGAAGGTCGAGAGACACTGGCCCGTTGCTTTTTGTTGGAAGAGCCCTGATTTGGCCCTGCCTCTCCCTCTGTCATTCACTGACCCTTTCTCTTCCTCTCTCTGTCTTCCTGCAGCCAAGTATACCCCGTTTTAGCTGAGCCCACAGAAGGTCAGGCTAGTCCTCTTCAAGTGTCCTAAAACTCTGAATTCCTAACAACAAACTTGTCCTCCAGTTTGGAAGTTGGGTTAGCACCCGTGTTTACTCACTTCGATTAGATGCTGTACCAGAATCTCAGCCCAGCTTCTTCCTATCATGCTCCATTGATGGCACAACAGGAAGGAAATGTCGCTCATCTCACCTCTTCCATTTCCTCTTTTGGTGCCACTCCCCCAGGCAGGCCCCCTCTGGCCAGCCCAGACTTGTGTCGGCTCCTCTTTTTATATCTGCCCAGAGTCTCTTCCTCAGGGTCTTGGGAGGGTGCTGATTCAGCTAAGGAGTGTGAGTGTGTGTGTGTGTGTGTGTGTGTGTAATCCTTTCTCCAGTTACCAATCCTTTGCCTTGGTTCAAGTGCATTTGTTTGTAATTAATACGTTTATTCATTTATCAATGTTCCTTCAGCTATATAGTAGATGTCAGAGTGATGGAGATGCACTCCAGGTCCCTTCTCTGTGAGTCACACCAGAATGAGGTTATCACATTCATTTAGCAGACAGGATTGCCAAGGTTCAGAGAGAGAAAGTCACTTGCTCAAAAACACACAGTGGATAGGAGCCACAGGGACTTTCTGACTCCTACCTCAGTGCTCTCTGGCCCACTCTCTTTGTGAATATTCTATTTAATTCTTTGCTTGTTCCTTCTCCCCAGCCCCTCGAACTCAGATCTGGTTTGCTAGTTCTGGAAAGAAATTATTTCTTGCCCATCTGAGGATCCCCCACAGCATAGCCCAGCCAGCACTTAGCACGCAGTGGACACCCAGAAGTTGACTGGATGAATGCTTTGATGTACAAAGCCTTCCTAGAATCGTCCTGGCCTCACCTAAGACTGAACTCAATGCTTCTTGTATACAAAGACTTCGCCACCTGGTGCTCAGTTTCCCAGTCTGTAGAGTGGTTGTAGTGGGCTGTGCTCAGTGATGTCCTGTCTCCCAACAGGGGTGACATCCTGGTGTTGGCTCTGGGACTTTGCCCAGGAAGACTGCTCTAATTCTGCAGGCTCATGGTAAATGGAAACTGGGATGCCCAACCAGCCCAAGGTCAATGGCAAATAACAGCAACTTGGCGTCCCTCGGGTTCCAGGCAGACAGCATCCTGCGGAGCTTGGAAATGTGCTCACTGCTGTGCCTGGAAGTGGGCGAATGGCAAGGACAGGCTGAGCTATCAGTGCTCTGCAGCCAGTTCCATTTCTCTGGAACTCTTCTCTTTTAAATACTTTCAAGGTCTCTGGAAATGAAGGAAGCTGACTGTCCATCAACAGTTGAGAACCGGAGACTCTGGCTGCCCACCCCTTCACCTTTCCATCTCTGTGCCCAGGGAGCCCTCCCCCAGTGCCTGTCCTGGGTCAGACTCCAGATAAGGCGTTAAGAGTCAGAATAAAAACAGAATAAGAATGCTGACTACTGCTTTCACAGCATTTGGCCTGCACTGGACACTGTTTTAAGTGATCAACATAAATTAATGCGTCTAACCCACCCACCCGCCCCATTTCATAATGAGGAAAATAAGGCACAGATATTAGTTAACTCCCAAATTGCAGGGCTGGGCTTTGGCCTGACACTCAACCTCCACCCACTTGGTTTGCCACAACCCCCCTCCAGATGTCTTTCCCTCCTAGCCAGGATCAGCTTTGTGGCTGTGTTAAGTTATTTATTGTGGCAATTTCCAACCACACATCCACCCAAGTGCCAGAAGAGTGCAATGAACTCCTACGCGTCCACCATTCGGTGTCAACAGCCACTCTTTTCACCTACATTCCCATCCACTTACCCCTTCTTGTATGATGTGAAAGACACCGTGTCACCTGACCTAGACACATTCTGAGCATGTCCCTGTGTCTTTAAAAAAGACAAGGACTTTGACCCCTGTCACACCTAAAAAAGTTAACACTCATTCCTATCATCAAATATTCCACCACCGTTCCCATAAATGTCATGATTTCTCCCTTTTCAGTGTGTTTGAATCAGGATCCAAATAAGGTTCAAGTGCTGTAAGTGGTAGGTACATATAAGTTCTTTTAGTCTTTTTTAATGAGAGATAATTAAAAAAACAGTTTGTAGGGGCCGGCGCTGTGGTGTAGTAGGCTAGGCCTCTGCCTGCAGCGTGAGCTCCCACTTTGGGCATCAGTTCCTGTCCTGGATGCTCCACTTCTGAGCCAGCTCCCTGCTGATGGCCTGGAAAAGCAGTGGAAGATGGCACAAGTGCTTGGGCCCCTGTACCCGGTGGGAGACCCGGAAGAAGCTCCTGACTCCTGACTTCAGATAGGCCCAGCTCCAGCCATTGCAGCCATTTGGGAAGTGAGCCAGTAGATGGAAGACTTCTTTCTTTGTCTCTCCCTCTCTCTATCTGTAACTCTGCCTCTCAAATAAACAAATCTTTTAAAAAAATTTTTTTTTAATTTATTTATTTGAAAGGCAAAGAGGCAAACAGAGATCTCCCACCTACTGGTTAATTCCCCAAGTCCCTGCATCAGCTGGGGCTGGGCCAGGCCAAAGCCAGGAGTTGGGAACTCAATCCAGGTCTTGCACATGGTTGCAGGGAACCAGGTACTTGAGCCATCACCTGCTACCTCCCAGGGACATATTAACAGGATGCTGGAATAAAGAGCAGACTGGGACTCGACCCTAGGAACTCTGATTTAGGATGTAAGTGTCCCAGGTAACATCTTAACTGCTGAGCCAAATATCTACCCTACTTTTAGTCTTTCCTAATCTAGAAGTTCCTTCTCCATCTCCATCTGTTTGCTATTCCTTACAAGTTATTTATGGAAGAACCCATTCATACTGTTTGTAGTTCCACAGGGTGACTGCATCTGGAAGGTGCTGTTGAACAGGCCCCTTTGGAGTTGGAGGTTTGAGGGGATTCAGATTTGATGGTGTCTGTGAGACAATCCTGGGGTAGAGCTGTTCTCCCAGCAGGAGGCACCTACCATCTGGCTGTTGCTTTTCTCTTGAAGTGAGCAGTGCTGATGCTCAGTCCCAGATCCTTTCCGTCTTCAGTGGCTGCACATGGTGAGCTGCCCTAGCTCTCCTCCTGCAGACTCTTGCCCGCCTCTATACCCCTGCTCCAGCATTTCCTCCCTAAATGGTTTCTTGACTATTGGTACTTCTTGGCTCGTGGCCACCAGATTCAGTCCAAGCCATGGTGCCACAATGGGCTGGGCATAGCAAGCAGGAAACTGCCCAGTTAGGGGGCTGTTCTTGGAAGAAGGGAGGCTGGGATTTCACCAAGAAATTCTTAATAGATGAAGTCAAGTATAGCTCAGTATCAACTGAGATTGTATCGTCCTTTGAAATAGAAAGACATGAACTTGTCCCTAGCAGGGGATGGCCCTGGCTGAAATTCACAGGAGCTTATGCTCACAGTCACTCTGAGCTGTGACTGGTTGTTTCGTTGAACTCTCCACCCCATCACAGCTGCCACTGGCCCCTGCAGGCCCAGGAGTGGGGTTCAGCCCTGTTAGTATACTCTTTCCTCAAATCTCTCCTGGCGCTCATTTCTGAGCATGGCAGGACTTTCCTACAACTGGGGCAATGGCTGGGTTTCAAGTCACCATGTGGCTGGGGCCCTCTCATTCTTGTTGGGCCCCTCGTCATCCTGTGACACCCAACCCCCACCATCCACAGGCTCACCCTTCTCTTTGCAGTGCAGCTCAGCTCATTCTGTCACTGCAATGATAGGGACCGTCTGCTTCAGGTCGCAGCCCAGCAGCATGGAAGACCTGGCAAGGCTCTGAAAAATGTGCGCTTTGCTGATCCCAACCCCACCCAGTCTGGATAAATGGAAGGGAACAATGTGGGGACAGACGTTCTCTCCCCTTGGGACTGTATTTTTACACCAGGAGGTCCTTCAGGCAGGCTGGCAAAGCTTTTTGATTCCCTCTCAGAGTAATGCTTTTTGAAACATACAATCAGATAGATCAGAAGCCAATGATAGCTCAAAGCCAGAACCAATCCAAATGTCCTTCAGTGGGTAAATGGTTAAGCAAACTGGGTCCAGGCCTAACATGAATACATTCAACAATAAAAAGGAGAAAATTGATGTACACAAGTTGGAGGGGTTGCAAGAGGACCATGCTAAATTTTTTAAACCAATCTCAAAAGGTCACATATTTTGGGGAATGTGAACCTCAAAAAATTAGAGGTTCTGTTATATAGCATTCTTGAAATGATGAAGTTATGGAGAAAGAGGACAGATTAGTGGATTCCAGGGCTTAGGAAAGGGAGAGGAAGGGAAAGTCTGACTATAAAAGGATAACAGGAGGAATCCCTGTGGTGATGATGGAATTTTGTGTATCTTCGCTGCGGTGTTGGTGGTCATGCAATTCAGCACATGTGACGACCCTGCAAAGAACTAAATACACATATACACCCCACCCCATGCACATGAATATATGAAAATTGAGGCTGGTGTTTGGCATAGTAGTTAAGACACCTCTTGAGATGTCTTCGTCCCATATCAGAGAGCCTGGGTTTGGGCCCCAGCTCCACTCCTGACTCCATCTTCCTGCTACTGTGCACCCTAGGAGCAGCAGGCAGTGGGGTCAAGCAGTGGGGTCCCTGCTATTCACATAGGAGACCCAGATTCAGTGCCTGGCTCCTGGTTTCAGCCTGGCCCAACCCCAGATATCATAGGGCATCTGAGGAGAGAATCAGCAGTTGGTAGATCTCCATCTTTCTGTCATTCTCTCTCAAATAAATAAGAAATTGTAAATAAATCTGAGGATTATATTGGTGTCAGCTTCCTTGTTGTGGTATTGCACTATACTTCCGAAAGATGTCACCATCAGGGGAAACTGGGTTAAGCATACACAGGCTGTCTCTGTATTATTTCTTAAAAATGAATGCCTACAGGCCAACGCAGTGGCATAGTAGGTTAAGCCTCAGCCTGTGGCACCTGCATCCCATTTAGGCACTGGTTCATGTCCCGAATGCTCCTCTTCTGGTTCAGCTCCCTGCTAATGGCCTGGGAAAGAAGTAGAAGATGGTCCAAGTGATTAAGCCCCTGCATCCACATGGGAGACCTGGAAGAAGCTCCTGGCTCCTGGCTTAGAAGAGGCCTAGCTCCAGACATCGCAGCTATTGGGGAGTGAATCAGTGGATGAAAGACCTTTCTCTCACCTCTCCCTCTGTCTATCTGTAACTCTGCCTCTCAAATAAATAAATATTTTTTAAAAATGCATGCCTCTAGTGACCTTAAAAAGTTAAGGACCAGCACTGTGGCGTAGCAGGTAAAGCTGCCGCCGGTAGTGCCTGCATCCCATATGGGTGCCGGCTTGAGTTCCAGCTGCTCCACTTCTGATCCAGTTGTCTGCTCTGGCCTGGGAAAGCAGTAGAAGATGGTCCAAGTTCTTGAGGCACTGTACCCATATGAGAGACCCGGAAGATGATCCTGGCTCCTGGCTTTGGATCAGCATAGCTTCAGCCATTGTGGCCATCTGGGGAGTGAACCAACGGATGGAAGACTGATTCTTTCTCTCTCTCTCTCTCTCTCTGCCTCTAACTCTCTGTAACTCTGCCTTTCTAATAAATAAATTTTTTAAAAGTTAAAAAATAATTATGAAATATGGTAACTAACATTTTAAGCACATTTATGATAGAGTTAATATATACATTTCCTTATTAACACATTTTAAAAATCTAACAATGAACCTTACAACTACCTCAATAGTGATGATCTTAATCACTTCGGGGTGCTATAACAGAATATTGGAAGCTGGATAGTTTATTCCTCACAGTTCTGGATGCTTGCAAGTCCAAGTTCACGGCCCTAGCAGACTCGTTGTCTGGTGAGGGCCCACTTCCTGGTTCACAGATGGCACTTTCTCACTATGAACTCAAGAGATGGGAGTGATGAGGGAGCTTTCTGTGTCTCTTTCTTTCTTTTAAAGATTTATTTATTTATTTGAAAGTCAGAGTTATGCAGAGAGAGAGACAGAGGTCTTCCATCCACTGGTTCACTCCCCAGTTGACTGCAACGGCTGGAGCTGTGCCGATCCAAAGCCAGGAGCCAGGAGCTTCTTCTGGGTCTCCCTCATGAGTGCAGGGGCCCAAGGACTTGGGCCATCTTCCACTGCTTTCCCAGGCCATAGCAGAGAGCTGGATTGGAAGTGGAGCAGCCGGGACTCGAACCGGCGCCCATATGGAATGCTGGCACTACAGGTGGTAGCTTCACCTGCTAAGCCACAGTGCCAGCCTCTAGGGTCTCTTTCAAGGGCACTGATCTCATTCACAAGGGCTCCAATTCCATGACCTAATCACCTCCCAGAGGTCCCATCTCCAAACGCCAGGGGATTACGGGAAAAATCAAACCTTCAATTCACACAGTGATTAGCATAAAGGAGATTTCAAGATACCCATAACAAGGTCTTGCTAATATTAGTGTGTTTTGTTGCCCATATTCAGAATTGAAGAAGTTAATGTTGTTGGAGATTAATGAAAAGAAAAATGTAAGTTTTTTTCCCATCCAAACTCAGGAATCCTCAAGTTATATCCTGCACTCCAGTGAAGACTTTGTTTTAAAAGATGTTTTAAAAGACAACTTTCCCTTGTTCCCTTGTCCATCACATGAGCTACCATGACCCAGGGAAAAAGTCACAGGTGGAGCATCCATAGAAGAGGCAGAGGTCACACAGCCTTGTTAAGCAGGGGCACAGTATTCCCTGGGGGTTAGGGCAGGATCACATTTTTTAAATGTTAATTGATGCCTTCCATATTGATCTTTCTCCCAGTCAAACAGCCAGATCTCAGGGAACCTCTTTACATTTCTCTTTGAGTACAGCAGTTTGAGCAAAGTCAGGTTCTTTTTCTCGTATATATAAGGAGGCAGGAGGGAAGGAGGTCACAAGACAAGACACTAGAGGGATCTTGTGCGCTGCCTCCTGGCCAGAGTAGGGTTTGTGGGATCCAGGGCAGAGGGACAGGGTCTATGGTGAGCACAGTAGCCCAATCTGTTCCCTAGCCTGGCACAGAAGCAAGTGGATAAAGTCCTCAGTCATCAGAGGGCTTCGGATGCTGAGTCACACTGTGCTTTGATATATGGGGCTGATGGCCACCATGGAGACAGGATGATGATGACTCAGCAGAGACCCACACGGGCAGATGCCACCAAGAACCAGGTGGCACCATGCTCTCTTGGGCCCAGGCTCTGATTAGATTTCCTGGCATGGAGGCAATTCTGGGAGAAGGGCAACTTTTCCAGTTACTATGATTTCGTTTCCAATGTTCTATAGAATGGGATCTCAGACCAGAAAAACGACGACCATGTTTTCTTGTGTACTTGGGTTGAGACACTTTCAGAATCCACTGTCCTAGCTTCTGAGACAGGAGCTGTCAGTGGCCCTCCTGACCCTTACCTTCACCTGTGCAGTACACATGGCTGACTTCACAATGCCAGGGCCCACAGTGCGTCATATGTGGCCTTGCCATGACTAACCACACTCCTGCCCACCTGTGCCACAAGCCAGCAGTTCTGAGAAACAGTGCTCCCTGTGCTCTTCCCCAGGAGCCCTCTGCCCGTGGCAGAGGTCAGCTGGTGGGTCAATCCCGCCCCATCTTGCTCCTCAGGTGGAACAGCTCTGGGGCGTGTGGTCTATACTGGCTCCCCAGTTTTCTCCAATGTGGTTAAGCACCACCCACCCGCAGGTAGGATTTGACAATGTGTCCCTCACTGGTGTCTTCCTCTCTTGGACCTCTCTTCCAACTTTCCTGACTGTGTCTCCTCTGTGTCTCAAAGAAAATATTAGTGGAATCACATGACATTGGCCTTTTTCTGTCATATAAAAGTAATGATTTTGTATAGCATGACCTAACACCAACACCCAAATATTTGTCCCTCTGGGGCAATACTCTCCATACCCAAACACTGTCCCCTCAAGTCAGCACCCAGCCAGCCCCAGAGTGAGTCCACAGGAAGATACTGCTTTCCATTCACTGGAGCTCCTGGGACACACAGAGGGCCCCGGCTCTGCATCCCCTGCTTCCCAGCATGCAGAATCCGGGAAAGGAGGGCGGGAGACTCCACGGATGCTCCCCCAGGAGGGAGCAGTGCCCCACCCAGATCTCACTGGGAAACGTGGCCAAAACAAGAGGAAATCATGAGATAAGGAAATGCTGTGACTGGAAAATGGATGGATGGAATGTTTGGAAGCAGAAGCTAGGGTGTGGCCTTGACGTCTGGAAAAGGGAACAACGAGTGACTGTAACCAGCCCAGGGGCCTGTTTGGCCTGACTCCTCCAGTTCCGCTGAGATGAGGGGCTCTGGGGTCTGCATAAACAGGCTCAGGAGCACCTGGACTGAGTCAGAGCCCTGGGCATCAATACAACACTTCACCATCTCCATTAGACACTGGCAGGTTCACTCTGTACCACTCTGCCAGCCAGCCCAGAGGGGCAGAATTTGAGGAAGGCAGGCCTGCTTCCACCTGGAAGACAGTTACCTGGCAGTCCACTGTACTCATATGCACTCCTGAGAAAGAAGGTTTCACAAAATAATGGGAGGGGTTCCTCAAAACACTCAAGGAAAAATGGAATTGAAAATAAGTCTGGGGTCAGCGCTGTGGCATAGTGGGTAAAGCCGCCACCTGCAGTGCTGGCATCCCATATGGGTGCTGGTTGGAGTCCTGGCTGCTCCACTTCCGATTCAGCTCTCTGCTATGGCCTGGGAAAGCACCCATGTGGGAGGCCCCTGCACCCATGTGGGAGACCAAGAAGCTCCTGACTACTGGCTTTGGAGCCGCACAGCTCCTGCCATTGTGGCCATTTGGGGAATGAACCGGCAGATGGACGACCCCCTCCTTCTGCCCCTCTGTAAATCTGCCTTTCAAATAAATAAATAAATCTTTAAAAAAAAAAAAGAAAGCTAATTTTATTTTGATGCAAAAAATTTTGAGATCTGCATAATGACCCCAATTACCAGCAAGACACTTCTGGTATTTTCTATTCTTTCTGTTTCAGATTTTTTTAAATGTTGGACACAGCCCATTAACTGATTTCATTGCTTGCTTCTGGGTGGTGACCTGCAGTTTGAAAGATTGCCCTTGAGTATATCCAGAAATAAAGGGGTGTGGACAGTATTTCTGGGCTTTTCCCAAACATTGTGTATTTGTCACTAGCTGCTGTGTTCCATTCAGGGTTTCAGGGACTTCTGTCCTGAGCCAGGAGAACCTTGAAAATTCTACAAAGTGAAGGTAGTTCCTGTCTCCTAATCCACTGATGCAAACTAGGCACTGCTACCACCTCCATGTGTCTGGCACACTCCATCCCACCAGTACTATGGGTTAGAGTAGGAATGCACTCTCTGATCAGTTTGTCACTTTTAAAAGTACTTACTTATTTATCTGAGAGAGAGAGAGAGAAAGAGAGAAAGAGATAACTCCCATCTACTGGATCATTCCCCAAATGCCTACAAGAGCCCCTAGCTGAGCCAGGGCGAAGTCAGGAGCCAGGGACTCAGGCCAGGTCTCCCACGTGGGTAGTAGGAATCCAATCACCTGAGCCATCATAGCCTTCCAGGGTCTGCATTAGCAGGAACCTGGAATCAGGAGCCAGGGCTGGGAACTGAATCAGGCACTCAGATACAGGAGACGGACCTCTTAACTACTAGGCTAGACACCCAAACCAACTCATCACTCTTTAACGCTATATACTCACTCCAGCCTTATCACCTGGAGTCATATTGGTAAAACCACAGGTCAGATGTTGTTTCCCCATGCAAAACAAAAGAAAAACATGAGGATCAAAATAAAACACAAGCCTGTCTGTACCCTACATCAAGTTGTCGAATCAGCAGCCCTGCCTGCCCTGTTCCTTGCACAAGTAAACAACCCAGTCTCTGCACAGCTCCAGTGGCCCCTAGGCCCCAGAAAGTCCCTCCTGCCAGCCCCATCATCCCAGCTCAGAACCCAGCTCTGCACAGCAACCCCCTGAAGTGTCAGGGTCACCTCTGCTTTACAAGGCACAGCGGGCTCAGGGAGACCTGCCCCAAGTCCCACAGCTAAGAAGGGGTAGAGGCAGGTTTTGAACCAGGTCATCTGACGACAGAGCCTGTGTGTGCTTTACTCGCCTTACTGCCTCCCTCTGCAGCTGCCACCCCCAGTCGACCCTGGTGCTGCCTCTTAGAGGACAACTTCCCGTGGAATTCCTCTTCCTCTGTTCCCAAACCACTCACATCTTGCCAATTTATTTCATCTGGAGGGCCTCCACCAGGAGGCATGGAAAAATGGAATACAAAGATAATTTATTTGTGTGCCAAAAAATTGGAAATCCCCATGTGTGATTCTTTCATAACACACACTTTACTAAACATTTTGAAGACTCCCTCATATACACAGGTTTCAATATTTTTTGCACCAAAATAAACTTATCTTTGAATTCCATTTCCATGAAATCTGAAGTGTCTCTGGGTCCCACAGCCCATGTGAGGCAATGGAGACCTTCAGTGTCTGTTGTGTTCTATGACCTGGCTCTGTTGTTTTACAAGCACCCAGATCACTTTGCTAGGTTTCTGGTGAAGCCCTGGGAATCAGCAGGGGCCAAAGGAGATGCAGCGGAGACAAAGGGGTTCAAGGAGCCTTAACCCCGGGGCCCAGGAGATCCCCAGTAGACCCACCCCCTAGTGTGCAGCTCTGAACTTGCATGGGAACAGGATTACATCCTTATTTCTGCTAAGCTCTGATGGAAAGTCAGGATTTCCCTCCATTGGAATCTGACTCACAACTTTGTCACCAATAAAAACCCTGGTAGTTTCATTTCACAACACCGTCATAGCAGACATCTAAATATACCCACCCTCATCATTTCCTGGAAATTCTGGTTGTTTTCAGACCTACTGTGAAAGCTTGCATTGACAATTATGAAGAAGCATACATATGAGGGTACTTCAAAAATTCCATGGAAATGGAACAAAAGGAGTTTATTTTGGTGCAAACAAATCTGAAAACCACGTGCAGTTTTCCCATGGTGTGCATTACCCATAAGCTTTTTAAGTACCCTCACATCACATGCACCATTGCCGCAGTTTTTAAAAACACTGTTGACTGTATTTCAGTAGGACTGGAATTCTTGGCAGTTTCATTAGCATGGATAATGGTAAGTGTTTGGTTTGATTATTCTGAGATGGATCCACAGACTTCACTATGAGGGGGTCTTCAAAACATTCATGGAACATGGGGAGTATGGAGGCAGGCTTTCGACTTGTTGAGATACCACTTGGGACACCTGCACCCCATATTGGAATGCCTGGGTTTGAGTGCTTGGCTCCTGACTCCAGCTTCCTGCTAATGTAAACCCTGGGAGGCAGTGGTGATAGCTCAAGCTGGGTCCTTGCTACTAACGTGGGAGTCTTGAATTACAGTCCTAGTCCCTGGCTTTGGCCTGGCCTAGCCTGGGCTGCTATGGGTATTTGGGTAGTGAACTAGCAGAAGGGAGATGTCTGTCTCTGTATCTCTCTTTCTCTTTGTCTCTCTGCATTTCAAATAAATTAAATAAATTTAAAAATTTATAAATCGGCCGGCACCGTGGCTCAATAGGCTAATCCTCCGCCTTGTGGCGCCGGCACACCGGGTTCTAGACCCAGTCGGGGCGCCGGATTCTGTCCCAGTTGCCCCTCTTCCAGGCCAGCTCTCTGCTGTGGCCAGGGAGTACAGTGGAGAATGGCCCAGGTGCTTGGGCCCCTGCACTCGCATGGGAGACCAAGAAGAAGCACCTGGCTCCTGGCTTCAGACCGGCGCAGGGCCGGCTGTGGCAGCCATTTGGGGAGTGAACCAATGGAAGGAAGACCTTTCTCTCTGTCTCTCCCTCTCACTGTCTATGACTCTACCTGTCAAAAAAAATTTATAAATCATAGTATGAAAAATTATGCATGGATTTCAAAAATTTTTGCACCAAAATAAACTTATCTTTTAAACTCCATTTCCATAAACTTTTTATTTTTTTTAAATTTTATTTATTTATTTGAAAGACAGAGTTACAGAGAGAGGTAGAGACAGAGAGAGAGGTCTTCCATCCAATGGTTCACTCCCCAGATGGCCGCAACAGCTGGAGCTGCGCCGATCCGAAGCCAGAAGATAGGATCTTCTTCCGGGTCTCCCATGCAGGTGCAGGGGCCCAAGGACTTGGTCCATCCTCCACTGCTATCCCAGGCTAAGCAGAGAGCTAGAACGGAAGAGGAGCAGCTGGGACTAGAACCGGTGCCCATATGGGATGCCGGCACTTCAGGCCAGGACATTGACCCGCTGTGCCACAGCGCTGGCCCCTTCCATAAACTTTTTGAAGGACCCTTGCAAACAGCCAGAAGGGAGCCTTAGCAAACTTCAAAAGGATATTTGAAATAGGGTTCTGACAATATACATTCTGAAAGAGGTTATAGTTTGTATCTGGGCCATGATTTGTGAACATGAAGTCAAACATTAAGCATTTCTGTTAAGTCAGAATTTAACTTTCAGAACAAATAATACCAAGTTCTAGGTGGAGCTTCTTTCCTCTTTGTGGCCTCCTGTATATAGATGCCTGGCCTGCAGTGTGTAGTTACTTTTTTTTTAAGATTTATTTATTTGAAAGACAGAGTTACAGAAAGAGAGCAAGAGCAAGAGCGAGAGAGAGAGAGAGGTCTTCTATCGCTGGTTCACTCCCCAGATGGCCACAACAGCTGGAGCTGCGCCAATCCAAAGCCAGGAGCCAGGAGTCAGGAGCTTCTTCCAGGTCTCCCATGTGGGTGCAGGGCTGCAAGCACTTGGGCCATCTTCCACTGCTTTCCCAGTCCATAGCAGAGAACTGGATTGGAAGAGGAGCAGCTGGGACTAGAACCGGCACCCATATGGGATGCTGGCGCTTCAGGCCAGGGATTTAACCCACTGAGTCACAGCGCCAGCCTCTACAGTGTGTATTTACCAGGCTACACATGCCCACTTTGGGCTATGAATAATCCCACATGGGTTTGGCTTTGTTCCTCTGCTCCAAGAGGCTCATTTGTGTGGCTTTACAGGAAGTTAAGAGGTTTGTTTACTATAAGATGATAAGCAAGCCCTGAGTAGTAGACCAAGCACACAGGGAGTACGTATTGCAACCTAGAGGATTAATTTGCAATGAATAACTTTTCATAAGTGCCTACGTATGTCCTAGATCCACCAAACCAACTGAAGGACTATCCCTGACTTCCAGAGCTACATTTGATTTATTTGAAAGACAGGAAAGACACAGAGAGATTTTCCATTCACTGATTCCCTTGCCAAATCCCCACAATAGCCAGGGATAGGCCATGTTGTGTGTCTTCCACACAAGTGACATGGACTCAAGTACTCGAGTTATCATCTGCTGCCTCTCAGGGCAGGCATTAGCAGGAAGCTGGAACCAGAAGCTGAGCTGGGACCTCCAGGCGCTCCCACATGAGAGGTAGGCATCTCAAGCAGCATCTTATCCACTGCGCCAGATGCCTACCCCAGCAGTTGTAACTGCAGTTGCTGAGGAATCTCTAGGCTGTTCGCCACCATGCCTGTACTAATGCATGCTCCTCTTTAATCTCTGAGTACACTTCTCTGTTTACCTTGAGCCACAGTTTTGAGTCCACAAATCACTTCATCTCCGTCATCAGAAGCAAGAGATGACGACTCTGCTTGTGGCACCCCTAGGTGCATAAGCCCTGATCTACAAGCCTCATGGGCTTTATAATGAGCTGCTCAGGTTCAAAAATTCCAATTCCAAGAGCCAGAACTAGAACAAGGTGATAAAACCAAATGTTCCTAAAGATGAGGAGCTCTCTATATCCCAAAGCCACTAACCAACACACAGCACGTGTCAGGAAGGACCCATCCGGTTGATGTTTGGCACAGTGGTTCATTTACTGTTTGGGATGCCTGCATCCCATATCACAGTGCCTGGCTCAAATCCTAGCTGCTCTGCTTCTGATCCAGTTTCCTGTTAATACATCCTTGGAGGTAGCAGATGTTGGCTCAAGTACTTGGGTCTCTGCCACCCACAAGGGAGACCCACATAGAGTCCATGGCTCCTGGCTTCATCCTGGCCCAGCCTTGGCTATTGCAGATATTTAAAGAGAGAGTGAGAAATTCATACACTGGGTAGTTTTAGAGTGGGGGAAATTTTTATAAGGCTTTTGCACATTGTGTCTGAAGGATGCAGTACACAGCAATCAGAGAACTTTAGGGAAGAAACTAAAGCCTGTTTTATACCAATGGTTGGATGGCCATTGGTTACCACTGTAAAAGACATGGAAAGACAGACATGGTGGTAAGGGGCTGGGAAGGACCTTCCAGTGGGCAACAAAGCAAGATGAGCACTTAGGATCCCATAGTCAGTGCTGTCCAGCACTCTCCCATTTCACACATTGGTCCCAAGGCTATTTATCTGGCATCTCCACTCAGTCCCAAGGGACTTCTCTGTAGTTTTTACTCCATTCATCTGGCATGGCACACAGTCATTCTCGTCTCTCTAGGCTAAATCTGCTTCCGGACTTTGATGGCCTCAAAGTTGTAGCCAGGTTTAAGTTGTTCACCACTGGCATGGCTGTGACTGGTCACCCTCATCTCTTCAAGAATGGGCAGAGCCCCAGAGAGTCATGGGGATGGTCAAGAGAGTGTCAAAGGGGCCCTCTGCACCTGGGCTTTGGCTTGGAAGAAATTGCTTGCTGTAGCCCCTTTCTCCTGTTGCAATGGAGGCTACAAGGAACCCAGGACATAAATGAGGCCTTGATAACACAGACGAGTAAGAAACCTTGGGGTCATAATGCCAGTGAGGTAACCACGTTGACAGGACCTGAGTCCCAGGACTTGGTGGTGGCAAAATTGCAGCTTTAGAGTTCAACTGGGTTTGTGGAAGGACTTCAGGACACCGCACACCTGCTTATCGCAAAATTGTATTTTGTTGCCAAGGTTAGGCCCCCACCTCCCCATGACTTTGGAGGCTGTAAGGGGTGGTTGATTTGTCATTTATATACTTGTTGGACAAAACTGTCCCGTAAAATGTGAACACTAGTCTCACTTTAGCTAGGAGGCTGTCTTCCCCCAGGAAGTGTATTCTTGCAGTTCCTCTGATGGCAGTGGCGCCCACATTCCACTAGGGGTCGCCTCAGGCTACCCAGAAGAGCAGAACAATCCCACTCAGCTCCACCCATGTTTCCCAGCGCTCCAATCATTAGGTCTTCCAGGGTGCTCCCCCGCATTCCCAGTGGCACAAGAAAGGCACCCACTAACGGGAAAACCCAGATACACAGGAAGCATTTCTTATCCTCTCATGCTTCACCTACCCGTACCCCTTAGTAAGATGCCGAGGCTCAGGTGGGCGGGAGAGGAAGGAGGGATCACAACGGCCCATCTCAAAGGAGGCTGCAACCTGCTGGTGCCCAGGCGGCCGTTTCCGTATCAGGGCCCGTTAGACCTTGTGGATATCCTTAAGGTGGACAACAGGAAGGAGCTGCAAATAGGAACAGGTGCTTGGCAGATGTGCAAGAGGGTCTTCAAAAAATTCACAGAGGGGTTAGGGTTGTGCACAGTGGATTAAGCCCAATCCCAAATCGGGAGTGCCTGGTTCGAGTCCCTGCCACCCCACTTCCCATCCATCTTTTTGTTAATGTGATCTTGGAAGGCAGCAGCCGATGGCACAAGTGGCTACGTCCTTGCTACCATATGGGAGACCTGGATGGAGTTCTGGGCTCCTGGCTTTGGACTGGCCTAGACCTGGCAGCTGCAGGCATTTGGGGAATGAACCAGCCAATAGAATATTTTGTGCTCATTCATTGTCATTCATTCATTCTCTCTCTTTCCCCTCCCTTCTCTCTCTCTCCCCAACTCACTCTGCCTTTTAAATAAATAAGTACATAACATTTTATTAAAAAGTTCACAGTGAATGTGTATTTCAAAACAACTGCACATGCATTTCAAAAATTTTGCACCAAAATTAATTTATCTTTTTTTTTTTTTACTTTTACAATCCAGATGTCTTTTTAGCAAGATTTTACCTGAAAAGAAAAAAAATATCTAAATGGTTCAAACTTTCCAAGTCAGAGTTGCAAAGCCATGACTCCACCAGATCAAACTCTGTGACAAACATAGAAGAAATCAAATATGCAAAGCCCCTTCTTTTTTTTTTTTTTTTTTTTTTTTTTTTTTTTTTTTTTGACAGGCAGAGTGGACAGTGAGAGAGAGAGAGACAGAGAGAAAGGTCTTCCTTTGCCGTTGGTTCACCCTCCAATGGCCGCCGCGGCCAGCGGGCTGCAGCCAGCGCGCCACGCTGATCCAATGGCAGGAGCCAGGTACTTTTCCTGGTCTCCCATGCGGGTGCAGGGCCCAAGCACTTGGGCCATCCTCCACTGCACTCCCGGGCCACAGCAGAGAGCTGGCCTGGAAGAGGGGCAACCGGAACAGAATCCGGCGCCCCGACCAGGACTAGAACCCGGTGTGCTGGTGCCGCAAGGCGGAGGATTAGCCTAGTGAGCCGCGGCGCCGGCCAAAAAGCCCCTTCTTAACACACAAAATATTAATACTAGTGAATATCTTCACTTAAATATTTCTATGCTTTACTCTACCATTTCCCAAGTTAAAAGATGTTTACTTACCTATGAAAGAAGTTACTATACCGTCCAGTGCTGCGGCTCAATAGGCTAATCCTCTGCATTGCGGCACCGACACCCCGGGTTCTAGTCCCGGTCGGGGCGCCGGATTCTGTCCCGGTTGCCCCTCTTCCAGGCCAGCTCTCTGCTGTGGCCAGGGAGTGCAGTGGAGGATGGCCCAAGTGCTTGGGCCCTGCACCCATGTGGGAGACCAGGAGAAGCACCTGGCTCCTGCCTTCGGATGGGCGCAGTGTGCGGCTGCAGTGTGCCAGCCGAGCGGCCTTTGGAGGGTGAACCAAGGGTAAAGGAAGACCTTTCTCTCTGTCTCTCTCTCTCTCTCTCTCTCACTGTCCACTCTGCCTGTCAAAAAAAAAAAATTACTATACCAGCTAACTACACTATTTTAAGAAGCTTCCCCTTTTTTATTATTTATTTTATGAGGGCCAGTGCTGTGACAGATTAAGCTGCTGTCTGCAGAGACAAAGAGAGAGATCTTCCACCCATTGGTTCAATCCTAATGGCCACCACAGTCAGGGTTGGACCAAGCTGAAGTCAGGAGCCAGGAACTCCAGCTAGGTCTCCCACTCTAGTGCAGGGGCCCAGGGACTTGGACCATCCACCGCTGTTTTCTCAGGCACATTAGCAGGGAGCCAGATTGTAAGCAGAGCAGCCAGGATTTGAACAAGCACTACAACATAGGATGTGGCATCACAAGCGGCGGCTTAACCTCCTGCGCCACAACACTGCCCCTAGATCTTGAGATGCTTGAACCTGACATTCCATACACAGTAAAGTCTTCACAGTTAATGTCAAGATATGAGCAAAGGGTGGAATTGTGTGTTCTCTTGTATTCACAGGGCCATATAGCAGGACTCTTAAGATTAGATCATCTGCATTTTAGATATTTTATATAGGGTGCTTTGTCTGACTCAAGGTCAGAACTTACTGGTTCATTCTACTAATATTCCCAAATGTCTACTCACAGTGACTTTTTTTTTTTTTTTTTGACATGCAGAGTGGACAGTGAGAGAGAGACAGAGAGAAAGGTCTTCCTTTGCCATTGGTTCACCCTCCAATGGCCGCCGCAGCCTGCGCACTGCGGCTGGTGCACCGCGCTGATCTGATGGCAGGAGCCAGGTACTTATCCTGGTCTCCCATGCGGGTGCAGGGCCCAAGCACTTGGGCCATCCTCCACTGCACTCCCGGGCCACAGCAGAGAGCTGGACCGGAAGAGGGGCAACTGGGACAGAATCCGGTGCCCCGACCAGGACTAGAACCCGGTGTGCCGGTGCCGCAAGGCGAAGGATTAGCCTAGTGAGCCATGGCGCCGGCCTCACAGTGACTGTTAACACTTTCTGTTTTCTTTATGGTGCAATAAATGAGTTAATATTAACCAACAATCTCAACAGTTATGTCTACCATGCCATCCTCCATCTCTTAAAATATTTTATTCACTTTTCTTTTTTTGTGCCCTTAAGAATTAATGTTTTCTTTTTTTAAAGAGTTAATATATTTCAGTAATCCATAGCCATTATTCTCCATTTGCTATTCAAACTATCACAGCTCTGACCAGTGAGAATCTTTCGGTTGGTGCCTGCTGATTTTGAAATCATCACATGAGCTTTGTTTTCTGTCCAGCACACAAAAAGTGCTCGAAGCACCCAAATAGAATCATCATTTCTCCAAGAACCACCTTTAAAGAATAAAAGTATTTTAAAGGAGAAGCAGAATCATGAAATGATTTGGCCCCTGATTGATTGTAGTAGATAGAGTTGTAACAGATTTTATTTTTACCATGGACAGATGGGTGTTCATACTTATATTTAAAATTCAATCCTGGTTGGTACCGTGGCTCAATAAGCTAATCCTCCGCCTGCGGCGCCGGCACCCCGGGTTCTAGTCCCGGTCGGGGTGCCGGATTCTGTCCTGGTTGCCCCTCTTCCGGTCCAGCTCTCTGCTGTGGTCCAGGAAGGCAGTGGAGGATGGCCCAGGTGCTTGGGCCCTGCACCCGCATGGGAGACCAGGAGAAGCACCTGGCTCCTGGCTTCGGATCAGCGCGGGTGCCGGCCAAAGTGGCCATTGGAGGGTGAACCAACGGTAAAGGAAAACCTTTCTCTTTGTCTCTTTCTCTCTCACTGTCCACTCTGCCTGTCAAAAAAAAAAAAAAAATTCAATCTTAACAATAGTGATCCTACTTAAATTCCTGATTCTGTGATTGTGTTTCCTTGCCTTTTACAGTTAAAATCTTGATTTGATTTGTATCTAACATAAGAAAATGTAATATGAGAGGAATGGGAGAGATAGGAAAAGATCAATTAACAGGTACTAAGTTATAGTTAGAGGAAAGAAATTCTGGTATTATTTTGTACAGTAGGGTGACTATATGAAATAATGATAATGTACTATATATTTTTCTTTTCTTAAAAATCTATTTGAGCCGGCGCCGTGGCTCAATAGGCTAATCCTCCACCTTGTGGCGCCGGCACACCGGGTTCTAGTCCCGGTTGGGGCGCCGGATTCTGTCCCGGTTGCCCCTCTTCCAGGCCAGCTCTCTGCTATGGCCAGGGAGTGCAGTGGAGGATGGCCCAGGTGCTTGGGCCCTGCACCCCATGGGAGACCAGGAAAAGCACCTGGCTCCTGGCTCCTGCCAGGATCAGCGCGGTGCGCCGGCTGCAGCGGCGGCCATTGGAGGGTGAACCAACGGCAAAAAGGAAGACCTTTCTCTCTCTGTCTCTCTCTCTCACTGTCCACTCTGCCTGTCAAAAAAAAAAAAAAATCTATTTGAAAGGCAGAGAAACACAGAGAGAATCCCCATCTGCTGGTTCACTCCCCCAAATGCCTGCGATGGCTGGGGTTGGGCCAAAGCTGGAGCCAGAAGCCAAGAATACAACCCAGGTATCTCACATGGGTAGCAGGAATCCAATTACTTGAACCATCACCACTGCCTCCCAAAGTGTACATTAGCAGTAAGCTAGAGTTAGGAGCTGGAACTGGGAGATGAACCCAGGAACTCTCATGAGGGACACGGACCTCTTAACTTCTAAACACCCACTTCCCTTAAGAAAGGATTTTGAATGTTTTCAACATTAAGAAATGAGAAACATTTGAGTAGATATGCTTACCCTGGTTTGAACATTACACAATGTATACATGGCATTCATCACATAGTACTCATAAATAGGTGTAATTTTATGGATCAGTTAAAATAAAATAAAATACACTATTAATATGATCAATAAAGCCTAACATTTTTACATGTGGATTCTTTTTTGAAAACTGCCTCTCAAGTTATATTTTCCATTAATCACACATGAAAAAATCATATTCTAGAGCTGCATTGTTCAGTACAATAGTCACTAGCCATATGTGGCCACTGGGCACTTGAAATGTGACCAATCTGCATTGAGAAATTAGAAATTAGAAAAAAGTCCTTGTTTCTGTATCCTGCAATACACCTCTGCTCCACTTGGAGTCACTGTTGTTCCTTATCTTGTTGACTATGCCAAATTTTTTTTTGTCTGAGAAGTACAGACAAAATTTTAAAATATGATTTTGCCACTTCTGCACTGCAGAAGGAAGAATGAGAACGCTCAACAGAGCACTAGTCAGAGGCTAGTGACCAGCAGCCTCCAAGTCGTCACACATTGAAATTCTACACTTCCTTCGACACATGCTACAACCTAAGACCCCTCCAGGATTGCCACTGGGTCACGGAAAGAGCAAAGGTCTTGGGACATCAAAAGATAAGACCTCATCAAGTTCAGTAGAATAAAGGAATATGGGTTCTGTTTAAGCAAATTAACTGCAGAAAACATGTTTGAAAGGGGGCGTTGGAAACAAAACTTTAAATACAGACCCCAATATTTGTTTAGTAAAATATTAGAGGTCTGTGAAAAAGTCACTGTGTTTGTTGGTGCAGGGTTTAAATTCAAGTTTTAAACTTTGTGGCTTGAAACTGGATTATGAAGGTTGGTTTTGTCTTTAGAATAGGGTAAGGGAGGATGATGCACTGCCCCCACTCCTCCTGCCTCCCCACATGTTTCCTGGGGTACTTTGCAGTCGGGGGACAGCCTCTTCAAGCTTTCTCCTGGCCTGCCCTGTGTCCTTTTGCCTCTCAGTTGGCACAAGGAGAAGACTCAAGGAGTAAAGCCATGTGGTGGAGGACAGTACACAGTGCAAGACAGGCTGGTGGTTGAGAGGCCCTTTGACCCCAGCTCTGAAATCAGTGGCTGGAGGGCAAATCTCTCCGGGCCTCAAGGTTCTTACCTATAAAACGAGAGGTGGTCCAACTTCCAGGCCCTATCAGGAAAATCAAAGACATTAGACATATAATGGGGAAAAGGCAAGGAGAATGAGTAGCAGAGGCAGTTCCCTTGGCTTGATCTCCTAGTATTATCACTGAGGAAGCTGATTCACTCTGGCCCACCCAGAAATGCCTATCATTCCTGGCCCATTGCTCCCATGTTCTCCCCTAACCTCCTTGGGAAGAGAATTTCTGTTAAATTATGGATGGATTGCCTTAGTCACCAGCTCTGCTGGGGCTATCATCCAGAGCATAGAGTCATGGGGTTGATTTATTTGCAGCAAGTGAGTCAGTCTTGTTTGAAAGTCAACACAGCTATGTGGACTCATGGACAGCAATTTTCCTCTGCCTTGCCTCTACCAAAGTCCAGGTCTGCTGCCTTCCGGGTACTCGGCATGGATGAAATGTGTGTCTTACATGTGACTCTCTGACTGTCCTTCATTTTCCTCTCCATTCACTCCATCCAAAGTTTGCCCACTCTTCCATGCTGCTCAAATCCACTCCACTCCAGATTGCTCTGTTCCTTTGTTAATTCTCCAATTCCTTCCATTTTCAGATGGCTTAATGTTCTCTTCTTGCAAGAGCATTCTTCCTTCAACTGGCTATCAATAAATGTGACTGTGATCGATAGCACCCAACTAGTCCACTACTGTATACAACCATGGGCCCTCTCTTGTATGATCTGTACACTATCAACAATGTGGGTTGTGTTTCACACAATTATGTTTCACAATTCTATTTTCAGAAATTACTAGAGGGGGCTGGCGCTGTGGCACAGTGGGTTAATGCCCTGGCCTGAAGCGCCGGCAGCCCATATGGGTTCTAGTTCTAGTCCCGGCTGCCCCCTTCCAATCCAGCTCTCTGCTATGGCCTGGGATAGCAGTGGAGAATGGCCCAACTGCTTGGGACCCTGTACCCATGTGGGTGACCCGGAAGAAGCTCCTGGCTCCTGGCTTTGGATCAGCACAGCTCTGGCCGTTGTGGCCATCTGGGGAGTGAACCCACGTATGGAAGACCTCTCTCTCTCTGTCTCTACCTCTCTCTGTAACTCTTTCAAATAAATAAAAGAAATCTTAAAAAATAAAGTTACTAGAGTGTGGGGAGCAAACCGGACTAGACTGAGTTACTGGAATTAAGACTTATTCTATGCATCTGCTCTCCCACAATATGGCGCTGGGAGAGAAGTAAACAGCTTCCGCACAGCTGCCTCCAGTTCAACCAATTAACTGTAGGACCTGCTCCTGATTGGAGAGCAGCATACTCGGCGTGTGGGCAGCCAAGTTGGGATTGGCGGAGGAGGACTATAAAGGAGGAGAGAGACGGCATGCACCAGGAACATCTATGGGGAACATCTAAGGGAACCCGTGCAGCCCCCGAGAAAGCCGGCCGGCGGTGTGCCGCTCCCCTGCGGAAGTGGGGAATGTGGCCAGGGGGAACTGCCCTTCCACGGAGGTGGAAGGGATAGTAGCCAACCCGGGAAGAACCAGCAGCAAACCCGGGGAGGGCCGAGCAGACAAAAGAACAGCGCAGGGTCCTGTGTCGTTCCTCCACGAAGACGGGGAGCGACATAATGGTGCCGTGACTCGGATATGAAGCCTAGGCAGGGTTTAGTGTCGTTCCTCCATGAAGAGGGGGAGCGACATAATGGTGCCGTGACTCGGATAGAAAACCTAGGACGGATAGGAAACCTAGCTCGGATAGGAAACTTAGGACGGATATGAAACTTAGGAGGGAAGAAACGGGAAGAACTAGGGAAAATATCGGAGAGAGAAACTAGCAAACAGCCTAGGGAAAATATCGGAGAGAGAGACTAGCAAACAGCCTAGGGAAAAGCCGGACGAAAAAGGAGCCGGAAGAAGCTATTGAAAGCCTAGGCATAGACTCGGATACGGACTACGGGGGGAAGCTGGGAGAAATCTCTAAGGTCGAAAGCGAAAGTGAAAGCTAGAACAGACTCGGACGCGGACTGTGGGGAGAGGCCAGGAGAAATGAGGGAGGAGTATTGTTGGAGGAAAGCTTGGGGAAACATACCGGGTAGAGAAAAGTGTTAGGGAAATTGAAGCCGCGGGGGGCAGGCCAAGGCGGACACGAAAGCCACTTTGGGGTTCTCAAGTTAGCCCGGGAATAGGGGGCGAAAAGTTGAAACCAGAAGCTGAAACGTGAGCCTGGTTGGGATCCGTCTGATTAGCCCGGGGAGCAAAGGACGGGAAGCCAAACCGTGGGGCGGAGACGTATGCTGGGTTGAATTCGCCAGGCTAGCCCGGGGAACTTAGATTGAATGCTAGTGGCGGACACGTAAGCTACGCTGTGTTACTCGCGGAAGCCGCCGCGTGCAGAGAGAGCACGGGGCGTGAATAGATAGGGAACGGGGCTGGCGCGAGGCCGTGGTGCAGACGCGAAAGGCGTGGAGACCGCGGAGCGTGCGAAGCCAAGCCGCGCAAAGCCGAGCTGTGCAGATGAGAGAGGCTGAAGCGGCTCAGAGCCGGCGAGGCGCCGAGAAGCAGCCTCGGGGCGGGGCGAGGCGCCGGGAAGCTGCGCGGAGCCGTGAAGCTGCCGGCAGGGCGAGGCGCCGGGAAGCTGCAGGGATAAGAGAAATAGAAGTTTAGAAATAAAATGAGAAGAAATAAGAATGCTGGGAGATAGAAGTAAAATGGGAGAAATAGGAATGCCCGGAGATAGAGAAATAGAGAAATAGAAAGGCCTCCCCTCAACATGGCAACGAGAAAGTTTGGATTCGGTCTGCCTGATTAAGTGAGGCGATGAGCACCTGGGCGGCTAGCAGCTTATGCGCCGCAGGTCACCGAAGACAGGCACGAATTAACATCAGTAAGGCTTCCCCCACAATACAACAATTAGGAGGCTTGGATTCGGTCTGCCTGATTAAGGCGGTAAGCGCCAGCAAGCAGCTCGACCAGAGTATGAGCTGCAGGTCACCGAAGATAGGCACGAACCAACACTAATAAGTCTCCCCCACAATACGGCAATGAGAAGGCTTGGATTCGGTTTGCCTGACAGGGCTTGTAAGCCCCTGCAGGCTCGACCAGAGCATGCGCTGCAGGGCACCGAACACAGGCACGCATCAGCGCCTAAAAACCTCCTCACAACAGGGCGAAGAGAGGACCCGGATTCGGTTTGCCTGATTGATAGGACTTGTAAGAGCCTGTGGCAACTCTAGCAAGTAGAGCAGAGTGTGTGCCGCGGGACACCGAAGACAGGCGCGTATCAACGCCAAAAATAAAAAGAAAGGGGGATCTGTGGGGAGCAAACCGGACTAGACTGAGTTACTGGAATTAAGACTTATTCTATGCATCTGCTCTCCCACAATATGGCACTGGGAGAGAAGTAAACAGCTTCCGCACAGCTGCCTCCAGTTCAACCAATTAACTGTAGGACTTGCTCCTGATTGGAGAGCAGCGTACTCGGCGTGTGGGCAGCCGAGTTGGGATTGGCGGAGGAGGACTATAAAGGAGGAGAGAGACGGCATGCACCAGGAACATCTATGGGGAACATCTAAGGGAACCCGTGCAGCCCCCGAGAAAGCCGGCCGGCGGTGTGCCGCTCCCCTGCGGAAGTGGGGAATGTGGCCAGGGGGAACTGCCCTTCCACGGAGGTGGAAGGGATAGTAGCCAACCCGGGAAGAACCAGCAGCAAACCCGGGGAGGGCCGAGCAGACAAAAGAACAGCGCAGGGTCCTGTGTCGTTCCTCCACAAAGACGGGGAGCGACACTAGAGAAAAGAGTTTACACTCTTGTTTGATCACCTTCAGCACACTGTATTCCTGAAAGAAATTTCCCAGAATCCTCTGACTAGCCCCAGAGGTCACCCTCTTTGTCCTGAACTAGATAGTGTCGGGAATGTGGGATGAATTCAACTCTCCAAATCTCCTACCCTCAGATCTTCCCAGAAAATTCACATATGTGTAAGCTTTAGGAGACTATTAGGCCTCAGAAACAATTCTTTTTGGTTTCCCTGGAAGTGACCTTCTTGGAATCAACTTGACCCGACTTTATCTGAAATCAAAATGCACTGTAAGCACCCTTTGGCCTACCCCACTGGGATAAGAGCTATGACTACAACACTATTGACTTTACAAATACTGTTTCAGGATTGTAGCTTCATTTAGGGGAGGATATTGAAGGGTGTGTGGTAGCTAAAAGGCAATTTATCTCTGCATGCTGCCCAGAGTTGGCAAACAACTATCACTGAGTCCTCACTGGCAGGTGTTGGACCTCTCCCTGTGGACAAGAGTGTCCTAGCTTTGGATCTGCTGTCAAAGGATTCTACACTGACAATGGCTGGAAATCAGGACTCCTGAGGGTTGTTCCAACCTTAGAACACTTCGAGTCTCTTTCCTATGTGTAAGGACGTAGTAGACAAGCCCAAACTCCTAGTGCCCCCATCTTGGCGTTTGATCACATCGTATCTTAAAGGCTTTCCTGTATCAATATCTGTAGAGATTCAGTGTGATATGACTGCAGTTATCTAGCACATAACTACTTTCTTGCCCTACAGAAATCCTGTCTTTTGTGACAAAATGGATGCAACTGGAAACCATTATATTTAGTGAAATAAGCTAGTCCCAAAATGACAAATACCTTATGTTTTCTCTGATCTGTAGTAACTAATACATGAAATTTTGAAGGTTATCCCAAACCTTCTAGGATGCATGAGTTCATTAAGATAAACTGTGCTGGGGCCAGCACCATGGCACAGTAGGTTAATCCTCTGCCTGCGGTGCCAGCATCTAATGTGGGCGCCAGTTCTAGTCCCAGCTACTCCTCTTCCAATCTAGCGCTCAGCTGTGGCCTGGGAAAGCAGTGGAAGATGGCCCAAGTCCTTGGGCCCCTGCACCCTCATGGGAAACCAGGAGGAAGCACCTAGCTCCTGGCTTCGGATCCACGCAGCTAAAGCTGTTGTGGCCATTTGGGGAGTGAACCAATGGAAGGAAGACCTCTCTCTCTCTCTCCCTCCCACTGTCTATGACTCTACCTCTCAAAAAAAAAAAAAAAAAAAAAAAAACTAGGCCAGCACTGCGGCTCAATAGGCTAATCCTCCACCTGCGGCGCTGGCACACCGGGTTCTAGTCCCGGTCGGGGCGCCAGATTCTGTCCTGGTTGCTCCTCTTCCTGTCCAGCTCTCTGCTGTGGCCCAGGAGTGCAGTGGAGGATGGCCCAAGTCTTTGGGCCCTGCACCCCATGAGAGACCAGGAGAAGCACCTGGCTCCTGGCTTTGGATCAGCGTGGTGCGCTGGCCGCAGCAGCCATTGGAGGGTGAACCAACAGAAAAAAGGAAGACCTTTCTCTCTGTCTCTCTCCTCTCTCTCTCTCAGTGTCCACTCTGCCTATCGAAAAAAAAAGAAAGAAAGAAAGAAAGAAAAGAAAAGAAAAAGAAAAAGAAACTGTGCTGTGGCGTAGTGGGTGAGACCGCCACCTGCAGTACTGGTATCCCATATGGGCAAGTCCCAGTTATTCCACTTCTGATCCAGCTCTCTGCTATGGCCTGGGAAACAGTGGAGGATGGCCCAAGTGTTTGGGCCCCTGCACCCACATAGGAGACTGGGAGGAAGCTCCTGGCTCTGGGTTTCAGATGGCGCAGCTCCAGATATTGTGGCCATCTGGGGAGTGAACCAGCAGATAGAAGACCTTTCTCTCTCTGCCTCTGCCTCTCTCTAACTCTGCCCTGCAAATAAACAAATAAATCTTTTTTTTTTTTTTTTTTTTTTTTTTTTTTTACAGGCAGAGTGGACAGTGAGAGAGAGAGAGACAGAGAGACAGAGAGAAAGGTCTTCCTGCACTCCCTGGCCACAGCAGAGAGCTGGCCTGGAAGAGGGGCAACCGGGACAGAATCTGGCGCCCCGACCGGGACTAGAACCCGGTGTGCCAGCGCCGCAAGGCGGAGGATTAGTCTAGTGAGCTGCAGCGCCGGCCAAAACAAATAAATCTTTAAAAAAAATAAACTGCCAGGCCCCCTGACTGTCCTTTAATGCCTGGAATGTTAATGCTTTCAGACAAAGTCCAGTTAGCCCGAGGCCACGTATATCTAGCTTAACAAATGAGTCCCTTCTACTGACTGGGGGCTTAGTGTCCACTGTCTTATGCCTCCCCCCAGACTGTGCTTCTGTCTGTGAGTCCCCCCCGTAAGTTACACTTCAGGTAGTTCTGCATTTGTTGGCTTCTTTCTTCACTCTCTCCACACCTTCTGCCTTTGGCAGCCGGATCTTGTATACCAGGATTTCCTGAAGCATTTTGTCTGCTTAACTCAACTGTGGGTTCCCCAGAGGAAGAACACAGGCCTTCTGCTCCAGTCTCCACAGTGTGTAGCCTACTGTCCAACGCTGAAGAGGCGGTCAATAACCACCAGCTTCCCTCATTCTTTGAGTGCGGCACGTTTGAAAGTTACTACTAGAAGTAAGGTACTGGGGCTACAGAAACACAGCTGTAAAGACATGGCCTCTCCACAAAGAGACCTATAACATCAGAGTTTAGAAAGACTGGCTTGTAACAAAGATTATAACACAGTGATAGGTGTTGGCAGAGGAACAGGAGTTCGAACGAGGAAATTGTACATTTCAGATGGGAAAGTGAACTAAGAAAGATTTGACAAGAGATATCCTTTGGATCTCAAAGGATGAAGAGTATTTTATTGGGTGGAAATTGTATTTTACCACCTAAAAATTCTTCTGTGTAGAACTCTCCACCCAACAGCAGCAGAACACACATTCTTCTGCAGGACGAATGAACCACTCCCCAGGACTAACACATTTGAGTCTCAATGACTTTAGAAGAACTGAAATCACATCAAGTATGTTCTCGAGTCACAATGGAATCACAGTAGACCAATCAAACAAGGAAATCATGAAAATTAAGCCAAACACTTCTAAAAAAACCAATGAGTCAAAGAAGACATCACAAGGGAGAAAAGAAACACCCTGAGGGGTCGGCGCTGTGGCTAAGAGGCTAAGCCTCTGCCTGAAGCGCCAGCATCCCATATGGGCACCGGTTTCTTTCCTGACTGCTCGTCTTCCAATCCAGCTCTCTGCTCTGGCTTGGGAAAGCAGCAGAGGATGGCCCAAGTGCTTGGGTCCCTGCACTCATGTGGGAGACCAGGAAGAAGCTCCTGGCTCCTGGCTTCGGATCGACTCAGCTCCAGCTGTTGTGGCCACTTAGGGAGTGAACCAGCAAATGGAAGACCTGTCCCTCCCTCTCTCTGTCTGTAACTCCATCTCTCAAATAAATAAATAAAATCTTTTTTAAAAAATAAAGAAAACACCTTGAGATGAATGAAAACAAAAATAACACATACCAAGCTTAGGGAAGGCAACGAAAGAAAGGCTCAAGGCAGATGCAAGCCTGTAAACAAGTACCCCAGAGAATGAAATCAAGATAACCTTTCACCTTCTGACGCTAAAAAATGAAGAAACTGAACAGCAAGCAAACAGGAAAAAAATAAGTACGAGAGCACAAACAAATGAGAGACTAGAATTCACATTTCTGAGTCCATTCTTTGGTGAGTAAGTGCTCTCAGGTGGGCTTATTTCCCACATAAACATTTAAAGAATTCTACTAGTCATCTCAAATTCTTTCAAAAACTAGAAGAGGAAGGAATATTGCCCAATTCATTCTACAATGCCACTATTACTTTGATATCAAAGCTCAACAACAACAAAAGAAACTCAACAAAGACATCACAAGAAAACTGCACTGCAATATTCCATATAGATATGTACATATATACTCAAATACACACATAATCCTAAATAAAATACTAGCAAAGTAAATCTAACAATAGATAAAAAGGATTAAGCCCCATGACAAACTGGGATATTTTCCAGGACTACAAGTTTGGTTCAACATCCAAAAATCAAACAATGTAATATACCATATAAAAAAAATAAAGGGCAAAACCATCTGACCATCTCAACAGAGGCAGAAAAAAACATGTGACAGCAATCAGCACTGTTTCATGGTAAAACATGCAACACACAAGGGAACATCCTCAGCCTGAAAAAGTGCATCTCGGAGAAGTCCCAGCTAACATCATACTTAATGATAAAAGCCTGCAAATTTCTCCCACCCACCTCAGATTGCTAACAAAACAAGGATGTCCACTCTCACTCAACATTGGACTGGCATTTTTAAAAGATTAATTAATTAATTAGAAAGAAAGAGCAACAAAAAGAAACAGAGAGAAAGAGAGAGACAGAGATCTTCATTTTGCTGGCTCATTCCCCAAATTGTCATAAAGGCTGGGGCCGGGCCAGGCCTATCAGGAGCTCCATTTCGGTCTCCTATATGCGTGGTGGGTATAAGTACTTGGACCCTCTTCCACTGCCTTCCCAGGGTATTAGCAGGAAGCTAGATTGAAAGTGAAGCAACGAGGAATTAAACTGGCACTCCAGTATATGATGTCAGTTTCACAAGCAGTGCTTAACCTGCTGTACCACAACACCAGCCCCTGAACTGGCACTTCTAACCAGAGTAATTGGTGAAGCAAAAGAAATAAAAAGTATCCACATTAGAAAGAAAAAAGTAAAACATGACAGATACATAATTTTCTTTTTTATATAAAGTTATTTTTTATTGATTATTTAAGAATTTAAAAATCAGACAAGAGAAAGACAGAGACAGAGATGGACAGAGACTTTTCCATCTTTTGCTTCACTCCCCAAATACCTGCAACAGCCAGGGTTGGGCCAAGCCAGGAGCCTGGAACTCAATCTGTGTCTCCCACCTATTCAGCAGGGATCCAAGTACTTGATCCATCATTTGTTGCCTTCCAGGATGTGTATTAGCAGGAAGCTAGAATCAGAAATGGAGCTAGGACTCGAACACATGCACTCTGCTACAGGATGTATGTATGCCCACTGGTGGCTTTTTTTTTTTTAATACTATTTATGCTTGTCCCAAAGCCTTGTTTTCTTTTTTTTTAATTTAATTTTATTTATTTATTTGATAGGTAGAGTTACAGACAGAGAGACAGAGAGAAAGGTCTTCCATCCACTGGTTCACTCCCCAAATGGCCACAACGGCTGGAGCTGAGTTGATCCGAAACCAAGAGCCAGGAACTTCTCCCTGGTCTCCCACGTGGGTGCAAGGACCCAAGTACTTGGGCCATCTTCTGCTTTCCCAAGCCATTGCAGAGAGCTGGATGGGAAGAGGAGCAGCCGGGACACAAACTGGCACCCATATGGGATACCGGTGCTGCAGGCGGAGATTTAGCCTGCTACACCACAGTGCTGGCCCCACCACTGGCATCTTAACCTCTGCACCAAATGCCTGACCCACATAGTTTCCTATATGAAAAATCCTATACACAGAAAGACTCTAGGAACTAACAAATAACCAGTAAGACTGTAGGACATGAGATAAATATATAAAAATACATTGTATTCCTATATACCATCAATGAACCATCCAAAAAGGAAATTAAGAAAACAATTCTACAATAGCATCAGGAAGAACAAAACACCTAGGATAAATTTTACAAATAAAATGCAAGATTGGTACACTAAAAACTACTAAACATCACTAAAAGGAATGTAAGAAAACCTAAATAAATGGGAATACATCCTGTGTTCATGTACTGGAAAACTAAATATTACTCAGGAGGAAATACCCCTCACACTGATGGAGAGATTCGACACAATCCCCCACTGAAGTTTCAACTGCATTTTTTACAGAATTGGGGGAGTATGTAATGCCCCCTGAACTGAGCAGGAATCCTGAGACCAAAAGAGGAAAGAAGCTCCACACAAGAATAAAAGAGTTGATTCAGGCAACTTACATATGGGTTTCCAATGGGACGGAGAAGCTGTCTGCTCAGAAGTTGCAGCAAGGTTTTTCTCACCTAAGGCAGCAGAAGGGGGAAGTTTTACATTTAAACTCAGCAGGGAGACGGGGCAGGAGCTGGTGTTACAACATCATTTCACGTAGGCTTTAGGAGTTAGCCTCTCAGGCGTCATGCTGGTCTTCCTGACCTTATCAGAGAGATTTGTGATAACAAACTTTCCAGACAGGAGTGATGTGTCTAAACTAGCAGGCAGTGTCCTGGGAGAGAGGGAGAAGTCAGAATGGAGGGGGGAGACTCAAGAAGGCATTACAATGGTTTGTGGCCAAACGGACATGCTGATCACAAAATGCACGTGGACACCCAGGGGACTCAGAGAAAGAAAGAAGTTAGAGGACTCACACTGCCTGATCTTATAACTTCCAATGAGTACAAACTACAGTAATCAAACTGTGGTGGTGGCAAAAGAACAGACAGGTAGATCAATGGAACAGAACTAAGAGTCCACAAACACTTACATTGATGGTCAACTGCTTTTCCACAAGGGTTCCAAGACAACTCAATGAGAAAAGAACAGTCTTTTCAACACGGATCCGGGAGGCACGGATATCAACATGTCAACCAATGGAGTTGGGTCCCCTACCTCACAACGCACACAAAGAAACAATTCAAAACTGATTGAAGACCTAAATGTAAGAGCTGAAACTATAAAAGTCTTAGAAAAAAGACAGAGGTGGGTGCTTGACAAGGTGGTTAACTTGATGCCTGGGACACACCCATTCCAAACTGGAGTTCGTGGGTCTGAGTCCCCGTTCCACTCCTAAGTCCAGCTTTCTGCTAATGCACATCCTGGGAGGCAAGTATTTGGGTCCTTGATACTCATGTGGGAGACCAGGATCTGGTTCCCAGCTCCTCCAGACTTTGGCCTGGCCAGTCAGTGCCTTCCTCCCTCTCTTCCTCTTCTTCCCTCCTCCTCCTCTCCCTCTCCTCCCTCCCCCTCTTCCTCTTCTTCCCTCTCCTCCTCTCCCTCTCCTCTCTCCCCCTCTCTCTCCTCCCTCTCCTTCTCTCTCTCCTCCCTCTCTGTCTCTCCTCCCTCCACCTCTCCTTCTCCCCTCCCTCTCTCCCTCCCTTTCACATAAATAAATTTAAAACAAGAAAAAAGGAAAAAATGTGTAAATCTCTACGACCCTGGATTATACAATTGTTGGAGACCATCACACAGCCTGAATGCTTGGCCAGATTGCAAAAGTGATCCGTGGAGTTAAGTCAAAGGCAAAGGTCATCTGACTCAATGCTGAAGCAGCTAAGGAAATGCTCTGGGCTCCAGCAAGCAGCAAGTGTGATGGTCGCCCCAGTGAATAATTAGTGCCCCTCAAAACAGCTCCACACTGTGCTTGTTCTCTTAATCCCAGCTTTCAAGTAAATGTCTTCCCTGTAAACGCTGGAACTCCCCATTGTTCCCTGTTTCACTGTGTTGAAACTCTTTCATCACAAAATCTTGTTCTCACGAATCTGCACTTTTTTTTTTTGATTAACTGATCATGTCACCATTGATAATAAATACTTAGAGTAACCAGACATCTGGGCCTCTGCTTCTGCCTCAACCTTTGGCAGCAGTGTCCCCTGGCTTCCCCACATTAAAATCTCTGAGTCTGCTTCCTTAATCTATGTGACGACCCTGCTGTGCTGGACACAGCATACAATGGTTTCTTTAATGTGATCAAAAGTTCAAGTAATAAAAGAAAAAAAAAAAAACTTCATTGAACTTCATTTAAATGAACAACTTTTTATGTTCCAGGCTCTTTCCTATCATGTGGCTTTGCCCAGCCTGGCTGAAATGAAAAACTTTTGTACATCAAGGGACTAGTATAAAGATAACCTACAGAAGGAAAGAAATTTTTTTATCCATCAAATATCTGATACATTTGTATATGTAGTACATAAAGAAGTCTCACAATTCAATGATAGAAAGAGTAATAACCTAATATTAAAATAGGCAAAGGATTTGAATAGATATTTTTCCAAAGAAATATAAGAATTATGAGTACATAAAAAGATCCTGAACATTACTAACCATCATGCAAATCAAACCACAAAGATGTTACCTGTGCTGGCCTGCAGCACTAAGAACCGGGTTTCCTGAAACAGATAGTGGGAATGCAGGGACAAGGACACCAAGAATGGAACCAAGACAAGTCCTGATCAAGGCTCCTTTATTCAACAAATCCAGTAGTATTTAAACTTGACCAGTTGTTTACAAGAAGGAGCACAAAAGATTTACATATCAAAAAGGCTTTTAAGGTTACAAAGAGGTTCTTAATAAGGTTCTTAATTATTGATTACAAGGGTACAATAAACACTTAGGTGATAAATGCAGGTTTCAGGTGTGACTGATTATCTATATCATCTCTTGTGAGAGGTTTAGCAGTGAGATAAGGCTCTTCCCGCCTCTTCCCAGAATCTCCTTAGTCTAATTGTCTGTGCTGGGAAGTCTCCATCCATATGTTTAAGTGTAAGCAAAGGGAGCGACTGCCTGTGGCTGCCCACAGTTACCTCTTCATACTCACTGGGATGGTTATAATTCCCAAAAAGGAATAATGAAAATTGATGGTGAGGATGTAGAGATACTGGAACCCACAAACATTGCCGCTGGGAATGTGAAATGTATTATTCACTTTGGAAAATAATTTAGCAGTTCCCTAAAAAGGTAAACATATGATCCACCCAGATACATATCCAAAATAACTGAAATCATATGTCCCAAGGAAAAAGTAAGCACATAGATCTTCCCAACAACATTATTTATAATAGCCAAAAAAAGTCCAAACAGTCAAAATGTCCACAGATTGATGAATGTATAAACTAAGTGCAGTATATTCATTCAATAAGATATTATTCAGTCATTTAAAAGATTGAAGTAGTGGCATAAGCTACAACATGGTCGAAACTTAAAAACATTACACAGAATAAAAGAAACCTCATCCATGTATTGTGTGATTCCATTTATATGAAAAGTCCAGAATAGGCAAATACATAGAGAAAAAGAATAGGTTAGTGGTTCCTGGGAAGAAGGGGGCAGTGATGGAGAGTGACAGTTAATGCTTGTCATCCATATTTAGCACAATGAACATGTTCTAGAGTGAGATAGTAGTGATGATTACACAACTTTGTGAATACATGTAAAACTACAGAATTGGGGGCCAGCACGGTGGTGCGGTGGGTTAAAGCCCTAGCCTGAAGCGTCAGCATCCCATATGGACACCGGTTTGAGTCCCGGCTGTTCCACTTCTAATCCAGCTCTCTGCTATGGCCTGGGATAGCAGTAGAAGATGGCCCAAGTCCTTGGGCCCTTGTACCTGGGTGGGAGGCTTGGAAGAAGCTCCTGGCTCCTGGCTTCAGATTAGCACAGCTCCAGCTGTTGTGGCCATCTGGGGAGTGAACCAGCAGGTGGAAGACCTTACTCTCTGTCTCTACCTCTCTCTGTAACTCTTTCAAATAAATAAAATAAATCTTAAAAAAAAAAAAAACCTACAGAACTGTACACTTTAAAAGGATAAGTTTTGAGGGCAGCATTTAGCCAGTGCTTAAGACACTGGGTAAGACACCAGTGTCCCATATTGATACTCAGTTCCAGCTCTTGACTCCAGCCTTCTGGTTTTCTATTTGTCTGGTTTTTTAAGCTTTGTTTATTTATTTAAAAGGCAGAGTTACAGAGAGGCAGAGGCAGAAGGAGAGAGAGAGATCTTCCATCCAATGGTTCACTCCCCAAATGGCTGCAATGGCCATGGCTGCACCGATCCAAAGCCAGGAGCCAGGAGCTTCTACTGCTTTCCCAGGCCACAGCATAGAGCTGGATCAGAAGAGCAGCAGCCAGGACTCGAACCGGCGCCCATATGGGATGCCTGCACTGCAGGCAGCGGCTTTACCTGCTATGCCAGTTCCAGCCCCTGTTGGTCTGTTTTTTTTTTAAAAGGTTTATTTATTTGAAAGGCAGAGTTAAGGAAGAGAGAAGGAGAGACACAGACAAAGAGAGATCTTCCATCTGCTGGTTCACTCTCCAGGTGGCTTCAATGGCCCAGGGCTGCACCAGTCTGAAGCCAGGAAGCCGAAGTTTCCTCCAGGTCTCCCCCATGGGGCCCAAGCACTTGGGCCATCTTTCTGCTGCTTTCCCAGGTCCCCAGTAGGGAGCTGGATTGGAAGTGGAGCAACAAGGACACAAACTGATGTCCATATGGATGCTGGCATCGCGGATGGTGGCTTTATCCACTATGGCACAACACCGGCTCCTCCAGTTTCCTGTTAATCACACCCTGGGAAGCAGCAGGTGATGGCTCAAGTAATTGGGTCCCTTCTAAATGTATGGAAAACCTGCATTGAGTTCTAGGCTCCCAGCCATGGCCTAGCCTGGTCCCAGCTATTGTTTGGAGAGTGAACCAGTAGATGGGAGTCTTCTTTCTCTCTTCCAAATAAATATTGTTTTTTAAAGGGATGAATTTTAAGTATAATGACCTCAATGTTTTAAAACTCGATGTCATCAAATCAGAATCATGAAAGTGGCACTAATTACCTACTTAAATACTAGGAGTGTTGGGGCAAACCACCAGCTTCCAATGCGGGGAGTCCCAGACAGGCTTCCCTGGGAGAGAACTGCTGCAGAGATGAAGGAGGACTGGCTGCCCGAGAGAGACTTGACTCAGTTATAGCATAAAGGTCTCATTTTGATCCCCAGACAGAAGAGAGAACCGACATCTCCCCCCCCCCCCCCGCTTCCTTCTGGGACCCCTGACTGAGAACAGGGAGAGACTGGGCCAGATCACTGTGATTTTTAGCAAAAATTATGAGAGGCCAGTGTTTTGGACTGAGCTCTTTAACTAGGTGCCAACAGACCAGAACAAATACAAATGGAGTCACTCATGCTAAATGCCACATCATCAAACTGAAATTTCAAGAAAGAATCCTTGCAGGACAATTTTTCATGAAAATAGAGGAGATTCCAGTCTTCCGGAGCCAGTGAAATAAAGAAATCTCTCCTGCTTTAACTCTTAGGGAAGAAGTGACTTGAATTAACCTGATATTAGCCAATCAGGTTTTTTTTTTTTTTTTCTATTGCTCCATTTCCTTGTTTTCACCACGCAAAGCCCAGTGTTCTGCCATTGCTCAGGGGCAGCTTTTATCTGCTTTGGAGAACAGAGGCTGCCCCAATCACAGAGCACAAATAAAAGCCAATTACGAGGCTGGTGCTGTGGCACAGCAGGTTAAAGCCCTGGCCTGAAGTGCCGGCATCCTATGTGGGCACCAGTTCTAGTCCCGGCTGTTCCTCTTCTGATCCAGCGCTCTCCTATGACCTGGGATAGCAGTAGAGGATGGTCCGGAGGAAGCTCCTGGATTCTGGCTTCGGATCAGCACGGCTCTGGCCATTGTGGCCATCTTGGGCATAAGCCAGCAGATGGAAGACCTCTCATGTGCTGGCCTGCAGCACAAAGAACCGGGTTTCCTGAAACAGAGAGTGGGAATGCAGGGACAAGGACGCAAAGAATGGAGCCAAGACAAGTCCTGATCAAGGCTAGTTCATTCAACAAATCCAGTAGTATTTAAACATGACCAGTTGAATACAAGAAGGCACACAAAAGATTTACATATCAAAAAGACTGAAGAGTTCCCAATAAGGTTCTTCCTCTTAACAGAGGTGTGACTGATTATCTACATCATCTCTTGTGAGAAGTTTAGCAGTGAGATAAGGTTCTTCCTGTCCCTTCCTGGAATATCCTTAGCCTAATTGTCTGTGCCCGGAAGTCTCCATTCATATGTTTAAGCGTAAACAAAAAGGGGCGACTGCCTGTGGCTGCCCACACTCTCTCTCTCTCTCTACCTCTCTGTAACTATGTCTTTCAAATAAATAAAAGAAATCTTTTTTAAAAAGCCAATTACATCTATATATAACTAAATGTGATGTAAATTTTTCTTTGACAGCACAAATTCCCATAGGTGAGAGGAAAGTGTAAGATACGAACGAAAAACTCAAACAGCTTCCTGACAGTGCACACCCTTGGAGGCAGCAGGTGACAGCTCAAGAAACTGGGTCCTTGTTGCCCATATGGAGGATGATGATGAAGTTCAGGGCTCCTGGCTTCAGCCTGGCCCAGCTCCTGCTGTTGATGGCATTTAGGGAGTGAACCTGACGACTGAAGATTTCTCTTGGTCTCTCTACCTTTAAAATAAGTAAGCAAATAAATAAGTAAATAAAATTGGAAAGAAAACAAAAAGGAACAACTTTTTAAAAATATAACCTGGGTAGAAAGATTGTCCTTGTAGCTCTCTTCAGCAAAGTGCCAAAGAGCAGGTGCCCAGCCTGGACTGTGTGGAGTCTCATGGGATAATGAGGCCCAGCCTGGCCCCCAAGTGATAGGAGAAGGGATAGCAATGTGCAAAGAACACCACCAGAATAAGGCTAACAGATGACTCCTGTCATGGGCTCAGCATTGTGGAAGAGACACAGCAATGACACCAGGGACAGGAAGAGACTTAGGGCTGGGATCTGGGGGAAACAGCAAGAAGATTCTAGCTTCAGTCACTGAGGGTTTGTAGGGATGTGGGGAATGGAATAACAACTATTCTGTTACTGTTAGCTGTCCCTCTGACTTCTCCTTGGAGTCAGTGGGCTCTGGGAAATTCAGATTACACAGAACACAAAACAAAATGCTAGACACGATCCAGGAAAACACAAAGTTCTGTGGAATGAGTGTGTTTAAAAGAAGTAGAGATAATACGAGCTTGAAGATAGGCAAAGATTCTATTCAGGCAGTGCCATAGGAACTTGAAAGCACATGAAAGATTTAAATTGTTTTCTGGTCAAACTAATAATAAGAACTGTTTGATAAATACAGAAAAACACAAAGAAGAAAGTCTCAAAGTACTCTGTTATTCATATAAAGCCACCATTACCATTTGGGGAGTATATCTTTTCTCCTTTTATTTATATCTGTGTATATAAATACAGATATGAAATTCATGTGTTCATAAACACATACTGTTAGGAAACTGGCGCAGTTGGCCGCATGGTCCAGCTACCTGAGCCAGGCTCCACCCCCATCCTAATGGGATTGGCTGCTCCTGCTTCCCTGCCCGCCCTCAGGCAAAGTTTTAAAAGGGCCAGTTCCTGAACTGTTCCCTTCTCTCCTGCTCTCTCTCTTGGTTCCTCTCTCCAGCCACCTCCTCTGGTCTCTTGGCTCTGCTCTCCTCTCTCCTCTTCTCTGCTTTATCTTCTCTCCTTGCTAGCTCTTCTCCTCTCTGTCTCTCTCTCTTACAGTCTCCCTCCCTTTTTTCCTTCGCCGTCCCTTCACTCCGGTCTGCAGGGTGTCCCCCAATAAACCCTTTCCCTTACTCCGGTGTCCGGTGTGCTTTGTGACGGCTAATATTAAGATATAACACATACATCTAGCTTTCAAATCAAAAGTTATGCCAAGGACTCTGATAGAAGAAATGGAAGGTTTAAAAGACCATTGTAGGGGCCGGTGCTGTGGTGTAGCAGGTAAAGCCACCGCCTGCAGTGCTGGTATCCCATATGAACGCCAGTTCAAGTCCCGGCTGCTCCACTTCCGATCCAGCTCTCTTCTCTGGCCTGGGAAAGCAGAATATGGCCCAAGTCCTTGGCTCCTGCACCTGCATGGGAGACCAGGAAGAAGCTGCTGGCTCCTGGCTTCGGATGGGCTTAGAAATCACAAGCTGTACAATACATTTAGTCCAGTTTCTCTGCCTTGTGTCTGATCAGCCATACTGCATTAATCAACAGGCCAAGGTTACTAGCTCATTTTTAAATTACTACTTTAATACTCAACAATACTTGAAAAACTCTTCTGTCCTCATAAACAAGGGTAATAGAAAGATACTGATGGCTAGTGCTTGACTGTTGATTCGCTGGGATCAGGCTAATGTTTCTCTTCTGGTATTGCCTGAAATACTGGTAGGGAAGGTAGGTTCCTATCCTCAAGTGAGTGCATCAGTCTCGGGAGAGTCACTCAGGACCACCAATTTGGATGAAGTATCTGTCTGCATAATTCATTTTCCCCCCAGAGCTACCAAAGTAATTGTTCATCCAGCTCTGGCAAAGAGACCATTATCCTTATCCTTCCTGTTGTTGGACTAATTGAGATGTCAGTCTCATTATGAGCCTTCAATTCATTAAGCCATCAGGACAAACAGATGGTGTCTGCAATCAGTATGAGGACAAAATGACTTGGAGAGCTTGAAGATCAGTCAATAAAAATCTATTTGCAGAACCATTGAATAGGGCAGTGCCCACTAGAAGAGGCATCTCGTTCACAGAGAATTAGCAGAGAATAAAAATGGGCCTAAGTCTTGGCTGGGAGAGACAGAATGGGGGAAATCAGTATTCAAGGCTGTGAGGAAGAAGAGGAGGTGGCTGAGGGGAGACAGTGTAAATGAAGGGTGGTGAGGAGGATTAAAAAGCCAGAAGAGCCTAAGGCCCTGCCTAGCTCCTGCAGCTCCAGTAGCTGAGAATGCAGCCAGTATCACAGACCTTGGCTGCTCAGCTCTGCGGAAGGGCAGCCTTGAGCCATTCAGCTACCCACTGGAGCCCTCCCAGGTCTTTGTGGACCACACAGAGCTGGACCCAGCAGGGCTTATGTTGCCAGGGCACCTGTCACCCAACGTCTAGGCAGAACCATGGTGCTCAACATCATGCCGTGTGCCAGGGAACTCGGGTCACAAATCAAGTTCATCCATTCCTTGGAAAGAGCTGTTTGCCCTCAGTAAACAGAAAGCTTTTGCTTCCTGTAGTTAAAGCTGCTTTTGTGTAATTTAGTCCCATACTTATACAAATACAGATTATAAAAACAAACCAGGGGCTGGCTCTGTGGCGTAGTGGGTAAAGCTGCCGCCTGCAGTGTCAGCATCCCATATGGGCACTGGTTTAAGACCCAGCTGCTCCACTTCTGATCCAGCTTTCTGCTATGGCCTGGGGAAGCAGTAGAAAATAGCACAAGTCCTTGGGTCTCTGCACCCGCATGGGAGACATGGAAGAAGCTCCTGGCTCCTGGCTTCGGGTTGACACACCTCCAGCCATTGCAGCCATCTGAGGAGTGAACCAGTGGATGGAAGACCTCTCTCTCTCTCTCTCTCTCTCTCTCTCTCTCTCTGACTCTCCTTCTCTCTCTGTGTAACTTTTTCAAGTAAATAAATAAATCTTTAAAAAAAATCTGTCTAGTTTGTACAGAGTATAAATGGTTACTTTTTTTTTTTTTTTTTTTTGACAGGCAGAGTGGACAGTGAGAGAGAGAGACAGAGAGAAAGGTCTTCCTTTGCCGTTGGTTCACCCTCCAATGGCCGCTGCGCCTGGTGCGCTGCGGCCGGCGCACCGCACTGATCTGAAGGCAGGAGCCAGGTGCTTATTCTGGTCTCCCATGGGCCATCCTCCACCTGGGCCATCCTCCACTGCACTCCCTGGCCACAGCAGAGAGCTGGCCTGGAAGAGGGGCAACCGGGACAGAATCCGGCGCCCCGACTGGGACTAGAACCCAGTGTGCCAGCGCCGCAAGGTGGAGGATTAGCCTATTGAGCCACGGCGCCGGCCGTTACATTTTTCAAATTTCAAAAATTAGGATATAACCTACATAAAGCTAATTTAAAAAGACTAAAATCCACAATAGATATATTTAATAATTAAACACATAAACGTACAGTATACAAATGTTTAAGAAGACACGATTTTAACTGTTAATCCCAAACCCAAATGTCTTCAAAACAAGTAAAAGAAGAACAGTATCAGTTTGTCAGAAAAATCATGTGCCCACAACAACACCTGCCCATTCTCTGACTACCACCCCATCAAAGAACTAAGAGGAAGAATAAATATAAAATCGAGGAGTGGCAATCAACTCAAGATCCATTTTTAAGATTATTTATTTACCTTAAACACAGAGAAACAGAGACAGACATCACTCACGTGCTGGTTCACTCCTCAAAAGCCCACAACAACCATGCTCAGTGCCAAGCTAGGAGTTAGGAACTCAATCTGGGTCTCCCACATGGGTGACAAGGACACAATTACTTGAGCTATCATCTGCTGCCTCCCAGGGTAGCATTAGTGGGAAGCTTATCAGGAATCGGGAACGGAGCCAGGACTTGAACCCAGGCACCTGATATGGGATGTAAACACCCCAAGAGACGACTTCATCTCTGAAATACCTGCTCCTGAAATTCATCTGTTAATGGTAATCTCACAGCTTTCTGTTGGAAAACATTATTAGTAGGAACAATCTCATGTTAAGCCAAAAAGTATGCAAGTATATTTCCTAGTATGATCTGTTCTTCTCTGTGCACCACTGCTCATGGGAATCAGGCAAATCTGGGCCAGGTTGGTGAGCACACATTGCTATGGAAGTGAATGCCAGCCCCATCCCTGCCACAGATCTTCCCCTAGATCTGCACAGAGCTGAACCCTTGTCACTCAGTTCACTGCTCTGCTGCCTTTTGCTGGATGTGGAGAAAGAAGGGAGTGGTAGCAGGGATTTAAGGTTTCCTGTTTGATGACTGGGATGGGCAGCAGTTCCACCAACCAAGCCAGGGAATTTGGGACAAAGCACAGGTTTGTGGGGAGAGGGGTGTGCAGAGCAGAGGAAAGAAAGGGAGAGAGGGGCTGGCACTATGGCATAGTAGGCTAGGCCTCAGCCCGTGGCACTAGCACCCTATATGGGCACTGGTTCTAGTACTGGCTGCTCCACTTCCGATCCAGCTCTCTGCTATTACCTGGGAAAGCTGTAGAAGATGTTCCAAGTGTTTGGGCCCCTGCACCTGCATGGGAGACCCAGAGCAGGCTCCTGGCTTCAGATTAGCCCAGCTCCAGCCATTGTGGCCATTTGGGGAGTGAACCAGTGGATGGAAGACCTATCTCTCTGTCTCTCCCTCTCTATGTCTGTAATTCTACCTCTAAAATAAACAAATCTTTAAAAAAAGAGAGAGAGAGAGAGAGAGAGAGAGACCAATTAACTCAGTTTAGTTATGGATATGTGGAGTCTGGAACTGTGCTGGAGATGTCTAACTCACAGTTGAATACATGGTTCTGGAACTCAGATAAGAACTGTAGAAGAAGGGCTGGCATCCTGGGTTGGCAGGTAAAGCCACCACCTGCAATCCCAACATCCCATATGGGCATAAGTTCAAGTCCCGGCTGCTCCACTCCCAATCCAGCTCCCTGGTCATCATCTGGGAAAAGTGGCGGAAGATGGCCCAAGAACCTGGGCTCCTGCCACCCATGTAGGAGACCCAGATGAAGTTCCTGGCCCCTGACCTCAGCCTGATCCTGTCCTGGGCTGCCATGGCCATCTTGGGGAGTGAACCAGAAGATTGAAGATCTCCCCTCACCCCTGTAATTTTGACTTTCAAATAAATAACCAAATCTTTAAAAAAAAAAAAAAAGTGTAGAAGAAAGAAGAGAACTCCAGTTCTGAGATCAATCAAGAAGTGTGCCGTAGTGAGAAAGGAGAAGAGGATGTGAGCACACAGGGGAGAGTAAAACTCCAGAGAGGCACATGAGGTCACTCCAAGCAGAAGGAAATAGGAAGGAAACAGTGAGCAGAGACTGGGAACACACCACTATTTAAGGAATGGGGAAGCTAATTCAGTAATAGTAGCTAAGGAAGAAAGGTCATCTTATTAGGAAAATGAGAAGAATGGTGTCAAGGAAAGATCCATCATGTCAAATACGACAGAGGAGTCAGGTAAGATACCAGCTGAGAAATGGAAACATATCTGTTGAACGATGGCCCTCACTGTCTTTAGGTGACAGGGAAGAAAGAGATATGCTGAGTAAAGCAGGCGAGAGAGTGAAGATGTAGAGATAACACAGTCACCCCAGTCTTCAAAGATGGGGAGAAAGTAAGAGCAACAGCTAGAGGAAGAATGCAGAACCTGGGAAAGGAATTACCTTTTCTTTATTTTTTTAAGAAGCCTCTTTTATTTATTTATTTTTAAAGATTTATTTATTTATTTAAAAGTCAGAGTTACACAAAGAGGAGGTGAGGCAGAGAGAGAGAGAGAGAGAGAGAGAGAGAGAAAGAGCGGTCTTCCATCTGCTGGTTCACTCCCCAATTGGCCACAATGGCTGGAGCTGCACCAATCTGAAACCAGGAGCCAGGAGCTTCTTCCAGGTCTCCCACATGGGTCCAGGGGCCCAAGGACATGGGCCATCTTCTACTGCTTTCCCAGGCCATAGCAGAGAGCCAGATTGGAAGTGGAGCAGCCAGGACTAGAACTGGCACCCTTATGGGATGCCATCACTGCAGGAGGCAGCTTTACCCGCTATGCCACAGCACTAGCCCCAAGAATTATTTTTTTAAAACAAGGAGTCTCAGAGGCCTGTAATGAGTGAGAGAGAGAAAGAGAAATAGAGAGAGAGAGAGAGAGAGAGAAACAGATGACAGTCAAGCACTAACAGATTATGTGACAAGAAATGAGAGAACAGAGAGCACAGGGTTTGACTGGTGTTCAGTGAGGCAAGAGTACCTAAGACCAGAGGAAATGACTGCTATGGGTGCAGGCAAATCGACCAGTGGGGCAATGAGGGGGAAGGTTGAGAGACTTTCTCAGTAAGGTCAGTGAAAGGAGCTGGTGGGGATACTGGGGGAATGGAGCAAAGATAAACAAAGAGGACTGATTTCAAGTAGGGGTCAGGGAACATGATGGTCTAAAGAAAAGTGGCCTGCTTGAAGCTGCACTACTTACTGGTTACTGCTTAGAGACATGGCAGCGAGAGGGAGGGGAGCCCCCAAGCACCAAGTGTCGATTACTCAAGCACCACTCTTGCTGTTTTACACAGTCATTGAGATCACAAAACGCAACCCTACGAGGTACATTTTTTTATGAAAAATTTGAGATTCCAAGAAGCTGAATAACAAGGTCATTGTGCTAACAGGCTTGCAAGCTGGCATTCAAATCCAGGTCTTTTGATTCCACACATGGTAGGGATCCTGTGGCACCAACCAGTCCCCTTTGCACTCTCTACATTATCTTTTTCCACTGGTAACTGCTATGTGTGTTGCTGCCCCAAACAACAGTAACTAGTAATAGGAAGGAGATCAGTGGAAAAGCCTGTTCAAGACTAAAATATTTAAAGCATAATATTTTTGTTCACTACTATGTAAACACATAAAACCTATTGCCACTTCGGTTGCTAATGGGAAAAATATTTTACACGACTGGATGAAAATAAAAGGAAGAGATTAGGTAACTGAAGAGATAAAAGAGGCCTTCAAATTCCTTGCTTCTTTGCTAAACTATATCATAGTGGCTGTGAGCATCTTATAGCTATGAATTTTACACAAATCCTTGGTAACCAGAAGACATTTTAAAAAACAAAGTAAAAAAATAAATTTTAAAAAACAAATTTTAAAAAACATTTTAAAAAACAAAATAAAAAAATACACATGCACAGATAAAATTATCAACTGTGTTTATAGGTTAGCTAAGTAGATTCTATCGGAATATAGACAAAAACAGAAATGTTAGGGTTTTATACATCAGTTACGACTCCCAAGAGCCCTAATAGGTAGGTCCTATTACTGTACAAATGAAAAAAACTGAAGCACAGAATAATTAAATAACTTTCCCCAAATCCCACAGCCAGTATGCAGCAAAACAAACTCGAGAGCCTGAAATCACACACACTATGACACTTCCTCTCCACACAAGAATACCAACTTTGGGGCTGGCGCTGTGGCGCAGCTGGTTAAAGCCCTGGCCTGAAGCACCGGCATCCCATATGGGCACCAGTTCGAGTCCCGGCTGCTCCTCTTCTGATCCAGCTCTCTGCTATGGCTTGGGATAGCAGTAGAAGATGGTCAAAGTCTTTGGGCCCCTGCAGCCACGTGGGAGACCTGGAAGAACCACCTGGCTCCGGCCATTGCAGCCATCTGGGGAGTGAACCAGTGTATGGAAGACCTCTCTCTCTCTGTCTCTACCTCTCTCTGTAACTCTTTCAAATAAATAAAATAAATATTAAAAAAAATCGACTTTGATCAAAGCTGACAATCTCTTTCTAATTCATTTTACTCCATGACCTAGAACCCTAAATGCACTCTGCTCCTGTCAACACCCTTCTCCAAAACCTTCAAGACGCCTAGTAGAATACTGTTCAAGTTATTTAATTAGAATTTAAGGACCTCCCCATTGTAAACCAACTCTATTTTCCATTCCTCTGGTTCTGCTTTTAGCACTCCACCATCCTGTGTGACAGAGCTACAATCCCACTGTTCACCTCTATTTTTCTGCCCACTGTTTGCCCCTTCTGAAATATCCTCCCAGTTTATTTACACTCTACTTATCCTTCAAGGCCCATTCAGATCCCAATCCCAAGAAGCCTTTGAAACGGCTCTGCTCACTGTGATCCTAACCTGAAATTCCATTCAGAGCACGTACAGACTGCCATTTCTATGTACCTGTTCCTTCTACCTACACACATTATAAACTATTTCAGTGCAGGATATGTGTTTTTAACTTCAGGATCCAATACAAGTAACATACAAATACACATTTTCTTTTTAAAAAAAAATTTATTTGTTCATTTTGAAAGTCAGAGTTACAGAGAGAAGAGAGACAGAAAGATCACTATCTACTGGTTCACTCCCCAGATGGTCGCAACAGCCAGTTCTGGGCCAGGCTGAAGCCAGGAGCCTGGAGCTTCCTCTGGATCTCCTATCTAGGTGGCAGGGGCCCACAGACTTGGACCATCTTCTGAAGCTTTTCCCAAGCCCCAAGCAGGGAGCCGGATCAGAAGTGGAGCAGCTGGGAGTGAAACTGGCATCCTCACTAACGAAGGCTTTATCCTCTATGCCACAGAGCAGGCCCCACAGATACATTTTCTGAGACTGATGGTAACTCCCAAATCTGGCTTAAAAGCACCAGAAGATAGTACAAATTTTCTCAAAAGGCTTGACATTTGTTTTAAACAAAGTTCCACACAGACCACATGGTATATTTTAAGAAGGTCAAGAACAGGGTACTGTAGCTTTAAGCAGCACTCCAGCCTAAACAGATATGAGTTTAGAATAGTATTTGCTCATGTGTAGCCAGCTACTGGAGCATGAGAAACCGCAGAGGCCCTGTGAAGAGGGGCAGAGAGTGCGGCTGGTGGACACTCTTTATACTGCTTTCCTTTCTATAAACTACAGATGGTTGATCTAATGTCTGAGAGCTAGGCAATTTTTTTTTTTTTAATTTGAAAGGCAGAGAAACAGAGAAAGACAGGTAGACAACTTCCATCCTCTGCTTCACTCCCCATATGCCCAGAGTAACTGGAGTTAGGCCAAGTTGAGGTCGGGAGGAATGAACACAATCCGAGCCTCCAATGGATGGCAAGCACCCAAGTACTTGAGCTATCACCTGCTGCTCTCAGGGTGTGCATTAGCAGGAAGCCAGACTTGGAAGCTGAGCCAAGAGTTGAACACAGGCATCCTAAACTGGGAGGCAGGCATCCCAAGTGGTACCTTAACCACTGTGCCAAACACTTGCCCCTAAATAACTCTGTCTCAGCATCAATCATAGTTCATAATGACACACAGTAAGGACAACAGGATAATACACACTGCATATTTGTTATCAGTTATATTTGCATTATGAAAGACATAATAATTCAGCACTGCTTTTTTAACATGAGACAAAATAAAGTGTAGTTGAATAATCTCCATTTTAAAAAATTCCTCTGTGTCATTTGATTATGTTTCAGCATTTATCATCATTTCCCAAGATTTCTATGTACTATTTAAAAAGAGAGAATTCTGACACAATTGGGCAACAACACCTCAAGTAATTTGGCACAAACAGAAGTTGTTCTTGGTTATTACATTAAGTTTTGGTAAAGTGGAAAGTTGCTCTAATTTGCAAGGGAAGTTCAAGTTTCCCAGAATGAGACTTAAGAACATTAACGGTGTGAAAAATCTTTAAAAAAATGTTACTATGAAGAAATGTCATGTTCTATTCCTTAATAGAGCTTGAGAAACAAAATTCAACTTCATAATAAATATGGCAGAGAGAGCTGTTATCCTATGAAACAGTGAAACACATGAATGATACAGAAAAGAAAGGCAATATTGTGTGAGAAACACAAATTCTTAGGTATTTCCAGCATAGGTGATATGGGGCAAATTGAACCAAGGATTTAAGCTGGTATCATCTACTGTTATGAACTTACTTAAAAACAGATCAAAGCAAAACCAAAAAGAAGTTCATACTAAATTCTTACTTGCAAATTATTCTGCTTTAGTTGCTCATGTTTTATTTCAGTGGCCCTAGTGCCAAATTGCAGAGCTTTATATTGATCAAATCCAACAACAGCATTGTTCACATTATGTAACTGTTTGAATCAATCATGTCATCAAACCTAGGATCAGAAGCCAAAGAAGGCTGAAAACAACCCAATCACCTTTAGCGAAGATTTCTGGTTTTAAGCTGCATTCCAACACTGAGGTCTAATCCAGGAGCTGGAAAAGTAATCAAGCAGAGTGCCACACTGATTCTCAGCAGGGCTGTTACTCAGATTCTGACTGCGTCTTCCCTCCAAAACATCCACTGTTTCTCAAAATACTTCTCAAAAATCTGTATCCTCATGGAAAGAAAGGGAATGGACTAGATAATCTTTAAGGCTTCTTTAATCACTAAGACTAAATCTTTAGGAAAAAAACTTAACAAATTGTTAAACCTTTCCTAAACATTCATACTTTGTCTCACAAAGCAAGCTTTTGTTAACCCTTAAGAGAAACTAAGGCACAAATTCATTAAGAATCAAGAATTTCCTTGAGGCCAGAGCTATGGCACCGTGGGTAAAGCTGCTGCCTGTAGTGCCGGCATCCCATATGGGCTGCTCCACTTCTGATCCCGCTCTCTGCTACGGCCTGGGAAAGCAGCAGAGGATGGCCCAAGTGCTTGGGCCCCTGCACCTGTGTGGGGAACCTGGAAGAAGCTCCTGGCTCCTGGCTTTGGATGGGCCCAGCTCTGGCCATTGCAGCCATTTGGGGAAAGAACCAGTGGATGGAAGACCAGTCTTTCTCTGCCTCTGCCTCTCTGTAACTCTGCCTTTCAAATAAATAAATAAATCTTAAAAATAAAAAAAAGAATTTACTTGAGCTTGTTTAGAGCTACAGCCTGGGAAACACAGAGCTGAAGTCCTGAATTTGTGCCCTGAGAGCTTACAGATTTCAAACAGGTTCTAAAGGCAAAGGAGGGTGGCACAGGGGGTCATATCAGTTGCTCATCAAAAAGTAGCTTGGTGCAGGTGGGGCTGCATGCTCTCCTGTAAGTAACGGATTAGATAACTAAATGAACGTAAGAGACAGGGACAGGGACAAGAACTAAGAAATCCTCAAAAAAGGAAGGGGCTAAGAAGTGACAGGACCCTAATGGCTAACCAAGGAAAGGAGCCTTCCATTTTAATGAGAACTATAGTTGTCAGCATGGAAATAGCAGGATGAAGACTGTGCTAGAAAAGGAATGGACACATGCACAGGGTCCAGAACTCTCTGTCAGCACACGTGCCTGGAATCAGGTCCTCACGCCCTCTGGCCTAAAGCTTTCGGGGTGGCTCAGTCTGCTGTGTCTTTTTTGATTTTTAACGATTTCACACTTTTAAAGGTGTGGCCATCTGGCAAAGAAATTGTATCCATCCCATTAATTTCACTGAGGACCGGTCTCACCAAATGTATTACTGTTAGCCTTGCATGGGCTATAATGCAGTCTGCAACTGTGAGAGAAAGCATTTTTGTTTCACAAGAACAAGGAAGTGAAGCTGGTCCACCAACTCACCCAGTCTTTAAAGTTTCAGCAGAAGATGCTTTGTTTCAAGCCCCCTCCCTAATTCATGATTTAACTGCATAGCAATAGGCAGATGCAAAGGTATACTAATTCTGCAACCAATCCAAAAAATGCTATTAATCTTAAAATGATACAATACAGGGCTGGTGCTGTGGCGCAGTGGCTAAAGCCCCAGCCTGCAGCGCCAGCATCCCATATGGGTGCTGCTTCGAGTCCAGACTGCTCCTCTTCTGATCCAGCTCTCTGCTATGGCCTGGGAAAGCAGTGGAAGATGGCCCAAGTCCTTGGGTCCCTGCATCCACGTGGGAGACCCGGAAGAAGCTCCTCCTGGCTCCTGGCTTCAGATCAGCTCAGCTCTGGCAGTTGGGGAGTGAACCTACGGAATAGAAGACCTCTCTCTCTCTGGCTCTAACTCTCTCTGTAACTCTGTCTTTCAAATAAATAAAATAAATCTTAAAACAAAATTATACATTACTTGAAACTGAGGAACTGACTATGTCAACATTGTTGTCTGATTTCCCGTGGTTTATCCTTTCCTTTCTCTGTTCAAGCTTTCCCCCTAACCAGACCTGACGGGTTGTTACAATTTTGTCAAAAGAGGAGCCCTTCTCCTCCTGTACAATGCAGGTCCTTTCAAAGCAGGTCAAACCGTAACAATTCTGCAAAACAGTTTCTAACAGCCTTGGGAGAGTCTGGGAGACAGTGTGCATCTTCCATGCAGCTGAATATGTAGAGTTGATACCTGCATCTCAGATTTATCTAAACTCTCTTTCTCATATACGTGTCTGTTAAATAGTGAGAGGCAGAGAAAGAGACCCCTCCCATTGGCTGGTTCACTACCCAAAAGTCTGCAACAGCTGAACCTTCAGGGGGCAACCAGGAACTCAATTCAGGTCTCCCATCTGGGAAGCAGGAATGGCGATCTGAGCAATCACAGCTGCTTCCCGAGGTCTGCATTACCAGGAACCTGGATTTTGGTGAAACTGACGGGAACATGGACGTCCTAACCAGCATCTTGACCCCTAGACCAAACACTGTCCCTTGTATATATATTTTTAATATTAACAGTAGTGAGTCCTAGTTTGTGTATAAAAATCCATTTCCCTTGGGGCCAGCACCATGGCATAGCAGGTAAAGCTGCGCCTGCAGTGCTGGTATCTCACATGGGCGCCGGTTCTAGTCCCGGCTGCTCCACTTCTGATCCAGTTCTCTGCTATGACCTGGGAAAGCAGAAGATGGCCCAAGTGCTTGGGCCCCTGCATCCACAGTGGGAGACCCAAGGAAGCTCTTGGCTCCTGGCTTTGGATTGGCCCAGCTCTGGCCGTTGCAGCCACCTAGGGAGTGAATCATTGGATGGAAGACCTCTCTCATTCTCTTCCACTCTTTCAAATAAATAAATAAATCTTTTTTAAAAATCCATTTCCCTTCTTTTCCATGTCCTGAAAATCGTTATGGCATGCTAATTATGTAGATCAAAATTTCCAGTTACAGTCCTGTCTTTCTGCTACTTGCCATTTAATGACTTTTGTATGACAGGTGCATATCTTTACTGTGTGAGCGCCCTGAGGACAGAGTCTGCCTTGTTACGCTCACCACGGCACAGGGACTTTTAAAGCAATGGTAGACACTACACATATTTCCTAAGCATCACTACCATTATCTCACCTTAAAATTAAAGTGACATTTTAAGAAATTAAGGTCAAACTTGCACTCAGGTCTGCATAATCCCCTATTTCTCTGGAGATTAACAAATTGACTGACATTATCTTGGCGATGTGTTTAAGTTCCTTTCAGGAACTTTGATCACTGCTGCTGTTACTTCCACCATGTAGGGACTTGCTGACTTCCTCTTTGCTTACTTCTGTACTGGGCGGTCAGTCTCTTCCGTTTTAATTTCCTTGAAAGAGTGCCAGATTGTCCCTACTTGTTTGCTAAGGCTTCTAGTTAAAGCGAGGGGTTTTGTCTTTCTGAGCACAATGGTAAGAGTTTAAGGAGACAGCAGAATCAACCTAACAACATACGTACGTACGTGGAAGCCACCGCGCGGTCAAGGCACGGGATGCTTAGTCTATCATCCATGGTATGAGTGTTTCCTACATGTCTTAAGATTTTTGACTTTCGAAATCCTCAGCCCACGGCATCTGCTGCCCAGCAGCTATGTGACACGACAGTTTGCAGCCTGCCTTGGTTTGTGCTCTATGGGATGGGGGAGGGAGCTCTAATTACGCCAGATACCTCCACGGTACAGTCACCCATGGTGACTGGTCATCTAGCCCAGGTACTAACCAGGAGCCCTGTCCCGGAAGTCCGAGGCCACGCCGGGCCTGCACACTTCCTCCGCAGAGGCCCCTCCCGTGGCCCGAGCGAGGTCCCAGCCCACAACTCCGTCCGTGGTGGCCATCTGGGCTGCCCCACTAGAATGCAGGGCACCGGAAGGGCCCTACCCCGGGCGGCCCAAGGCGCTCCTTCCCCGCAGACGGTGCCAGGAGGGAGGAGCGCCCCGCGGCCGTCAGCGCCCCAGAGGACAGGCGCGTGCTGCCACCCCAGCCCCGGGCCCCAGAGGACCCGCCGCGGCCCAAACCCCTCACCCCTCACCCTGCCCGAGGGGAAAAGGGCGAGAGAAATCTGAGGTCCTCCGGGGACATGGGCCAGGACCTCTCAGGTGACCTGACGCGAACCGGGGACGCCCAGCTCGCACGTCCCACTCGATCCGCACGCGAAGCCGGGGACCCGGCCCCACCCGCACGCCGCCGCAGCCAATCCGGAGCCCTCTCCGGGCAGCCCCGCCCGCGCGCGCACGCACGCACGCGCACGCCCTGCCGGCGCCGGGGCGCCCGTGTGCTGTGTCCTACCTTCTGATTGGCTGGATCCGGCGGTGGGCGGGACAGGGAGAAGCCTGCCGGATGCGGCGCGCGCGGTTGGGCCAGAAGCCGGTTGGAGGGTTTTTGGGGTTGTTGCAGTCGGTAAGTGAAGCGTGGAGTATTGTGAGATCTGGGCACCCGGCTGTGGGGAGGGAACAAGTGGGGGCAGCCAGAGGGCCTTGGAAGGGTTGGGGGCCTAGCGGCCGCGACTGGACTGAGGGGGCGAGGTGTAGCTGGCGCGGCCCAGGCCCGACCTTGAGGATCGGGGCAGGTGTGGGGTCGGAGGACAGGGCCCGGGGACAAGGGGCGGCGAGCGCACGAAGCGGAGGCCTGTGGAGTGAGTGCCCCGAGTGGGGAAGACTCGCGGGTGGGGAGTGGGCGAGAGGCGGGGAGGCGGGGTGTTGCCGGCGCCCACCTCGGGAGCCCGCGGCCGGCGCCGCGTGGGGCCGGGTAGAGCGAGCGGGGCTCCGGCCATGGGAGTCCTGACAAGGTCACAGGGGGCGAGGTGCGGGGGACGGCGAGAAGCCCGAGGACCTTCCGGCCGTGGTCTCCCGCCCCCGGACGCGCCGTGCCCGCCCACCCTCTCCGCCTGCCCGGCGAGGGCCAGCAGGCCTCGGGCCCCAGTGAGGCATCCGCGCTCGGACCCTGCCGGGGAGGTTTTTACAAAGCGCGGGGCCCTGCAGAACAGGGGCAGCCACAGTGATTCAGCACTCGGAGGCCTGTCTCGGGTCGGTCTCAGTGTTCTTGTGCCTTTGGGAGAGCCCTCCTTAGTATTTTACTAAACTTACCGAAGAATTCCAGTTCTCCGAGGCACCGAACGTCTGGCTGTCCGGTGCCTCTCTCCGCATCTCTTCAGCTTTCTGGGTCATTTGGGTAGATGAGAAAGCAGTCATTTAGGAACACTCAGCAGTGGTGTTAGTGAAAAACCTTTTCACATCAGTCCCTTTAACTTTTTTTTTTTAAGCATCTTTTTCTTGAAAATTTTTAAAGAGATTTATGTTTGTGTTTCAAAGTCGGAGTTTGAGAAAAAAGAGGGGGAGATCTTCCATCCACTGGTTCACTCCACAGGTGGCTGAAGCCAGGAGCTTCCTCTGGGTCTCCCACGTGGGTGGCAGGGACCCCCAGCACTTGGGCCGTCCTCCGCTGCTTTTCCCAGGCTAGTAGCAGGGAGCTGGACCGGAGCCCACTATGCCACAACGCCGCCCCATTTTATCTTGAAATGTGCACCTGAAGTGTTCTGGATCAGAAAGGGGTTATCATTAGTTCTTTAAAGGAAGCAATAACCACATCCCCCACATCCTGATTGCTACCCCAGAGGCTGCTTTGTGAAAGTCAGATCAGATGCCCCATCTGTACAAGCTTCGGGGGGTGAAGAACACAGAACGACAGGTTTTCTTCTGTTGTTGTACAGACTGGAAAGGGAATGCATCCCCTTCCTCCTGAAAGGAGGGGAAACACTTGGTGCTCTGTCGACTGGTTACACAACTGCAGTCATCCAGGGTGAGATGATTCGAAAACCACACACTTCCCTGCTTTCAAGGACAATCCCCAAGTGATGTCTTAGTTTAAGAGAATTAAGGTTAAGGGAGGGAAGCATGCTTTTATATCGAAGCTTCTAGTGTTACGTGGATTGTGGTCTATGGTAGTTTTTTGTTTTGTTTTGACAGGCAGAGTGGACAGTGAGAGAGACAGAGAAAAAAGGTCTTCCTTTTGCCGTTGGTTCACCCTCCAATGGCCGCCGCGGCTGGCGCACCGCGCTGATCCGATGGCAGGAGCCAGGTACTTCTGGTCTCCCATGGGGTGCAGGGCCCAAGCACTTGGGCCATCCTCCACTGCACTCCCTGGCCACAGCAGAGAGCTGGCCTGGAAGAGGGGCAACCGGGACAGAATCCGGCGCCCCGACTGGGAGTAGAACCCGGTGTGCCGGCACCGCAAGGCGGAGGATTAGCCTAGTGAGCCGCGGCACCGGCCTTATGGTAGTTTTATCTCTCATGTTTGCAAGAAACCAGGACCTGTTCGGGTTCTTCTTGTTTCTCCTTTCATCGGTACAACATAAGAATTATAAAAGAAATAAGCATTTAGGTACCTACAGTTCGTCATTTTCTTACTGATTAAACTTTACAGATGTGGATGATTGCTATTTTTCAGTAAGTATTCGTAGATAAATTACCTGAGAATAATTCTAATTGTTCAGAAATATAACTTAAATTTATTAAGCAAACATTTTGTGTTATACTTAGTGAATAAAGGGCATTGTGCCAGGCAGTGGACATAGACTTAAGCAGGGCAGGTAGAGGCCTCTGACTTCAGGAAATTCTAGCAAAAGAAACAGACAATTTAAGTAGGCTTTTGGGAGGGTTACCATAGAGAAAGTGCTGGGTCCTATTACTGCATAACCAAAGCACCTGTCATAAACTTAGGCAGTCAGACGATTTCCCAGAGGTCTGTTCAGATAGGAACCTGAAAAAATGAAAGAGTGAGCTAGGAAAAATGATCTGAAGAGGATGGGCAGTGTGGGAAAAAAAGGAGGAATCAGCTTGTGCAAAGGCTTGGAGGTATACAGAGCAAATAGAATGATGTGGTTAGATGGAGGTTAGGGAGGGAGTTGGAAAGGATGTTTGTGATAAACACAGTTATATCTCTGAGAAGCTTACAACTGGGTATGAAGACGACTAAAAACATTCCATTCTGCAATTAATGTTAAATCCCTCCATCCAGTCCATTTATGCAGTTTCTTCAAAGGCAATCTCAACTCCTTGTGAAACTTCCCAAACCTTTGGCTAGAAGGCCATACCCCACTAAATTCAGTCTTCATTGTCTTGTTACACTGTCATCCCAGTTTTTTAAAATAACTAATTTTTGAGTCACTGTTTGTGTTATTACTCAAGTTTTATCTCTTTAGATTTTCAGTGAGCATAATGAACCTTGAGCTTATGGACCTGGTACAAAGTAAAAGCTCAATAAGTAGGGAGTTCATTTAGTTGGGAAAAAATAGAATATAAAAAAGGAAGTCTAGTTCTAATCCGAGTTTTCTCCTATCTAGCCAAGGTTTTCTTTTCTGTCAGATGATGGGATTGACTCTGCTCAATGGGGTGGGGCTTAGCGGGATAAATCCCTTTTCAAACTAAGCATCCTCCCCCACACACCCCTCTCGCGTTTTCTCTGAAAATGTTATCTGTCACTAGCCCCTCCTTGAATAGAAAGGCAATGAACTGTGGCAGGCCTTTGGGTATAGTAGTGTAAAGCCTCTGTCTGTGATACCGACATACCACATGGGCACTGTGTGCTCCACTTCCTATCCAGCTTCCTGCTGATGGCCTGGGAAAAGCTGCAGATGGCCTAGATGTTTGGGCCCCTCCCACCCATGTGGGAGACCAATGTGAAGCTCCTGGCTTCTGCATAGCCCAGTGCAGCCTGTTGTGGCCATCTGGGGAGTGAACCAATGAATGGAAAATTTGTCTGCCTCTCCCTCCCTCTCTGTAACTCTGACTTTCAAATAAATAGATAAATCTTTGAAAAAAAGAAAGGTATTGAATGAGAGCTGTTGTGATAGGGATGAAGAAAGTGTACACATTGTTGTGACAAAGGTAGAACTGAATTTACTGTCTCACTGTGATGAAATGCCTAATAACTTCCTGAGAACAGATGACTAAAACAGAAGAAAGGAGACTTTGCTCTCTGTGGTAATGTCTGTTCCTGTTATATAACTATCAGGCTAGTTTATTGCCTTTTGAATACCATTTAAAGGAATAATATAAAAAGAAGGTAGAGCATTTTAAGGGGGAAGCTAGGGAATGCAAGGTATATAAAAAGGAAGGCAGATCTAAACTTAGAATTCATTCATTCAGGTGGCCTGCAGTTTTGTGCTACAGTGATATTAACAGTGATAACCCTAGGTAATAATACTATAAAAAAACTAAAACACTATCTTGTGCTGAATTGAATATAAATTAGGTTTAAAAGGAAGAATTTCTAGCAACGTTATTTAAAATGAAAAGCTTTGTCCCTAAAGGGAATAAATAATGAAGTAGGTAGAAATTTTGACTGTTCAGAATAACTTATCCTTTTCCCAAAAACAATCACCATTGATAACAAATTAGTATAATAGGTGGGAAGTTGCTCAGAGGTGAGAATTGAAGCCAGATTATTAATAAGTCTGCATTTGAAAGCAATAAAAACCGCTATTAACTACACTTAAAAATGCTTAGTAGGATTTCCCAACATATTGAAGAAGCAATAGGGATTATCACTTTGGTTGGAAAGTTGTCCAGTTGAAGTTGATTAAGAATGAGGATAGCTAGAAAATTAATAGCTACTGTCTTAACTGATAGAAGTTTGTTTTTTTAAATTTCACTGTTTTTAGTATGGTAGGGGGGCCAGCCCTGTGGCATAGCAGGTAATGACATCCCATGTAAACACCAGTTCGAGTCCCAGCTGCTCCACTTACTATCCAGCTCCTTACTAATGCACCTGGGAAAGCAGTGGAAGATGGTCCAAGCACTTGGGCCCCTGCATCCTTGTGGGAGACGTGGCAGAAGCTTCTGTGTCCTAGCTTTAGATTGGCCCAGCTCCTGCTGTTGCAGCCATTTGGAGAGTAAACCAGCAGCTTCAAGATTTCTCTCTAACTGTAGCTTTCAAAAAAATAAATATATCTTAAAAGAAATAAAATGAAGTAGATAATTTGAAAGGGGCCGGTGTTGTGGTGTAACAGATTAAGCAGCCATTTGCAGTGTGGCATCCCATATGGGCACCAGTTTGAGTCCTGGCTGATCTACTTTTGATCCAGCTCTCTGCTGATGTACCTGGAAAAGCAGCAGAAGATGGTCCAAGTGGTTGGGCCCCTGCACGAATTTGGGAGACCCGGATGAAGCTCCTTGTTCCTGGCTTCTGTCTGGCCCAGCTGCAGCCGTTGTGGCCATTTGGGGAGTGAACCAGCAGGTGGAAGAGCTCTCTCTCTTTATCTCTCCCCCTCCTCTCCCTTTTCCTTCTCTCTCTGCCTCTGCATCTCTAACTCTGCCTTTCAAATAAATAACTCCCTAAAAGTAGCTACAGGTTAAAAATAGTGAATTTTTAAAAATAGCTTTTAAAGTTCATGGATAACACACGTGTGTTTTCATGGAAAACTAGAATATTTTAATTATGGGTATTAATCATTATAGATGTTTTTACTTACAGAATCTCATAGAAACTCTCTTTCAGGAAGATTCTTCAAACAACCAATATGTCAACCAATACAGATGTTTCTCTTTCTTCATATGATGAAGATCAGGGATCCAAACTTATCCGAAAAGCTAAAGAGGCACCATTTGTCCCCATTGGTAAATTTGATTTTGACATTCTAATAATTAGTTGGCTGTAAGTGTGAAACAATAGAAACCTGGTAAGCTTGTTCATCTAGCATATCCTAAAAGAATTTACTTTCAAATATTTTTTGTTATGTTACAATTTGCCGCAATTGGCATGATAAAAATCTTATAAAAGTGTTCTGTGTGTATTTAGTCTTGTTTTATTGACTATTTCACTGAACAGTAGACTCCAAGACTACTCTTAGGACTTACTAGGCTTAAGAAAACTATTAAATTCATAGTTAGGGTTTATTACATTGGAAGCACACAGATTAAAGCAAAAGCTTATGGGATGAAGTCCAGGAGACATAATGCACAAGCTTCCAGGTTTTCCTTTCCAGTGGAGTGACATGGGGTGCACTTAATTCTTCCAGCAATGTTGTGTCAAGTACTGCCATCCAGGGAAGTCCACCAAATCTTCGTGTCAGGGTTCTACTGGGGATCAGTCATATACAAATGCAGTGCCCCTGAAGGCCTTGCAGCATATAAAGGATATCAGTAAATTAGATGGTGTATTTCAGAAACAAAAAACAAGTATAAATTATATTAAAGTGTTAAAATAGTAGAAACAATGACTTTGAAGTCAGAAGTAAGAAAGGATACATACAGATATTATTATTACTGGAGATCCCAAATAAGATTCAAATGAAAGCTGGTATATGTACCACATTCTAAAGTTTCTGTTCTCCCAAAATTTAGAAATTCATTGAAATCCAAATATAAACCCCACTTGGACATTTTTACCCTGTTACAGAATTTGATAGGTCAATTTCAAAGTACCAGATAAGCTTTTTGTGTGAAGATAGAGTAATGCAAGTATACTAGCTTATGAGGTATGCTTTGTACATGACATTGCTGGCATCTCAGATCAATGCAAAATGTATACCCAAAGCACTGTTTTCAAAAATTAACCATATGAATGGAAAGAGAAAAAAGGGAGATTTCACCTCCTATCATACCCTCAGAGATAGATTAGTACTCAGTGTTAAAACAACAATATAGGCCGGCGCCGCGGCTCAACAGGCTAATCCTCCGCCTTGCGGTGCCAGCACACCGGGTTCTAGTCCCGGTCGGAGTGCTGGATTCTGTCCCGGTTGCCCCTCCCAGGCCAGATCTCTGCTGTGGCCCTGGAGTGCAGTGGAGGATGGCCCAAGTGCTTGGGCCCTGCACCCCATGGGAGACCAGGAGAAGCACCTGGCTCCTGCCTTCAGATCAGCACGGTGTGCCGGCTGCAGCGCGCCGGCTGCGGCGGCCATTGGAGGGTGAACCAATGGCAAAGGATGACCTTTCTCTCTCTCTCACTGTCCACTTTGCCTGTCAAAAAAAAATATATATATATATAAAGAAATAGAGGAACTGGGGCTGGTGTCGTGGCTCAGTAGGTTTATCCTCAGCCTACGGTGCCAGTATCTCATATGGGCACCAGTTCTATTCCTGGCTGCTCCTCTTCCAATCCAGCTCTGCTATGGCCTGGGAAAGCAGAGGAAGATGGCCTAAATGCTTGGGCCCCTGCACCTACATTGGAGACCAGGAAGAAGCACCTGGCTCCTGGCTTCAGATCAGCTCAGCCGCAGCCATTTGGGAAATAAACCAACAGATGGAAGACCTTTGTCTCTCCCTCTCACTGTAACGCTACCGCTCAAATAAATAAAATAATTAAAAAAAAAATAGATGAACCTAAATTCTGGAGTCGAGAAGGCTTGACACCAGATTCTGTCCCGGTTGCTCCTCTTCCAGTCCAGCTCTCTGCTGTGGCCCGGGAAGGCAGTGGAGGATGGCCCAAGTGCTTGGGCCCTGCACCCACATGGGAGACCAGGAGGAAGCACTTGGCTCCTGGCTTCAGAGCGGTGCAGTGCGCCGGCCATGGCAACAATTTAGGGGGTGAACCAACGGAAAAGGAAGACTTTTCTCTCTGTCTCTCACTAACTCTGCCTGTCAAAAAAAAATATATTCAAAATATACAATAATTGTAATTCAATTAGGAAAAGATAAGCAACATAAAACAAGCTAATTCAAAGAAGAGGAAACCTGAATGGCCAATCAAAATGAAAATTTGTTCAACCAGTAAACATACAAAATTAAACAAGATATTTTATATTTGTGAAAGTTGTAAAAATGGAAAAAACAAGGTGAAAAAAAGTAGTGCTGTTTGGAGTATGGGAAAGCCAGCCCATCAGCGTGTTGGCACAAATACAATTAAGCATTATGTGATATGTGTGCACATTGATTTGCAGCACCTTATGAAAGTAGCATAATGGGAGCAGCTCCAGTGTCTGTCAGCAGGGCAGTGTAAATGTGAATTCATGGGCCCCAAAGAAGGCATTTATGTAAGTGACAACTCAGGTGGCAGCAAGAATATTTTATATTTTATTTCATCCTTTTAAAATGTACTAAATATCTAAGGACAGAAGTACTTAAAATATGATAAATGTGCAAGCACAATGTGTTGTAAGTCTTGAGATATTTTATGTGGAAACAATAGTTAATTCCCAATCACAGTCTAACAGTCATGACTAACCATATTATTCTAATACAGTTTTACAGTTGATTAGTTGTGGTGTTATGTGTATTTTTATGTATATTTGGTTTAGTGATTTTACATCTATATTCATAATTTATATTGCTTTTTCTCACTTTATCTTAATTTTGTTTTGGTATCAAGGTTTCCTTAAAAAATGTTTTGGGGGGCTGGCGCTGTGGTGCAGCAGGCTAGAGCCCTGGCCTGAGGCGAGGGATCCCATATGGGCGCTGGTTCTGGTCCCAGCTGCTCCTCTTCTGGTCCAGCTCTCTGTGTGGCCGGGGAAAACAATGGAGGGGGGCCCAAATCCTTGGGCTCTGCTCCCATGTGGGAGACCAGGAGGCTCCTGGCTCCTGGCTTCAGATAGGCGCGGCTCTGGCCACTGTGGCCATCTAGGGAGTAAACCAGCAGATGGAAGACCTCTCTATCTGTCTCTACCTCTCTCTGTAACTCTTTCAAATAAATAAAATAAATCTAAAAAGAAAAGTTTTGGAAAAAATATACTGCCATCTTTTTTTTAATGTTTTGGAATACAAATGCAGAATGTCCTTACAATTTATTAGATCTTGCTTATAAAACTATTTTAGTCTTATGGGAGTCAATCTTAGATTATACTTTTAATTCTTTCTGTTATTGATATATGAAGATATTTTATATTTCCTTTGGAATTTATTAATTTGTATTTTCCTCAGAAATCAATTCATTTCACCCAGATTCTCAAATTTAATTGAGAAGAGCAGATATCTCAATTATATCCTCTTGTAATGTATATTTGTTTTCTGTTTAACCTACATCTATATTTAGTAAAATAAGTTTTTTTTTCCTCCCATCTATTTTATTTTTTATTTATACTTTGTTTCCTTTTATTTTTCTTGTAATGATTTGGAAGTTCTGCAGCTATTCCTGTAGTGTTGGTGGTTATCTTTACCTTGTTATTCAGGGTATTTTTAAAAATGTAATTATAGTGTTAAAATGAATAAATTCATTCCTTAACTCAAGATAAAACCTTTAGCCACCAAATACAAATAAAAATAATAACAATAAAAAATACCTTTAGCCACGTTTGTTTTGTTGTAGTAAAAGTACATCAGTTGATGGTAGAATCATCTGGATCCCTCCCCAGGCCCCTTACACACTTTTGACTGTTTTACAGGAATGGCGGGGTTTGCAGCAATTGTTGCATATGGACTGTACAAACTGAAGAGCAGGGGAAATACGAAAATGTCCCTTCACCTCATTCACATGCGTGTGGCGGCTCAAGGCTTTGTTGTAGGGGCAATGACTCTTGGTAGGTTCTCACAGGAAATTTCAAATTTATTAAGCATGTCTTTACAAACAAAACAAGGTATGACCTGTGTAAAAATTGAATACAAGTAATTCAAGTAGTGACATAGTTTACCTGTATATGATATATTCTACTGAGGTTTTAAAGAAAGAAGAAATAGTAGTCCTGTCCATCACTGAGTTTATAGTTTCATTGAAGAGTCTAGACATAGAAATAGGATTGGTGGTAACATCCATTATCTGTGAGAGACATTTTAAAGTATAGATATTACATGCTTTTAGTGGCATTATAATTTATTAACTGGTATCATGGAACAAGAGTTACTCCTTTTTGAAGTTTCCAGCTAAATATTCTTTGTTTTTAAAAACAAATAGGAGTATTCAAACATTGTGAGTTAGTCATGGCATCTTTGAGCTACTTGGGAAACTATGTAAACTTTGTGAAAAGAGTTTTAGAAATGTAAACTATTAAGGCAAAGGGGTTTTGTTACCTTTGTAGATACTCCACATTAGCTATTAAGAAATTTTAAAATTTTTCATAATATCAAATGTTTAACTAGTATTCTTTTTCTTTAGGTATGGGCTATTCCATGTATCGGGAATTCTGGGCGAAACCTAAACCTTAGAAGAGATGCTGGCTTGGCCTTGTTGGAGATGCTTCCTTTAGTTAGACATCTCATATTGAGGTTATGTGTTATATCGAAAATAAATAATTTGAGTGGGTTTAGACAATAATACATGGTATTTTGAATATGGACCTCCTCGTGACCAAATTATTAGTGACTAGTTCACTAATAGGTCTCATTTTACACCTGGTATTAAAATGTTCTCCCTCCACCCCAACCCTTGTGATGAAATTAGTCCTAAAGATCACAGCAGGCCAATGCTGCAGTTATTCCCAGTTTGCTGCAGTGTCTCATGCTTCGTGTGTTGGAAAGGAGTCCTGTTTACCCAGTTAATTCACTTTTTTCTGCCTGCCTCATAGACTGGATGAATATTTCAGTTTTTGGGATTGGTTATCTCTGAAAGAACTCTTTTTCAAAAAGTTCATGGAATATAATTTGTAAAGCCTCCCACACCTGAATGTGTGTGTATGTGTGTGTGTGTGTACTTGTGTATGTACACAAACAAAAGGTAGCAAGCTTTTAAGACAGCTGCATAGTAGTATTTATTTCAGAATCATACTTGTAGATGTGAGACTAATTTAATTATGGATTCCAGGTTAGCTCTTTTGTAAAAACTGCAGAATTATATTTTTGCTGCTGTTATACTAGCATAATTTCTAAATGTCACCTTGAAATAGAAACATGTATTTTAACTGCTAATACAAAGGTAAATTAACACTTTTAAAATGTGTGCAGTGTTTTTTAATTTTCTGTGTAAGACTCATAAATGTTAAATTACCTATAGTGGAAGTGATCAATAGTTTATGAGCAAGCTGGTTGGTCAGACGTTATACACAAACTTTGATATACTACAGGATACATTACTGCAGTTGTGAAATCTCTTGTCTAACCTGAACTTACATTCCATGGTGATAGCATGATCTACATATTGTTATTAAAGTAAGTAAACATATTAAATGTCTTGTATTTATTTCAGTTTGGAAAAAGAGTAGCACAGAAATTAAGTTCCAAGAGAATCACAGAATATTTTGTACCTTTGGTGGAACCAGAGTTAAAGAGTATCAAATAAAAATTATAGCTGACATTTATAGAGCATCTACTGTGTGCCATCCACCAGTGTAAGCACTTACACATGTGTAATATCCAGTAAGCTTCCTAACAACCCCAAGAGATAGGAATCATGCATAATTTCATTTGAGCTTAGCAACTCAGAGGAGCTATAGTCCTGTTTGTTTGTTTTCAGTTTAGATGAGTGTCCTTTAAGGAGGACGACAGTCCATTCTTTCAAAGCATTTTTGTTTACAGAGAATATAGAATGGTGAGTAAAATGGTAGCTGCCAACAAGTATTAGAGACTTGAAATATTGGCCTTTGAAGTGAATACAACAGTTATAAAACTATGAAATTAGACTTGGACTAGGTAACTTCGGTGGTCCTCACTGAACGATACATCACTGTGTAGCTTTATGTGAAAGTGCTTTCAAAATACATCTATGAGGCCAGCACGGTGGCACACGCAGCGGTTAAGCCTCCGCTTGTGATGCTGGCATCCCACACAAGCAGATTTGAGTCACGGCTGCTCCACTTCTGATCTGGGTTCCTACTACTGTGCCTGAGAAAGCAGCAAAAGATACCCCAAATACTTGGGCCACTGCCACCCACATAGGAGACCTGGATGGAGTTCCAGGTGCCTGGCCCAGCCCTGGCCATTGTGGCCATTTGGGGAGTGAACCAGCAGGTGGAAGATCTGTAACTGTCTTTCAAATAAAACATACATTATATTACGAAGGAGTATTTTCTCAGCTTTGAATGGATATAAAATGCATTTAGGCAATACTAACAATTGTTTGTTTCTTAAAAAAAAAAAAAAGTTTATTTGAAAGTTACAAAGAGGTAGAGCTAGAGAGAGTGAAAGGTCTTCCATCCGCTGGTTCACTCCCCAAATGATCACAATGTCCAGAGCTGAGCTGACCCAAAGCCAGGAGCCAGGAGCTTCTTCTGGGTCTCCCACATGGGTGCAGGGGCCCAAGAGGTTGGGCCATCTTCTGCTTTCCCAGGCCATAGCAGAGCGCAGGATCAGAAGTGGTGTATCCGGGACTCAAACCTGCCCATATGGGATGCCAGCCCTGCAGGTTGGGGCTTTAACCCACTGCACCACAGCACTGGCCCCAACAATTGTTTCTTGAAGGATAAACTTTCTGTAGAGGAATGAATTTTAGAAATTTTCTTTTTTTTTTTTTTTTTTTTTCCTTAAAGATTTCTTTGAAAGTCACAGTTACAATATGAGAGAAAGGAGAGTGAACCAGTGCTCCAGTAACAGCCAAAATAAGCCAAGGAATCTGCCTCAGTTAAAATTTGACATCCTATCTCAAAGTAGAACCACCTCCTCATGGAGACCTGTAGTCCTATCCCAGCCCATGATCCTGTTGAAGCCTGTATGTGGTATTCATCATGCTTTGTTGTCATCACTTAATGCCAGCCTTCCCTGCTGTATTCTAAGTAATCTAGAGATTTAAAGTGTATGGGAAGATTGCATAGGTCACACACTATGCCATTTTACATAAGGAACTTGAAGATCCTCGTTTTGATAGCCTGGAGTGGGGAGGGTGGTCCTGGAATCAATCCCCCTTCTGATGCAGAGGGATGACTAATGACTGCCTATTTTCTAGTCAGGAAGCAACCGTGACATCTGGTGGTGAGAGCTGGAATTTGACTCTGCACTTAACAAGCACCCTAATTAAACTTGTGTGTCAGAGTAAGAATTTTGGAGTGGCCCAATCCACTCCATAATAGGATTGGTCATGTAGGCCATGTCTCACACATGAGCAAATGCTGCTCAGAGCTTCAGGGACTTGAAAGTTAGGTTCTGGGGCCTGTGCTGTGGCATAGCAGGTAAAAGCCACTGCCTGCAGTACCAGCATCCCATAAGGGCACTGGTCTGAGTCCCAGCTGCTCCACTTCCAATCCAGTTCTCTGGCCTGGGAAAGCAAAAGAAGATGGCCCAAGTCCTTGGGCCCCTGTGCACGCATGTCAGAGACCTGGAAAAGCTCCAGGCTCCTGGCTTTGGATTGGCTCAGCTCCAGCAGTTGAAGCCATCTGGGGAGTGACCAGCAGATAGAAGGCCTTTCTCTGCCTCTGCCTCTGCAACTCTGCCTTTCAAATAAATAAATAGGGAAAAATTAGGATCTATCCCTATGTAAATCTACAGCCCATCACATCACAGCTCCTAAAGTAAAACTGAACAAATACAGTATTCACACAGTTCTCTGTGAAACAGTACAAATGCCAATTATTATTTTAAAACTTGGTTCTTTTTGAAAGCTTTTCCAATAGAATGGGAAAATTTGAAAGGGAATCTGAGCATTCAATTTTGACTGGACTGGCATTTTGTCAATGAATCATTTGCCAATACCAGCATTGCTCATGCAACCTGGTTTCATGTTTAGACAAAGGAAGCGTACTTTCTCTTTCATCACTGAAATGAAGCAAGAAAAAAAAAAAAGAATTTCAGTAAGACAAAAATTAGGGAACTTCCTCCTGGATTCATTAGTGATAAGTGGGTCTAGGGAACCAGTTGGTTCCCTCAGAGTAACCCAATAACACATTCTCTAGTGTTCTGACCTTCTTAGGTTGGTGTTAGCTCTTTTTCCTGTACCCAGTGGGACTCTGAAGTGTTTCAGAGTGACTGCAATTTTGCCATCACCTTTCAGTTCTTAATCTCACCTTGTCTATAAGCATATTTATTGTCTTCTCTGTCCCTTCCTAGCTGGCTCATTTCTGTCAGTGGTATCCCTATTCCAACCCCTGCCTGCCTCACCTGCTGGGCTCACACTCTTAGAGGTACCTTTCTTTCCTCACATTTTTTTTGTTGTTGTTGTTGTTGTTGTTGTTGTTGTTGTCTCTTAAACGAATTACCAAATCTTATTAGGGTTGCATAAATAGAGTCTCTTGTTACCCAAATTTGCCCTGCCATTCCCTGTGGGCCAACACTAGGCCTTTCACTTTCTGTTGCTGCCACCTAGTGCTAGTCTTTATAAAACAGAAGCCAAGGATGTCCCCACAAAGGGACCTTGCTGTGGCGGTGGTAAATTAAATAGCAGTAAGTGCACAAGTCACTGGGGACCTACTCAACAGGGGAGAAACTCAGAATTACTGCATCAAGATACTGCATCCAAGTGCTCTGAAAAACCAATGTAAACCAAGAATGGGATTGAGAAATTGGGGGCGGAAATTAAGACATACTGCCAGCCCATCATGCTGAAGGCTTGGTGGGCAGCCAAGGTATACCTCATCCATCAAAGAGGTCCCTTGGAACTGAGGATTGATGAGTCTTGGCAGAACACTGAGTATTCTAATAAAGTCAACATACAATGAATGAGATCACCATATATACAAACACATTTAGACAAAATAGCTCTGTGGATAAAATAAAATTGACTACAACCAAAATGGTGTTACACTAAACCACAAAGTGTCCTGGGGGGAGTTCTAAAAGAGGCTAATGGCCGACAAAGCCCAAATCCATCAGAACTCCAGCAAGAAGGGCCTTGACCTTGGAGAAAGTGAACTATTTGTATTGGGGGAAGGGGGCCTTGATAGTGCAGTGGAATAATTTACTAAGGCTTAATCTTGGGTCAAAAATATCTCAAAGCAGCTTCTCTTTGTTGGCTCTGAACCCATGCTCCAATATCTTTGTGATGACTCGGTTTTTATGGGTGTGTGATTCTGGGAAGGGAGAGGCTCTGTATATGGGTCACAAACTCTGAATATAAACTAGTGGCTCAGTGTTCCTGGTTTACTTATCAGTTAATACCATAACTGGGAAAGTCTAACTTGACGAGATACTCATAGTATGACCAAACTGAAGTCTAGTGTGGAAAGGTCTGACGAGGAGAAAGTCAGATGGTTATAAACTTACTTCCATTATCAGGCAAATAGCTAAAACTGCAGTAATATAAATACTATGTACTATGGCTAAAATGATAATCTAGATAACTGAACAGCATTCCGCAGTTTCCAGAGCACTGTGATGACACAGTGATCATGGCAAAGAGGATACTATTACTGTTTAAGTAGACAGTTGAGGTTTGTGACTTGATGTCAGAGCAGCAACTAGTCTCACTTAGGGCTGTTGTTTTGCTTCTCATAGCAAGTAGGATCATCACTGCTTATTATATTTACCTATCTGTGAGGAAAAATACAACTTCAAAGAGGAGAAATCTATGTGGTGACTTTAAGAAAAACATGCATAAAGCTCACATTTTAAGGTTGAAGCTGTATGGTACTGTGGGAAGAATCTCTTAGGGATTAGGAATGGAAAGTAGAACCATACAAATACATTCAACTCGTTTAAAAATTGTGACAAATATTTATAACATAGGACTCGCCATTTTAACCATTTTTCAGTTATGATTCAGTGGAACCAAGTATTCTCAAAATGCTATGCAACTATCACTACCATTGACCTTCAGAAACTCACCAACCCAAACCGAAACTTGCATTTAGTAATTTTCCAGATCCCGTTCCCCTCTCTGCCATCTCCTTCCCTCACTCTTGCCCTCTAAAAACTTCTCTGCTACTCTCTGTCTCTGAATTTGCTCATTCTAGAACCTAATATAGATGGAATCACAATATTTATAATTTTGTTACTGGCTTATTTCACTTAGCAAATTATCAAGTTATAGCATGTTATAGCATGGATCAGAATTTCATCCTCTCTCCTTTTTAAAAGAAGTATTTGTTTATTTGGAAGGCATAGCAACAGAGAGAGAGGAAGAGACAGATATCTTCGATATGCTGGTTCATTGCCCAAATGGCCCAACAGCCAGGTCTGGGCCAAGCTGAAGCTATGAGCCAGGACCTGGTCTCCCACATGAGTGTCAGAGGTTCAAGTACTTGGGCTTTCTGCTTCTGCTTTTCCAGGTGCATTAGCAGGAAGCTAGATTGGAAGTGGAGCAGCTGGGACTAGCTGGCACTACAACATGGATGCTGGCATCGAAAGCAGCAGCTTAACCTGCACCACGATGCCAGTCCCCCATTGTCTTTTAAAATCTGAATAATATTCCATTGTATGTGTATGTCATATTTTGTTTGTTCATTTGTTGGTCAGCACTTGAGTTGTTTCCACCTTTTTGCTATTGTGAATAGTGCTGCTGTGAACACTGGCGTGTAAGTTTCCATTTGTGTCCCTGCATTCAATTCTTGTGGTAATTCTATGTTTAATTCTTTGAGAAACCACCAAACTGTTTTCCATAGAAATGATACCATTCTTTACATCCCCAGTAGCAATACACAAGGATTTCAGATTTTCTACATCCTGGCCAATAGTTGTGATTTTCCCTTTTTTTTTTTTTTTTTTTTTTTTGATAGGCAGAGTGGACAGTGAGAGAGACAGAGAGAAAGGTCTTCATTTTGCCATTGGTTCACCCTCCAATGGCCGCCGCGGCTGGCGCATCACGCTGATCCAAAGCCAGGAGCCAGGTGCTTCTTCTGGTCTCCCATGCAGGTGCAGGGCCCAAGGACTTATGGCCATCCTCCACTGCACTCCGGGGCCATAGCAGAGAGCTGGCCTGGAAGAGGGGCAACTGGGACAGAATCCGGCGCCCTGACCGGGACTAGAACCCGGTGTGCCGGTGCCGCTAGGCGAAGGATTAGCCTAGTGAGCCACGGCGCCAGCCCCCCCCCCCCTTTTTTTTTCATAATATCCAACCTAACCTAATGAGTGTGAGGTATTATCTCACTGTAATTTTGATTTACACTTCACTAATAGCTGGTGATACTGACTATCTATCCATAAGCTTAATTGGCCATTTGTGTGTTTCTTGGAGAAACATCTACTAAAATCCTTGGCCCATTTTTAAATGGGGCTGTTTGGGTTTTTTGTTTGTTTATTGTTGTTCTTGAGTTTGCTTGGTTTTTGACAAAAGCTCAAAAACAAGATAGCTTTCCACCACATGATGCTGGCTGCATTACAGGACAATTGACATTACAGGCAAAAACAAAAACAAACACTCAACCTCACACCTTATGCAAAAAAAGTACACCAAAATAAATTATGGACATGAAACCCTAGCACTTCTAGAAAAGCAAAGAGAAATGTCTTTAGGGTCCAGAGCTAGCTAAGCAAAAAGTTTGTAAGCTTGATATCAAAAGTACAACCCATAAAAGAAGGAAAGTGATAAATTCAACCTCATCAAAATCAAAACTTGTTCTGTGAAAGCCATGTGAAAAGGATTAACAGACAAACCACGATTGGGAGAAAATATATGCAAACCACATACCTAACAAAGTACTAGTGTATAGAATGTATAAAGAATTCTCAAAACCCAACAGTTAAAATTTGGGCAACACAGGGTCAGCACTATGGCATACTGGGCTAAGCCTTCACAGGTATCCCATATGGGTGCCAATTCAAGTCCCAGCTGCTTCTCTTCCAATCCAGCTCTCTACTAATGGTCTAGGAAAGCAGTGGAAGATGGCCCAAGTTCTTGGACTCTGCACTCATGTGGGAGACGCAGAAGCAGCTCCTGGCTCCTAGCTTTGGATAGGACCACTCTGGCCATTGTGGCCATTTGGGAAATGAACCAGAGGATGGAAGACCTCTCTCTTTCTATCTCATCTCTCTCTCTCTAACTCAACTCCTCAAATAAGTATAATAAATAATATTTTTAAAAAATTTGGGCAACAGATAAAAACAGACACTTCACCAAAGAAAATACAGATGGCAAATAAAGATATAAAAAAAGTTCAACATTATGATTTACATTGGAACTCAAGGAGATATCACTATACACTTAATAAAATGGCTAAAACAAAAATAAAGCCAACAGTAAATGCTAGCAACAATGTGATAAAATCAGAGCACTTACACATTTCTGGTAGGAATATAAAACGATACAGTAACTCTAGAAAAGTTTGGCCATTTTTTAAAATAAAACTAAGTATGCAGTTACATGACCCAGCTATTGTACTCTTGGGCATTTATTCCATAGAAATAAAAACCTGAGGCCAGCACTGTGGCACTGTGGGTTAAACCACAGCCTGCAGTGCCAGCATCCCGTATGGGTGCCGGTTTGAGTCCCAGCTGCTCCACTTCCAATACAGCTCCCTGCTAATTCTCATGGGAAAGCAGCAGAAGATGGTCCAAGTCCCTGGGCCCCTACACCCATGTGGGAGACCCAGAAGAAGCTCCTGACTTCCAGCTTCAGCCTGACCTAGCCTGGGCCATTGTGGCCATTTAGGGAATGAACCAGCAGATGGAAGATCTCTCTCTACCTCCTTCTCTCACTGTAACTCTGCCTTTCTAATAAATAAATAAATCTTTTTTTTTTTTTTTAAAGAAAAACCTATGTTCATACAAACACCTGTACAGGAGTGTTCATAAGTTAATCATAATACCCATCCGGGAAATGGGTCAGATGTCCTTCAGTGGGTGGATGGTTAAACAAACTGAGGTACATCCATACTGTACACATAATGTCTGTGACTCACCAGCAAGTCTCCAGTATTTTAGACCACACTAAGTCTATGATATCCTTACTAAGTTTATGATAAGACTCAACAATAAAAAAGAATAGATCGTTCATACATAACTCAGATGAATCTCCAGAGACTTATTCTAAATACACAAAAAAACCTAAAAAGTTACATGCCTTATTATTCTATTTATACAAAGTGTTTGAAATGGCAAAATTTTAGACAAATGGAAGACAGATTAGGGCTTAGTGGGGGGTTAGGGATTTGGGGAGGGGCAGGAGGAGGTAGCTATGGATATAAAAGCACTATAGAGGGATCCTGGTGATAGAAAGTGTTCAGTATATTGGCTGGTGGTTGATACGTGAACTTACATAATATCAAATAAATGAGTATGTCAGAACTGGGAAACTGAAGTGCAATCCATGCACTTCATCAATGTCAATATCCTGGTGTGGTCTTGGACTATTGTTCTGCAAAATGTTACCACTGGTGGAGACTGCACACGGGATCTCTCTGTATTATTTCTTACAATTGCATGTGACTCTATCATCACCTCAATAAAATGTTCCAATTCAAAAGCAAACAACAAAAAACACAGAATGTCCTATAGGTACTTCTGGTTAGAGAAGCAGAAAGTAAGCTGGGATTAGCAAATGCTTTTATAATGTGCAAATGACCCTTGCAGATCATCTGGCTTCCTGGATGATGAACATCAAGTTATAAACTACAGAAAGTTCCAGAGAGACTGTATAAATGGGCAGGAGAGTTTCAGTGGTGGCAGCAGAAAAGTGACAATCCTAGAGGAAAATCACCCCTGGTTTTATAAGAACAGGTTACTGTATGGTTGGCATCCTTGTCGAAAGCAATCCTTGAAGTGCTTGTGCAGAATATTACCCCATTTCCAAACTTTTTAGAATGCACTCTAGGTTGCCTGTTCTCAAATTCTACATCCTTACCCTTATCACAGCATATTCTTATCTTCATAGAAACCTGGCTCTCTGCAGGGAACAATGCTTTCCCAGAAACCCTCCATGTAGACCTGGTTTAACCCCAGCCACTTTATACCCTTCTGGTCACCAGGGGAGTAAATGATACTCTCTGCACACCTACCATATAAAAGTACCTTTGAGGTGCCTATGTCGCTCCCCCTCTTCATGGAGGAACGACACTAAGTCCTGCCTAGGCTTCATATCCGAGTCACGGCACCATTATGTCGCTCCCCCTCTTCGTGGAGGAACGACACAGGACCCTGCGCTGTTCTTTCGTCTGCTCGGCCCTCCCCGGGTTTGCTGCTGGTTCTTCCCGGGTTGGCTACCATCCCTTCCACCTCCGTGGAAGGGCAGTTACCCCTGGCCACATTCCCCACTTCCGCAGGGGAGTGGCACACCGCTGGCCGGCTCTCTCGGGGGCTGCACAGGTGTTCCTCCAGATAGATGTTCCCCGTAGATGTTCCTGGTGCATGCCGTCTCTCTCCTCCTTTATAGTCTTCCTCCGCCAATCCCAACTCGGCTGCCCACACGCCGAGTACGCTGCTCTCCTCCAATCAGGAGCAAGTCCTACAGTTAATTGGCTGAACTGGAGGCAGCTGTGCGGAAGCTGTTTACTTCTCTCCCAGCGCCATATTGTGGGAGAGCAGATGCATAGAATAAGTCTTAATTCCAGTAACAGTCTAGTCCGGTTTGCTCCCCACATGCCTACTTACCTGAAACCTACTCTGTAGCCTGGCTCTTGTATTACACGTAGATTTCCAGGCCTCTGACTTGGGGCTCACTTGACAACTGGAGAACAACCTGAAAGACCCATTCTTCCTCTATCAGAAACCACCAGGTCTACTCCTGTATGCCCATGATGGTCTAGTACTTCATCTTCACGTACAGCTATGGGGAATTCACCTTATGAGGGAAAAAAATATAAACAACTGTGATCTATTTGAAGATTTTCCAATTATAAAGGCCACCATAAATCTATGGAAAGCTAACCTGGACTGTCTTTCCTAAAAATTTGCTAACTTTCTCAGAGTTTGCCATCTTCATACAGCCCAGAATTGTCAAGATGCCTTAAGTTGGATAGCGCTTTGGAAATATATACAAGTATTTTCCTCTATGAAAAGAAAGCACGTTTTTGGAAGATCTCTGTGAGAGAGACCCCAGGGGAAAGAAGTGGCCATCAAAGGAGGTACTTTTCTTTGAAGGGAAGAGAGAACTTCCACTTTGCTTACGACCTTGTCTAAATACTGATGGAGATTGTGGATTCAAAAGGCTTCCATAGCCTTGACAGCTCATGTCAAGAGCCTTGCATGTGACTGATGTCATACAAAAGAGTGTTAACTGTTAAATTAACAACAGGAGTCACTATGCACTAACTTCCCATGCAGGATTTCTGTGCTCAATGAATTATGAGAATTAACTGTAAAACTTGTTCTCAAACAGTTGTGTGTATGTGTGTGTGTGTGTGTGTGCAAATAGTTGAAATCTTTACTTAGCACAGAGTTGGTCTTCTGTGTATAAAGCTAATTGAAAACTGAGAATGGGACTGGGAATGGGAGAGGGAGGAGGTGGCGGGGTGGGAGGGCGAGTATGGTGGGAAGAATCACTATCTTCCTCAAGTTTTACTGATGAAATTTGTACTCATTAAATAAAAGGTTTCTGGGGGGGGGGGAGCATGTCCATTATTTAAAAAAAAAAAACCTTTGAAGTGCAAAAGTAAAAACACAGTATGGCAATTCTGTCACCCAAATCCAAGGAGTCTTCCAAAAGTTCATGAAAAAAATGCATAGATTTCAATATTTTTGGCCTAAATTGGTCTTCTAATTCCATTTTTCCACAAACTTGTTGAAATGTCCTTACAAAACCACTTTTTTAAAGAATTTTTTTGAAGTGCTTTTAAAACCCAGGAACTCCTCAGAGCAGGGCGCAGGCGGCTCAACCACCAGGCTGAACACGGGTTCCCCCAAAACTACCTTAATAGTTCCATTTCAGTCTGGATTTTGGGCTAATTTGAACAAACACAACCCTATTCAGACGACTATTTTGCGTCGTGTTTGCTTTGGTTCCCCCCCCCCCCCACACACACACTCACCATTCCCTTCCCCCACATCAACATTTTTTAAAGCTATTCTGCGCGTCTGCGGTAAATTTCACGGTGAGAGAGCTCACTTTTCAGCTCCTCAGTTTCCACAAGGCCTGAACCCGGGCTGTCAGCGCCCGTCACCTTCTCTACTCCCAGCGTCCTCTCGGCCCTCGTCGAGGTGCGATGACGTCATGCGGGCGACAGTCTGGTTTCCCTGGTGACGGTTGCCAGGGCAGCGCGTGCAGGCGTCCGGAAGAGGCGCGGAAGCCGTGGTGGTGCTGAAAGGGAGAAGCAGAAAGAGATCTTGTAAGTGGCTGGGAGGGCAGCAGGCCGGGGCCGGAGCTCGGAGGCCTGCAGCCGCCGGGGGCATGGATGAGCCTGAGCGCACTCTCTCGCCCGAGCGCCCTGCCTCTGGCCGGACGTCCACTGCCTGCCGGCACTGGGCATCGGGGCGCCGAGCGGAGACTGCTGCAAACATTGGCGCACACCCTCCTCCTTCCCCAGTGTGTTCTGTGCCGCTCGAGGGTTAATTTGGCGTGGAGGTTGCGTCGCCTGCGCGGTCGTGGAGTAGAACTGGAGCCCACGTGGCCCTGACCCGCGCTCTCTGGCCGGGCCTCTGCTGGAGAGTTGGGGGGCTCGGCCCTGAGGGGCGGAGCCGCGCGACCCTGCGGCATTCGCGCCCCCTCTCCCGGGCCACCTTCTAAGGTCAGCCCCCTCAGGACGGGGCGACCCCGCCGACCAGACTACTCACTCGACTCCCATCCCTGCATAGATGCTGGCCTGGTAGGCAATTGGTGGGGGTCCTGTCCAGCAGCATATAGGAAGACCCCAAACTAGGCAGCTGGCCCTGCCCCCCAAGACCCCAGGTTGTCACTAGGGAGCACTCAAAGAACATTAAGAGAGAGAGAGAGAAGAACGTGGCCGGCTGGTGGGGCAGCTTCCCTCCCTGCCCTGCACTGGCCTCTGGGCACTCACTTCCCCACAGGACTCCTAAGTGGGTGGCGGGCCCTGCCCCCTTCCCACCGCCGGAACTCCTTCGTGAGCCAAAGTTCTTTGCATGCACTTTAGCCTGGACTTAAAAAAATTAATCAGCCTTATTTTTTTTTAAAGATTTTTATGTATTTATTTGAGAGGTAGAGTTACAGACAATGAGAGGGAGAGACAGAGAGAGAGGTCTTCCATGCGTTGGTTCACTCGGAAAGGGCCGCAACGGCCGGAGCCGTGCCAGTCCGAAGCCAGGAGCCAGGGGCTTCTTCCGGGTCTCCCACGCGCGTGCAGGGGCCCAAGCACTTGGGCCATCTTCTACTGCTTTCCCAGGCCATAGAGAGAGCTGGACTGGAAGAGGAGCAGCCGAGACTAGAACCGGGTGCCCATATGGGATGCCGGTGCTACAGGTGGAGGATTAACCTACTGCGCCACAGCGCCGGCTCCCGGCCTTATTTTTAAAGCAGTTTTTGATTGACAGAAACATTACAGAGCAGAGTTCCCATATACTTTCCGCACCCCCATTTCCTCTCTTATTAACTCTTTGCACTGGCTGTGTTCCAGTCCTTAACCGTCAGGAAGCCTATTATGGATCATGTTCTAAGACGGTGTTGAACTATGAAAAAGACTGCCAAACTGACTTCCGGAGTGGATTTACCATTTTGCATTCAGCCACTGGCAATAAATAAGAATTCTTGTTGCTTTATATCCTTGCCAGCATTTGCAGTTGTTGATGTTTTGGAGTGTAGCCATTCTAAAAGGAAGGGAGTGGTATGCCACTTTTTGTTTTAATTTTCAGTTCCCTAATGAGATGTGCTGTTGGACATCATTTCAAATGTTTATTTGCCATCCGTATATCCTGTTCCTTGGCATGTTTGTTCAGATCTTTTGCCTACTTTTTGATGGGCTATTTAAGAGTTCTTTGTATGTATTTTGGGTGCATTCCTTTATTAGACGTGCTTTGCAGATTTCTTTCCATACTGTGGCTTCTGTCTCCATTGTCGTAACAGTGTTTTCCAGTGAGAGGTATTCTATTTTAATGAAGTCCAATTTATCAGTTACTTCTTTCATGCTTTTGGTACTGTGAAAACTCTCACGCTCCTCCTCTCAAAAACGAATCCACTGCAACACAAGGTCACTTATATTCCCTCCTCTTTGATCTTTTAGGTTTGTAGTTCTGCCTTTTTTTTTTTTTTTTTTTTTCTGACAGGCAGAGTGGACAATGAGACAGAGAGAGACAGAGAGAAAGGTCTTCCTTTGTCGTTGGTTCACCCTCCAATGGCCGCTGCGGCCGGTGCGCTGCGGTCGGCGTACCGCGCTGATCCGAAGCCAGGAGCCAGGTACTTCTCCTGGTCTCCCATGCAGGTGCAGGGCCCAAGGACTTGGGCCATCCTCCACTGCACTCCCGGGCCACAGCAGAGAACTGGACAGGAAGAGGAGTGACTGGGACAGAATCTGGCGCCCCTACTGGGACTAGAACCTGGTGTGCTGGCGCCGCTAGGCGGAGGATTAGCCTGTTGAGCCATGGCACTGGCCATTTCTGCCTGTTATGTTTAGGTGTTTAATCCGTTTTGAGTTGATTTGTGTGACAGGTATAGATTTGGGGGGGGGTGGTATGTGGATGTGTTGTTATTCCAGAACCATTTGTTGGAAAGGGTCTCCTTTCTCCGTAGGTTTCCTTTACTTCTTTGTCAAGGATCGGTTGATTGTATTTATGTGACTCTATTTCTAGGCCATCCACTTGTTTCATGGATTTATTTGTTCAGTTCCAACACCACACTGAGTAATTTTAAGTCTTGAAGTCAGTTAGTGTCACTCGTCCACTTCCGTTGTTGGCCCTCAATGTTGTGTTGGCTATTCAGGGTCTTTGCCTCTCCCTATAACTCTTGAGTCAGCTTGTTGATACTCACAGAGTGACTCACTGGGACTTTGATTGGGATGGCATTGAATCTGTAGATCAAATTGGAAAAAACTGCCATCCTAATACCACTGAGTCTACCTGTGCATGCGCATGAGGTATCTGTTTTAGTTCTTTGCTCACTTTCGTCAGAGTTTTATAGGTCTTTTTATATAGTCTTGGTACATGTGTTGTTATATGTATGTTACATTTCCTTTAGTATCAATATAAAAGGTGGATGGCACGAATATTATTAAAAGTTATTATTAAAAATATTGTGCTTTGGCCGGCGCCGCGGCTCTCTAGGCTAATCCTCCGCCTAGCGGCGCCGGCACACCGGGTTCTAGTCCTGGTCGGGGCGCCGGATTCTGTCCCGGTTGCCCCTCTTCCAGGCCAGCTCTCTGCTGTGGCCAGGGAGTGCAGTGGAGGATGGCCCAAGTGCTTGGGCCCTGCACCCCATGGGAGACCAGGATAAGTACCTGGCTCCGGGCTTCAGATCAGCGCGGTGCACCGGCCGCAGCGTGCCGGCCGCGGCGCGCCGGCCGCGGCGGCCAATGGAGGGTGAACCAACGGCAAAGGAAGACCTTTCTGTCTGTCTCTCTGTTTCTCTCACTGTCCAATCTGCCTGTCAAAAAAAAAAAAAAAAAAAAAAAAGATATTGTGCTTTGCTACAATTACTTGTGAATTAGGCATTTGTTATAATTACTTGGGAATAGCCTATTCACAGATACAGCTTAGGAAAGGATAGTTGACCAAGGATGGCCAAATTAATTTACTTGTTCCAGAAATATTTATGGAGCACATAATGTGTGCCACATTTTTTATTCATTTATTTGAGAGGTAGAGCTACAGACAGAAGGAGAGAGAGAGATCTTCCTTCTGCTGGTTCACTCCCCAAATGGCCGCAATAGCAAGAGCTGGGCTGATCCAAAGCCAGGAGCCAGGAGCCAGGAGCTTCTTTGGGGTCTCTCATGCGGTGCAGGGGCCTGAGGACTTGGGCCGTCTTCCACTGCTTTCCCAGGTCACAGCAGAGAGCTGGATCGGAAGTGGAGCAGGACATGAACTGGCGGCGCCCATATGAGATGCTGGTACTACAGAGGCAGAGGCTTAGCCTACTATGCCACAGTACCAGCCCTGCCAATTATTTTTATAAGTGCTAAATTATAGTCATTTAGACAAAAATGTGTATCTTTAAGTTGCTAACATACGAATGGGAAAAGATAGATAATGTGAAAATAGGTGAAATATGCTGTACGGAAAGTGTGATGAAGAGAAGTGAACCCAGGTGTGGAGACAGGCAGAGGGCGGAAGCAGGGCAAGGAGAGGGCACTGAGTGGGTGGCCAGGGAAGGCCTCCCTCTGAGTGCTCCTAGAAGTGGGGATCTGTGCAAGCTCGGGGAGAAGCCCTCCCTGGGTGGGAGGAGACCATGCACAAGGCTGGAGCCGATGACGGTGAGGGTTGGGCCGAGAGGGGAGCTGGATTACCCTGGGCCCTGGTTTTGTGCTTTTGTAGGTGCGATCTGACCAGTGTGTTGGCAGGGTGGCCCCACATTCTCTCACTCAGTCCTCACAGCCTCTCTGTGCAGCTCATCACTCTCATCATCCCACTTTACAGATGAGGACATTGAAGCAGAGATTAATTTGCCCAGAGCACAGATTATATCCAAGAAGTACCACATCCCCAAGGACTCCAAGTGCACAAGCTGGGAGTGGAAAAAGGGAAAAGGATTTATGTTACTGTGGTTATTTGACCCATTCACTCATTCATTTGTTCATTCTTTCTCATCCTCGGGCACCTGTTAAATTGATGCAATGGTTCATGGAAGGCCTGTTCTGGGCAGGATACTGAAAAGTAGCAAATGGATAAGACATGAGACTTCTGCCCATAGAGGTATAAGAGAAAGGATGTGTGTACAGTCCTAGGTGATAATAATACATCCAGGTAAGCTTAGCGATGCAGGGATGCCCAAGGGACTCTGGGAGTCACAGGGTGCCCCCAAGAGGAATCCCAAAGCCTGCGTGGAGGAGAGGGAGCAGGTCTAGGGTTTAGGTGGGAATGACTGGGGGGAGGGCATCCCAGGCAGGGGGCATGGCCCATGCAAGCCTCAGAGATGCCTCCAGGCTTGATCCTGAGCAGGAGCCACAAACCCAGATAGCTGCAGGGGCTGATAGGAAATGAATGTGAGTGAATCCTGCCGGTGTAAGAACCACATTTACGTGCAGTAATGACAGACAGGTGATGTGCCCACTGTGGCACCTCAGAGCGGCAGAGACCATGGCTGAGTGGCGTGAACATACCCTGCCTCGAGCGAGCTCCCTCTGCCCAGCAGCTGCCGTCCATGTGGGCCCACACTGGACCCAGCAGTGCCAGCTCTGCAGACTCTTCTAAAAGAAGCCGGAAATCTGGATTCCATTGAAATCCACAGATCTTTGAACATTGGCAACAGATTCTAACAAAGCAGCCTGTGAGAGTCAAACAGAAACGGGTGTGGGATGGGTCCAGCCTTGCAGCCAGCCGGAGCACCCGCCGTGAGTCCTGGTGCCCTCTGGCAGAGGCGGGAACCACTTTGATCTGGTTTCAGAAAGGTTCCAGTCACGTACAGCGTGGGTTAACAGGGAGCTAGGGCAGAAGCAGGTAGCCAGAGAGAGGGGGAGCCACTGGGAGGTGGCGGGTACAGAGGCTGGAGGCAGCTGTGCTGGGGGCTTGGTGGCTGTGAGCACAGCTGCTGGGAAGGCTTGCTGCTGGTGGATCACAGGCACCACCATGGGAGACAGGGAGGTCTGGGCGTGGAGCAAAGAAGAGCAAGGATTCCCCAGGAGAGACAGCAGGAGGGAAGAAGATGACATAGCGCGTCTGTCAGTCCAGGCTGGGCAGAGCCTTTTCACACTGCCCTTCACCATTGCCCTCAGCACATCTGTGGCTTCCATATCACCGTCTCCTGCTCACTGAGGAAGGGAGGGAGGCCCCGACTCCCACAACCACACCCTTCCATTTGCACATTGTTTCTGGCTATCTCCTGCCATGGTGGCTGGCTACAGCGGCTGCGACCGCAGTCTGACCCATTTACTGTCTGGGCCCTTACAGGACCGCTTTGTTGATCTCTGCCTAAATAGAAAGCATTGAATCTGGCTTGCCTGAGTTTGAAAAAACTGGAGCCTGGTTGTTAAGTTGCCTTATGTCCTTGGGTGCCCCATCCTTTTGTGACCCTTCTCCCCCGCCATGGTGACGATGGCTGTCACATGTTTAACAGATGCGTCCACGTGTTTCTGCAGACCAAGGGTCCCAGGACCACCTTCAGGTTCAGTGATTTGCTGGAAGAACTCGTGGTTACAGCTCATCACCACAGAACACAGACTAAACTCAACTCAGCAGAGAAGGAGACGCGCAAGACAGAGTCCTCCAGTTGTGCTCTCCCGGTGGAGTTGTCTGGGCACTGCTTTGCGTCTCTCAGTCGGGGTTGCTCTCCTGAGCCCTGGTGTGTGGACTCTTACTGGGGGCAGTCACGAAGGCACAGCTGACTGTCCAAGCCTGAGTCTCTGGTCCCTCCAGAGGTTGAACCCATCCCAGCCACAGGCCCAGGGCCCCCACCAGAAGTTGCATTATTAACGTAAACTATCTGGAATAGCCCAAGGTCTCCAGGTAGACAAAGACTTTTCTGTCTTGAAGGATATGCTAGGGTCTTTCTTTGGGATGCATAGGGTATGAACAACCTAGATTATCTCAGTTAATTCTTTTTTTAATTTACTTTTATTTTCATTTTTATTTGAAAGAGAGAAAGAGACAAATGAAGTGAGAGAGAGAGAGAGATGCAGTGAGATCTTCCATTCATTAGTTCATTCCCCCAAATGCCCACAACAGCCAAGGGTGGGCCAGGAATAAGCCAGGAGCCCATAGTTCAACTCCACCATGTGGGTGGCAGGAACTTGAGTACTCTGCCTCCCAGGGTGTGCGTTAGCAGGAAACTGGAACTGGGAGCAGAGCTGAGGCTTCTCCCCAGGCACTGTGATAGGGGATTCCGGCATCCCAAGTGATGACTTAACTGCTAGAGCCCCACGCCCATGCTTGCTGAGTTAAGTCTTTACTGTACAGTTCCTCTTACTTGGCAGAACTCTCTGATGAGTAATGCCAGCTTAACACCACCTCCCTCTTTTGACCTTTGCCCAACCCTAGACTCACTGCACAGCACGATAGATATCGCTGGGTAGTACTTAAGTGCCATGCCTGGTCTCCAGTCCAGAATAGTTAGATGGTACTCTAGGAGTGAACCTGGGCACCAGTATTTTTATTTATTTGAAAGACAAAGAGAGATAAACAGAAATCTCCCATTTGGTTTAATCCTCAAATGCCTGTGACAGCTGAGGCTGTGCCAAGCTGAAGCCAGGAGCCAGGAACTCCATCTGGGTCTCCCACATGGGTGGCAGGGACCCAACTACTTGAACCATCATCACCTGCTGCCTCCCAGGCTGGGGATTAGCAGGAAGCTAGAGTTGAGAGAGGAGCTGGCACTGAAACCCAGGCACTTTGATACTGGATGCTGGCATCTCAAACCATGTCTAAACTGCTATGACAAAGGCCTACCCCTCAGCATTTTTACATTGTTATCTGTGAGGATTCGATGCTGAGGCAAATTTAAGAGCCACTAGGTGGGGCTAGCACTGTGGCATAGCAGGTAAAGTTGCTGATTGCAACGCCAGCATCTCATGTGGGCATTGGTTCGTGTCCAAGCTGCTCCACTTCCAATTCAGTTCCCTGCTAATGGCCTTGGAAGAACAGAGAGACATAGCCCAAGTGTTTGTGTCCCTGCCACCCATGTGGGAGGCCCAGAGGAAGCTCTTGGCTCCTGACTTCTTGCAGACATCTGAGAAGTGAACCAGCAGATAAAAGATTCTCTCTCTCTCCCTCTCTCTCTCTCTCTCCCTTTTTCCCCCCACCCCTGTAACTCTGACTTTCAAATAAATAAATAAGTCATAAAAAAAGAACCACCGTGTGCAGGGACCATCCCTGAGGGTGCTGGGAAAGTGTAGATGGAGCACTCGAGGGTGTGCGGGTAGGGAGAGTATTTTTCCTGGAAGATCAGACAGGGACATGGTACCTGTGCTGGGCCTGGGAGGACCAACAAGATTTAAACCTTGAGAGAAGGCGGGGAGCAAATCAGCACAATTAGCTAGAAAGGGGAAACAGGCTAAGAGGGGAGACTGAGGCCAAGTCCCCCCAAGCTTTTAATGCCTTTGGACCTGGTTTTGTGGCAAACAAGCATCTGCCGAAGCCTCGTGTGCAAGATGCGTCAGGCTCAGGCTCAGTCGGAGCCGTGCTTTCAGGCAGCTGCTCCCCCAGGCCAGGCTGCAGGTGCATGAGGAGGAGGGTCAAGGGTAGTAGGAGCCTGTTTGATCAGCCCTGAGGAGGACAGAGTCCTTGGCACTCGATTGCCAAGTACTCATTTCATGCCTGCCGCCTGCGTATGAAGCGCTGTTACAGGCCCTGAAGACAGAGCAGTGAGCTGCCCACCAGGCCTGTGACAGTGAAGCTGCAGGGAAGGAGAGAGGCAGCCAACCAGCAAACACAGCCATGCGCTGCCGAATGCCAGGGATGCGATCTGAGAAATGCAAGCGTAGTGGATTTTGCCATGCAACCATCCCAGCATGTACTGACCAAGAGGCGGGTGGCGTGTATCCTAGTACACACCCAAGATGTACAGTTTATTTGTACCATGGTTTGTCTGGTCCTTTATTGAGCACGTGTTGTTAGGCAGCGTGTGACTGTACAAACGTGTTAGGTGAAGCTAAGAGTTGTGGAAGAAGAGGAGGCGAGAGCACAGGGAATGAGGTTAGGGGTCTTTCTACAACAAGATGCGTGGAAGTGTCCTCGGATACGGTGACACTTGATAGGGAGTCGGAGACCTGGGTGGGTGGCAGATGAACCTTTAGGGAGGGACGACAGCAGGTGCAGAAGCCACGAGTGGTTATAAGCGTGCCAGCGAGAGTGACGTCCGTGGGGGTGGAGATGCAGGGACAGGTCTGACTCTTGTGGAGAATCAGCAGGTTCGTGACTAATTGGATGATGTGTGGATGACACAGTTGTAGTTTGGTTTAAGGCAAATGTGCTTCCTTAACACTGGCTACACTTTACAATCATGCAGGAAGTATTTAAAAACTCCAGTGTTGGGGCCGGTGCCATGGCTCATTTGGTTAATCCTCCGCCTGTGGCGCCAGCATCCCATATGGGCACCGGGTTCTAGTCCCAGTTGTTTCTCTTCCAGTCCAGCTCTCTGCTGTGGCCCGGGAGGGCAGTGAAGGATGGCCCAAGTCCTTGGGCGCCTGCACCTGCATGGGAGACCAGAAGGAAGCACCTGGCTCCTGGCTTCAGATTGGCGCAGCGCTGGCTGTAGCAGCCATTTGGGGAGTGAACCAACGGAGGAAGGAAGACCTTTCTCTCTGTCTCTCTCTCTCACTCTCTATATCTCTACCTGTCAAATATATATATATATATATATATATATATATATATATATATATAAACAACTCCAGTGTCTAAGCTTTACTATTCCATCTGTGTCAAGTTCAGATAGACAAAATATGAAGAATGTAGAAGGAACTCTTTACCTCTTGATAATATGACAATTTTTAAAATGGGCAAAAAATATGTAGAGATATCACCAAAGAAGAAACACTCAATATAACTTGATGACAGAGAAGTATAAATTAAGAAACCATGATGAGACATCATTACACAGCAACTAGAAAGACCAAAATTTGGCCTGACCGTACTAAGTGTTGACAAGGACATGAAGCAAATGGGGCTTTCAGACACTGCTAGTAGGAATACGAAACGGCACAGTCACTGTGGAACACAGTTCAGCAATTTCTTTAAACAGTTGAGCATAAGGGCAGGCATTTTGCCTAGAGATCAAGATGCCAGTGGCACATGCCACAGTGTCCGGGTTTGAGCCCCTGCTCTGGCTTCTGACTTCAGCTTCCAGCTAATCCAGACCCCGGGAGGCAGCAGTGATGGCTCAAATAATCGGGTTCCTGCCGCCCACGTGGGAGACCTGGGTAGGGTTTCCCGATCTTTGGCTTCAGCCTAGCCTGGGTCATTGCAGGCATTTAGGGATAGAACCAGCAGATGGAAATTCTCTCTGCCTATCAAAAGAGTGAAACCTGGATTTTCTAAATAGCTCATGTTACACCAGAACTCTGGAGACCAAACCACCTGTGAAATACAAGGGTTTGTTGCACTGCCCAGAACATGAGGTGCCCCCTACCTCTTATCTGGGTAGTGTAAGGGTGAAGGGAGTGCTTCCCCCCCTTGCCTCTGAAGGTTTGCTGGAGAGAACGACAGCAGACAGATCCACCAGGAGAAAGAGACATACTCATTTACGGGGTTGTCACAGGAGGATGACTGCCCACTGTGCCAGCGAGGTTTGGCTGCCTCCACTCCTTAATTCATGAAACAGAGGGAGGTGTGGGGGGGTGGAGGTATTTTAGGAAAGACAAATGGATCCAGGAGACAGAAATTATCTTGCAGATGATTCTCTTTGGAGTTGGAGTGAGCCCAAGAGACAGATGATTTCTTGGATATCTTGCAGCAAAGTGCAACTGCGATAGATAATGGGATTTTGGGGAGTTGGGGGGAGGCAGTTCTGTTCTCTCTGGTGGGTCCAGGCTTCAGGCAGGCAAGAAAATCTTCCCTGTGCCTGTGAGAGAGAAAGAGGACCAAGAGCCAGGGCGAGCGAGGGCAGCGGGAAGGTCAGTGAGACTTTGAGCCTCTGCCTTCTCAGCTCAGCGTGTGAAATGCCGTGCTTGGAGATACTGTTTTCTGGGCCCCGACGGTGGCCCCCACAGAGGTGTGTAACTGTAGAAAGCTGCTGCACACTCAGGATTTGTGCATTTTACTACATAGAAATTGTACCCCAGTGTCTGAGCCCCATTCCTAGAGATTGGATTGGGATTTAGCTGGTGTGGGGATGAGCCCAGGCACTGTCGTATTTTAGGAGTTCCTAGGAGATTCCAAGGTGGAGCCACAGCTGAGAGCCACTGGTTCAAGGCCCAGGCAAGAGTCAGTGTTGTGTCTAAGTACCGGGGCGTCTTCTGGTGCCACTTGCAGCCTGGGGCATGTTCAGGGCTGCAGGACGGTGCGGCTCGGCTTGGGTTTCCCGTGGTTTGAGGTGAGGGCGGGGCCACTAATGAGCTTCACCAGGGATGCACACGCAAAGCCAAGCAGGACACTCCAGGGTCGGGCGCTGTAAAATCACTGATTGTGTGCTGAGCACCCCGCCCCGCGTGGGGTTCGCTTCAGGCTGCTTTTCTGACTCCCAGGGTGAGATGGCAGAGGACGAAGGCTCCCAGGACACCTTGCGGCTACAGTTCAAGGCCATGCAGGAGATGCAGCACCAACGGCTACAGAAGCAGATGGAGAAAAGGAAGGAAAAGGAACTGAGCTGCCAAAGCAGAGCTGATGAGCAAAAAGAGCCCTTGGAGATCTCCGAAGGCCTCGGTCTCCTCCACGCAGGAGAACAGAACTCAAAAATTAGCTTTGAGCAAGGGTAAGTGCAAGTTTGAAGCATTGTGGGGTGGTGGGGGAGAAGGCAGGGGAGAATTGCCTGCAGACGTGGGTAGACAGGTGGACTAGGTGTGGGTTTCTGAGTTGAGGGTGGTTTTGACACAGAGGCTGTTATTAAAGACTCCAGCGTCTAATTGACCTATGTGCCTGAGGACATAATTTGATATGGAATGTATTCCAAAAGCATTGGAAATCTAAGCTTTTAAACTCATCAAGGTATCAGTTAATTCACTTGAGTTTTCTTTTGCAGTCTCTCTTGCATGAAAACTGTGCTTGCACTTCCAAGGGGCTGGTTGGCTCACGGGTAGTTCAAAGATGACCCTTGCTCCAGATCTCATCAAGGGTCTTCCTCTAGTGACAACCGTTCTTCCCTGACGTACAGCAACACATAAACACATCCTGTCCTGGAGAAGCAAGATGGATCCCTTCTTTACAGTTGGCAAAAAGGTCGAAGAAGTCCAGAACAGTCTCAATGTGCTCTAAATTTAAAAATGCTTCACAGGGCCGGCGCCGTGGCTCACTAGGCTAATCTTCCGCCTTGCGGCGCCGGCACACCGGGTTCCAGTCCCGGTCGGGGCGCCAGATTCTGTCCCAGTTGCCCCTCTTCCAGGCCAGCTCTCTGCTGTGGCTAGGGAGTGCAGTGGAGGATGGCCCAAGTGCTTGGGCCCTGCATTCACATGGGAGACCAGGAGAAGCACCTGGCTCCTGCCTTCCGATCAGCGTGGTGCGCGGGCCGCGGCGGCCATTGGAGGGTGAACCAACGGCAAAGGAAGACCTTTCTCTCTGTCTCTCTCTCTCACTGTCCACTCTGCCTGTCAACAAAACAAAACAAACCTTCACAGACGCATGTGGATGTTTGCTGCTTATGAGAAGCCAGAGTCTGCACTGTTGAATCCTCTGCTGCCTGTTCTACTAAAAATCACAGCCGTCGTTGCAATGTCTGGTTGCTCCTGGTTCTGCCCTGAATCTATTTTCTGCATCTTCAGATTCTGCTTTTCTTGGATTCTTACTTTTCAAAATATTCTACTTAAAAATTCTAGTTGGGAAACAAAGTTTTCTTAATAAGTAGAAAAATTGATATAGCTGCTAAGTTTTCCCTCTAAGTCATCCTAAGACCTATTTCCAAATGACCTGTCCCCAAATAAGAGAAACTGGAATCGGTAGACCTGAGCCCTTGGTGGAATAATAACTATAATAACAGTGATAGCTGTCACCCGATAACTGCTACTCCCCCTAACATCCATTCCCAGAGCACCTGTCTGTGGAGAGCCTGTTCTGGGCCCAGCAGAAGTGATTACAAACTCATCAGTCATGGGTTTCGCATGGTTGAAAGTTCTGAACAGAACCTCACAAGACAACGTATAATATACAAAATCAGCCATCTGCTCTAGTCTTCTGTCAGGTTTACCTGAAACCCAGGCCTAGTCTCAACTTAAGACTTTGAAAGTTCCTTTTTGATCTTCTAAGAGCCATGTGTGTGTGGCTGTGTGTGTGTGTATGTGTGTGTGTGTTTATACGTACACTGCAGAAGCTATGTCAAAACTTGGGAAGTGTAACTAAAGTGAGAGGAGAAAATGTTCAGCCTTAATTATAGCTGCGTTTCACAGGTTTTGGTACAGCTTCCATGGCTGAGCCTTTCTAAATACTTCCTAATGCACATTATGTTTCTTCTTAACCCAAACATAATTTAGGAATGTGGGTTTTTTCTTTTTTTTTTAAGATTTATTTTATTTACTTCAAAGGCAGAGTTACAGAGAGGCAGAGAAAGTGAGAGAGTCAGAGACAGAGACAGAGAGAGAGTCTTCCATCCACTGGTTCACTCCCCAAATGGCCACGAAGGCTGGAGCTGCGCCAATCCAAAGTCAGGAGCCAGGAGCTTCTTCTGGGTCTCCAGTGTGAGTGCAGGGGCCCAAGGACTTGGGCCATCTTCCGCTGCTTTCCCAGGCCACAGCAGAGAGCTGGATCAGAAGTGGAGCAGCTGGGACACGAACCAGCACCTCTATGGAATGCTGGTGCTTCAGGCCAGGGCTTTAACCCACAGTGCCTGAGAGGGGTTTTTATAGTTGCAACATATGATAGAATCTGGGTTTTGCTCTTTATTTGACTTTTTTGCTTCTTTCTTAGTATCAATGTCTTATTTTAGTCAATTTCCATTAGAGAAAATTGTATGATATCATTATTTGGAGTTCGCCAAGATTGCCTTTGTAGGCTTAATCCATTCTTATGCATGTTCCCTGAAAGGAGTGTAAATTCCCTGAGAGGGGGCTTTGTGCAGCTCTCTGTTGGAGTCAGCTAATAAACAAGGTTGTTCAAACCTTCTTTCTCCTTTCACTTGTGCGTGGGTGTGGTGTGTGCACTTAATCATTAGACTCTGAGAATAGTGTGTTTAAATCCCTTACTTTCTGTTTCCTATCACCATCTAGTGCCCAACCCAGGTACAGTATGCGAAGGCAGTGGAGGCCTGACCCCTGCCCACCTGTCCCAGAGAAGGCGCAGTAACTCTGCCTTTGCCTTGTAGGGTGCTTGAAGATGAGATTAACCAGCTTCGAGATGAGCTCAGGGAAACCGTCGATGAGAACGGGCGACTGTATAAGCTGCTGAAAGAAAGGGACTTTGAAATCAAACACCTGAAAAAGAAAATAGAAGAGGACAGATTTGCCTTCACAGGTAGCTGCACCATGGGTTTTGTGTGTGTGTTTGTTTTTTTTAAATGCACACACGACAGACATTGCTGGGAAATCAAGGTTGCTGTCACTGCTCCAGAAAGAATATGAGACAGGGAAGTCAGCTATTCTCCAAGGATTTCCCAGGACCCAGCTGCCTTGGTCTAGGCTGGACCTTGGCCCTATGAATGGAGACCTATCCCCACGGGTCTGGCGAGAATTTCAGTTTGGTAGGCCTGGCGAGGACCTTAGCCTTCTGTGGATGTGAGTCACGGATCGGCTCTGTGGTGATCACTTTGACCGAGCCTGCTTGTGCTCTGCTCTGTGTGTGCCCACTGAGCAATTCCCACATGGTTAATAACCAGTCACAGAGAGGAACAGGGCTGACCCAGTAAACAAAGGTGGGTGCACCCATAGGACCAAATCTCCCCTCAGCCAGTGCTGGAGTAAAAGGTAAGGAATTTGGTATCCTACATGCTCTTGGTAGCTTGCTGTGCCTTCTTCCGTTTTTTTTGCCTTTTTCTGTCCAAAAGAAACAAAGAAACAAACATACTGAAGACCAGGCTTGGTGCTGGAGGAGTAGACACTCAGGCAGGCTCAGGATTCAGCTGCTGCAGGAGCGGCTTCACTTTCGCAAGGCTGCAGAGAAGCTGATGGGCTCCAGGGGGCGCAGGTGATCCACCTGTACCCCGTAGATCGGAGAGGCAGGACCTGGGGCTGCTCCTCCCAGCTTGTCCCATTGTTCTCTGCTCCAACTTCGGGACTTGCACATGGCCCCTGAAGACTGCTAAAGTCCAGTCCTCACTGCAAAGTCACTATTTCTGCTCTCCAACCTCACATTTTACAGAAACAAGTCTGACTGGCCTGTTGGTGTTTTTAAATGAGGCCTCAGAGATGGGTGTTTGGTCTATGGGTATGCCTCTGGTTGGGACACTCACGGCCCCCGTCAGTGTATTTGAGTTCAACTCCTGGCTCTGGCTCCTGACTCCAGCTTCCTGCTATTATATAAAGCCTGCGAGCTCACTGTGATGACCCAAGTAGTTGAGTTTCTGCCACCCATTGGGGAGACCTGGATTGTGTTTCCTGCTTCCTGCTTCAACCCCGCCTGGCCTGGCCTGGCCCAACACTGGCTGTTGAAGACATTTGAGAAGTGAACCAGTAGATGGGATCTCTCTCTGCCTCTTAAATAAATTTAAAAACAAAGTCAAAACAGGTCCCAAGTGACACGTTACTGACAGCCTATCGGTTTCTCTTGGCTGGATTTTTAGTGATGGCTTTAGGTAGTTGATTTTTGTTTGTTTTACTGTATCATTTTGTATTGCTTTAATGATCACAGAACACGTAACTTTCCAGAGTCTGCTGAGGATGCATGTCCTACCACTGAAAGTGGAAGGTAGACACTTTACCACTAAGATGTCCCTTGAGCCCTGCCTCTCCCACCTCCCTGCACCCTGGTATTGTAGCATGTATATGTGTTATCTCTAAGCACGTCAAAAAGATCCATCAGTGTATAACTTTTGCTTTCAACCATTTTACGTGTTTTAAAGAGGCTGAGACGATGAGAACTAGTGTGCCGTTTTCACCCAGGTATTTAGCATGTCTCTGCTTGCCGTTCACCAAGGTTGCAGCCGCAGGAGCCGGGCTGGCCTGGAGACACAGTACAGAGAGAACAGAAAGTAAACAAACAAAAATTGGATTTTTTTCCTTCTTATTCTTTCTGTACCTGTTTCTGCTTTTTTTTTGGACTGGAAAAGGCTTCTCTTGCACTTGTTTGTGATGGCAAGTGCCAGGATTTATGCTGATCTGGGGTCCTTGGAGCAAATTATAACGCAGGAAGCTCACCACTGGACCATTTGTACTTTCAGGTCGGCTTTGCTTCCCCAGTGTGCTTGCTACTGTGTACTTGGAGAATCCCCAGATAGCTGTTTTGTATTCTAATCAGGGTTTTTAGTTGTACCCAGTGAGAGGGACAGGGTGGAGTCTGCTTCCTCCATGTTAACCAGGAACAGAACATCCGCTGAAATTGCATTTCTGTAACTGTTGGAGTTGATGGTTTTCCCAGTGATCTTTTAATCTTCACCCCAACCCCCTACCTATTAAAAGGAGCTGGGGAGCCAAGTGTGCCATCTTGGTGCCAAATGGTGCCCGTCTCCCACTAGATCCTCCATGGCTCCAGGCTTGTTCTGAGCCCTTATTCTCGATGTGTTCTTATCCCTTTCAGCTGTCCAAAAGCAGTTACTCCCCCTGGTAGACCCATGTGCTGCCCTGCCCAGGCCAGCAGCAGCAACCCCAGGAAGAGGTGATTTGAAGACCATCCAGTGCCTCTGCTTGCCTGCCCCCAGCTGTCGCCCTCCATCGTGGACTGAAGTGTAGCATGGCCAAGTTAGAGAACAGGAATGAGACAGCATCTCTGCCGTTACCCCTGCTGGAGGCAGAAGCTTCAGGGAACTTTCAGATCATTGCACAGGTTGGGGGGACTGCACTGCGGAAGGGGCACAGGACTTCCAAGGCTGCTCAGCCAGTCCGTGGCCGTGCTGGGCCAGCTCCCCCTGCCTGCTTTCTGTACAGCCCCACAACGCACACCTACCCCAGTCCATCTAAAGCAGTATCACTCCCCATCCCCTTGCCTCAGCTTCAGTTCATTTCATCGCATTTATTCTTCTCAGGTATTACAGTACATATTTATTTGTTTGATCTGTTATCTGTCTTCCTGGTAGAATGTAAACTCCAGTAATTTTTTTTTTTATTTTTTGGGGGAAACAGAAAGAAAGAGAGAGACATACAGAGGGAAAGACAGAAAACTCCTAGATGGTTCTCTCCCCAGATGCCTGCAGTGGTTGGGATTGGGCCAGGCCAAAGCCAAGGGCCAGGAATTCAATCCAGGTCCCCCGCATGGATGGCAGGAACCCAATTACTTGAGCCATCACTGCTGCCTCTCAGGAAGTTTAACTTCTAACAAAATGCCCACCCCTCTGTGAGTCCCTTTTATTCACCACTCAATCTCTCACCCCAAAAGGATCTAGCACTTGGTAGACACTCAGTGCATATTTGCTATATGGATGCATGCATTTGTATTGGCTAGATGCTACCACAAAATTCTGTAAAAGAGCCAAGCAACCGACCTTGGCAGCACTCAGCAGTAAGCACCGATTCGACTCAAACATCTGGAAGTTGGCTGGCGATGGGCAGATCTAGGCCAGGCGTGGCTAGGGTGGCTGCATTTGTTCCTTGTGCCCCTCTCCTTTCGCCTGGGGAGCAGCCAGCCGGCCTGGATGTGTTCTTCCTGTGCAGGTGGCACAACCAAGCAGAGCGTGCTGAGCTACAGGCGTGCTTTGCAAGCCTCTGGCTGCCCCTTATCTGTTAACATTCCATTGGCCAAATCAAGTGACAAGGCTGAGCCCAGAGTCAGGCAGGCGTAGAAGGGCCGAAGGGCCAGCACCCTGCGCCTGCTGGAGGGCACAGCAGAATCACAGGGCAGAGGGAATGGACGCCTCGCCCTGTCGCTGGGGACCGGGTGCAGGATTGGAGCGATGAACTTGTCCCCCCACAGAATTAAAACTCTGCTTTCTGATTTTATAACTTTCCTGGATACACTGAACCTTCAAGTGGCCGCATTTCCACTCACTGGAGATGGATCCCTGGGCCCCTAGGTGGGTGGTGACTCCCCTGAGCCCCGGCCTCTTTGTGAGTGTTCACGCCGAGCAGTGTCAGCTTCCAGTACCCAGTGCCACCGGTGGTGTGACATGGGTGTGATATTACGTTTTTAATGGACCTCCCCTCTCCTCTCATTTCAGGGACAGCTGGCATGGCTGGAGATGTAATTGCCACCAAAATTGTCGAGCTGTCCAAAAAGAACCGGCTGCTGATGGCAGAGTCGGAGGGTGCGAAGACCAGGGTGAAGCAGCTGACCAGTCGCATCCAGGAGCTGGAGCGGGAAGTGAGGGGCCTGGCCTTTCTTCCTCTGGAGGGGATTCCCAGCACCTGGGGCCACCCCACCCCCAGAGGGGAAACCACAATTAGGTGCTTTGGGTCCTCCTGCAGGGCGTGTGGGTCCAGTATGCCGCCAGTTCCTCAGTCCTTGTATTCTGAGAGGGGACAGTGTGCTGGGGAGCACGGGGAACACCGGTCCCTATGCAGCCTGGCCTAGCGGTTAGGGGAAAAACCTGGAACCTGGTGGCCTGGCCTTGACTCCTGGCTCCATCACGGACTTGCTCAGTGTCCCTGAGTAGCTCATAAACTCTCAGTGTCTCAGTTCCTCCCCTTGTCACACAGGGGGAGAAGAATAGCCCCTCTCAGGGTTTATAAGTATTAAGAGAGTTAGCATCACAAAATGTTCCAAATGGCACTTGCACTAGAGAAACATTTGCTGGAGAAATTCAGAGATCTTTGCTAATTTGAAGCCAGGACCAGAAATGTCAGTCTGCTTGCCGTCCGTGTAGCTCTCCAGTGGAGGGAAGGCACAGTCAAGTGGTCATGACCCTGTAGGAGTTCTACCAGAGCTTGTGTGCTAGGGGGGCCCACGTAGCTTTCCCTTATGAGGCCTGAGGAGAAGGAGAGCATTTCTCAAGTCGTACACTGTGTGCTGGTGCTGGACTGCCGATCCCATTCTGTCACCCTCTGAAACCCACCCCAGTCTTCAATCTTGGCATTGACTTAGAGCTGCTTTATTCTATTATGTATTTAAAAAAAAAAAAAAACCATCTCAGGTTTTGTGCCAGACCCTGGGGAGACCGAAGGGAACAAATTAGGCACGGTTGGTCCCTGCCCTCCTGGGGGACAGACCAACATAGAAACTGTGACATGGTTATAAACCGTGACAGAGGAATAGGGGTTGATGGGTTCCTGGAGAACATGTAGGGGCCAGACTCAGAAACGTGGGAGAGCAGTGTGACCAAGAGCAGAACAGGGTGGGGTCAGAGAGATGGGAGGGTGAGTATGGTCTTGGTGTGGAAAATGATCAAGAAACCATTAAAGGGTCAGTAGGCCAGCTCTCGACAGCATTCTCACCTGCGAGGCCATGAGCCAGTGTGGCGGGCGTCCCTGTGCCTCTGACCCTGTCTCCTGGTCTGTAACCCCAAGTACGTGATTCCTTTATTCTCTGCCCCCCTAGGCAGTTGTTAGAGCTCCAGGAGACAGGTTATGGCCACAGCGTCCTTGTGTATTAAGCTCTTAGTGAGTCCTGAGGCCGCTTCTCACGGTGCAGCTGGGGGGTGGGGCAGACAGTCAGCTCTTTTGTCGGCTGGCAAAGGAGACTCCTTCCTTTAATGATCCTAATAGGAACTGAAAGGACAGACCACCAAGTTGGGTGACCACACAGCCAGCGGGCACCCTCGCACCCCAGCTGGGCGGCACACTTGCCGAGCAGGGTTTAATATTAAATATGAGCTTTGCTTTTGCAGCTGCAGATGGCACTGGCCAGGCTGCCCACCAAGGGGGCCACCGACACAGGAGCCAAGGCACCGAGGGCCCAGATGGGAGACAAAGCCTTGGTATGAATGCTTGTCTGCTGGGGAGTCTGTAAGGCCGCCATGGGCCTGGGAGCATAGGCACCTGTGCCTGGGCTCTACCCACCCCCACCCCCATTGGCGAGCCTGGTGCCCACTGTCTCACTGCAGCATCCGCAGAGCAGCCTTTGCTCCGGGAGCAGCACCAAGCCAGGGGGCCGAGGCCATAGCAGAGACCAGGCTGGGTCTAATTCAGTCCAGAGACAAAGGGAAGGAGGCCCAAAGACCCTGAAACACCAGAACCTCAGCGGCAGGAGGGAAGCCTGTCCCAGACAGGCCTCCTGCTCTCAGCCCAGCCAGCCCCTTCAAAGCATGCTCTCTGGGGCAGACAACTGGCTCCTACCCCGCAGGCAGGCAGCTCCCCACTGCCCGAGAGCCCTGTCCTGTGTGGCTCAGGCCGTGTTGGGAGGAGTTCTCAGATCCACAGAGTAATAGTGACTCCAGGGGTGAGGGTTGTTCCCTACATGCAGCGAGCAGTCTCTGAACCCAGAAGATAGGACCAGCAGCTCCGAGAGAGGAAGGTGTTCGGACCCAGTGGGCTGCCGGTGGCACACAGCCCGAGTCAGACGATGGGCAGCCCGGGAGGCTGCACCAGGGATTTTCTCGGGGCACCAGGCCAGCTGGTGACAGAGGGAAGCAAGCCCCAGATGATGCTGGAGCCCCATCTCCCCTGTTGCCTGCACCTCTGGATCAGGCTGCCCCAAGCTCGTCCCATGGAGAATTGAGTCCTCTGGGTGTGCTGTGGGTCCTGGGATTCCAGAGATGGCTCTGTCTCCTTGAGGTCAGCCTCAGGTAAGCCTGTCTCGTTGCTGGGGAGGCAGGCACTGGACTGATCCTCTTCCGGGCCTTTCTGCCCCCAGGAGCTCAGCTGCCCCCGGCTTATCCCAAGCATTTAGGGCCTCCATGTCCCTGATTAGAGCTGCCCCAGTGGGACACCCCTTGTTCAGACACTCACTGGCCTGATGGCATTTTTCTGAGCCCTGTGACATAGAGAATCAAAAACAGAGCCCCTGTCCCCAGGAATCCAGGAGGGGAGATGAGGAGCCATTGCAGATGGGGCCTTCAGGGAGAGCCCCAGAGTCCTGAGTGTGCAAAGGAACCTGCCCTCCACTGTCCACAGCGAGAACCAGGGGTGGAGAGGAGCCGTCCTGGAGGAGGACAGGGCAGGGACTTTGGGGAGCATCAGTGTGAGTGAAGACCTAGAGGCCAGGAAGCACTAAACATGCCCATCCCAGTTGCTTTTCTGGGTAGAACCTGGATCACACTTGGCTGCAGCCCCTAGCCCATGGTAGGGAAGAGGGAAATGCACACCAGAAAAATCTGGGGTGGGGTCACCCACAGAGGGAGGCCTTGGGTAGCCACTGGCACAGGAGTTCTGACAATTCTGTGAATCCGGGAGGTTCCTCATGGGAAGAGTGCATGTGGGCTGCAAGTCTCATTGGCCCCTCTGATCAGGTGGTCAGGCTTCAGGGCAGCACTGGCGCAGTCTGCTCCCCTTGGATGGCTTCTCAGTTATTCCCTCAAAGAAAATAGCTCAGGCTGGAGTCGGGGCGGGGTGCCTGCACCCAGGTCCCCAGTAAAGCCTATGGAGTTGCACTGTGGGCAGAAAGAACTCTAAAATGATTGAGAGGAAGGGTTACCCAGCTGCCCAGGCTGGGGGAAGAGGGATGGGGCACCTTGCATCACCCCCTGTCAGAATCTGCCGCGGACAGCAGCCTTTGGGCGTCATCCTACCATCCCTCACAGTACCCTGGGTGTCGGCGTACATGTCGCCATTTTACAGATGATAGAAGGCTAGGAGAGGGATCGTTGCCCATGTTCCAGATCTAGCTCAAACCCATGTGCTCGTCCCACGCTCTGGGTGGACAGAGTGTCTGGGAGGTGGGGCACCCACAACCCCCTGCAGACACTCCACTCTGTAGCCTTGGCACGTTTCCGCACATGTGGGCATGGCACCCTAAGCTCAGGGCTCAACCCTGAAAGTGCAGCTGCCGGGATTCGAGCCCATGTGCCACCTTCCCCCACCAGGGTGCCCAAGCCACCAGGACTTACCTCCCTCCAGCCTCCACTGTGCATTGCTAGAACCTGCACCGCAAGGGTTAGTGAGGACTCAGTGGCTCATCCCACGTCCAGTGCTTAGCTCAGGGCCCGGCGTGTAGCTGGGTGAGCAGGGGCTGCTGCTGTCATCACTGTGCAGGCGACAAAGTGACCGCTTCCTCTGCTGTCTTTCCCGAGCAGCTGGAGACCCCAGAGGTGAGAGCCCTGCAGGACAGGCTGACGGCCACGAACCTGAAGATGAGCGACCTGCGCAACCAGATCCAGGCCGCGAAGCAGGAGCTCCGGATAGCCCAGAAGGTCTTCCAGAGCCAGGGCTCGGGGCTGCCCGGTGGGCCCTGTCCTGGAGCAGGCAGAGCGTGGCCCCTGGGCATCGTGCGGGCTCTGGGTCAGCTCCAGGTCCCGTGGCCTGTGATGAGGCAGCGGGGAGGTGGTCACAGGCTCTTGTGGTGCTGCCCAGCTCTGGAGTGAGGAGGACGGTGCCGTGCACCCAGGGAGAGCTCTCCAAGCCTGCCCCGCACCGTCCGGGTCCAGAGTAGATCATAGGCCTCCACTCAATAGGGCGCCTTTGACCAGACGCCTACCAAGACCTGCCCCCTGCCTCTGCTGTCTGTCACAGCAGAAAACCAAGAGGTGGTTTGTATATTAAAGGCCCCCTTCAAAGGAGAATGCTCAGACTTGGGACACAGGCCCGGCTGGTTTGTTATTTATTTGTATTTACATACTGAATTCTCTGGCATTTGTCTACCCTGTGGGAACCATTGAGCCTGGCCAAGATTCCCAAAACCAGTGTCCTACTGTGCAAACAGGCGCCAGAGAGGGGTACTCTGGATCGGGTTCGGGCCAGCCCCAGAGGGCTCTGAACACCGCACTTCGGCCACCATGGAGCTGAGCCCTCCTCGAAGCACAGCAGCCTGGTCGCCATCTGCTAATCCCCCTCCCGGCCGCGCCCGCGCTCACGTGGCCGACTTGGCAGTGGCCTTTTCATGGAGGGCAAGGCCCAGCGGCCATAAATATCTTGTCACCATCCAGCTTGACCTCAGTTCTAGGTGACAGGTGATCAGGTTCAGGAAGCAGGTGTTGGTCGGCTTTGAGGCACTCACCCCAGCGCGTGTCCAGATCTAGAGTCTCTGGGCATTGCTGGCAGTGCCGTGGCGGCATCTAGGCATGCTGGGGTGATGGGCTTGCTCCTTTCCCGAAGACCAGCCCTTACAACATGGGCAACTGGTCCTTGAGGGCTGTGCCCTGAGTGGGAGGGAGGCCCTGCTGGCAGCCGGCCCTGCTTCTGAGCACCCAGCAGGATTCAGGGTCTGCTGGAGCCTCCCTCCTGGCCACACTGATGACCCTGCCTCATTTCAGGTCTTGGCCAGCGAGGTTGGGGAAGACGTGAATGTACAGCAGCTCCTGTCCTCGCCAGGCACCTGGAGGGGTCGGGCTCAGCAGATTCTCGTGTTGCAGAGCAAGGTGAGTGAGTCGCCAGACATCTGGGCCCTGGACAGAGGGGCTTCCAGTGCCCCCCTCCCACCCTGGTAAGACCTGCCCTGCCTCACCCGAGAGACGTGCGCCCACAGAACCCTGCGAAGGCCTTAGGTCCTGCAGAGCCCTCTGGTAAGGCTGCTGTTTCCCATTCTCCCCAGCCAGCCTGGTTTTCATTTGCTGTTCAGTGAACAGGCACTTATATAACACTTACCACATGCCAGGCACTGGCCCTCCACCAGTGCCAACGCCTTTGGTTTAATTTATGTGACTCCAGGCAGTCCCCCCTCCCCCCCACCCAGTCCATGTAAATTTGCGTGACCATTATGATGGGAGGCTTTTTCCAGTCCTCTCCAAATGCTTGCCGTTCTCGTAACCCAGTGAAAACGTAGCCTCGTCTCCTTCTTTGTTTTCTAAATATTTGGGAGAGAACCCAAAGAGGCTAAGAGCAGGGCCTCCAGAGCCAGGCTGCATGGATTTCAAGTCCCAGCCCTCCCCTGCGCACTGTGGGCCCTCAGGCACGCTGCTGCCACTCTGTGCCTCCGTGTCCTCGTTTGTGTGATGTGGACCTGCCCCGGGGGTGGCTGGGCAGATTGAGGCGGTCAGTGGTCAATGCGTAGCAAGTGCTCCGTGGAGTGCCTGGCTTGCTGGCCTGGAGAGACAAGGGTTGGCTGTGGCTTGTCCCGGTTCCTCACACTGAGAAACACAGGGGAAGGTGTGTGAGCTCCACTCCGTGCCAAGCACATCGCCTTCATTCCCAGGGCCTTAGTGGTTACGTTCCTGGTGACTTCAGTCCACTGGGTCTGCTGTGGGATCCCTGAGGCCAGCACAAAGCAGGGAAATCGCAAAGGCAAGCAAACAAAAGCTGTAATTGATGGTGCCCAGTATATGGCCTTGGGGTTCAAGAGACCCAATAAGTTTCAGCCTGGTCTTTGTCACTGGACCTCGGGCAAATCATCTCATCTCCTTGTGCCTCGGTCTTCTCACCTGTGAAATGGGGCTGGTCACACTTTTTCATCGGGTTGTTGTGGGGTTAAGTGAAATAATGTCTGTAAACCACCCAGCACAGCGCCCGGCTGTAATAAGCTCTCTGCACATTGGATATTCTTGTTAGGAGGTTGAATGTTTAAGGATTCAAGTATGAACTCGTGTTGGTGGACACTTAGATGGCATCACCACACAGCACCACACGAGGGCACTTTTAGGTGTTTTCCAGGCCAGTCTCTGCCCTTGGCAGGTGAGCCCAGTGAGGGCACCTCCTCTCCTGCTCAGGTTTACCCACTGTCTCCCATCACTTGGTTGTGCCGACACGGAAATCATGAGAACAAGGCTCTTAGGCGTCCCCGGCTAAAACCCCAGTGTGGTCAAGCCATTGTTCTCTCTGCCATTTGCCGAGAGCCCGTGTGTGCTAGGCTCCGTGTTGAGGGCCTCACCCGGGGCATCTCGGGATTCCTCAAGTTGCCTAACCCTAAAAATCACCCATGAGGTTTGATTAAAATGCATATTCCCAGGCCCTTTGCCCTGGAGCTTTGATTTCTGGGCCCCAGAACTAGTCATTTCTCGGGGCTTGGGGAGGTCTTCCAGGCTCAGACCAGTATGGGATGCAGAGTCCTCCCAACAACATTACACAGAGTATGTTGAGCCCATTTTACAGACTAGGGGACTGAGACACAGAGAAGTTAACAGCACAGGCACACAGTCCATGAAGCTGGGAGCCAGTTTCTCAGCTTCCGGGCCCCACTCTCCCTCTGTAATAGTTCATGTGAATGTTCCCCTTCCCCCCCCACCCATCTCCCAAGGAACACCCTCCTGCTGCGTCTTGGGTGATCCGTTAGCGCCAGCTTCCTGGTGCTGAGACCTGCTGTCCTAGCCACACATGGCCCCTCGGAGCTGGGGTGTTGTCTGTTCCCCGTTTCTCTCAAGAAGCCGACTCCGACCGTCCCACCACAGTGCTGCTCGTGTGGGGCCGCCACCATCTCGAACAGTGGTTCAACCTCAGTCTCGGTGGGTCTCCCACGGCACCTCAGAGTGGCAGCGTCCGTGACTGTTGCCCGCGAACCATGAGCTTCATTGCCCTCAGGTTCGAGAGCTGGAGAAGCAGCTGGGCCAGACGCGGAGCCGGTCGGCGGGGACCACCAGTGATGAGCTGTCTGCCTGCTCTGACCCAAGGAAGCTGTCGGCACAGGAGAAAAACCTGCTGAGGATCCGCAACCTGGAAAGGGACAAACAGGAGAGCTGGGAGGTACCCGTGCTGGGAGGAGCTCAGAGGGTGGTGGGCGTGCCTGGGGGCCTCTGAGACTGTGGGCGGATGCTGGAGCCCGCCCTCCTGGGCAGGAGGCAGGGGGCACCTGTGTGCATGCTCCTCCCGTCCTGCCCCCCCAGCCTGGGGCCTCCCCCTGAGTCCATTGCATCAACTGTGGGTGGCCCCGTGCTGGGTGCTGGGGAGGTGCTGTCGCTGAAATTCCTCGTACCAAGGAGGGGCAGGGTCACAGCCCTGAGAGGGGTGATGGGGTTAGGAGGTATGGGGGCTGCTGAAGGAGATAAGGGGGATGCACTCAGCACCAGGGGCTGCCCCCTCGCTGGCTGGATTGAAAACATCCCAAGTCTAACTCTTCCGGGCTCAGGCCCTAAGCAGAATGAATGGTCTGGTGGTGGTCAAGCTTCAGGCTTTACAGGTAGATCCAGTGATTTGGGAGTCTTGGTGTCGCCCCCACTTTCTCCGGGTTGGCTCCACTCCCTCCCAGGGGGACCCCTGGTGGTCCCAGCTTCTATCCTCTAATCCTGCACCACCTCCTACCACCAACAAGGGCTTAGAACCAACAAAGTCCCAGAGTGGAGCATCATGGTTCTGGCTTGGGTCGTGTGCTCATCCTTGAGCTGATCGTTGTGGCTAAGGATATACCAGGTGCTTTCTTGGCTACGCTTCAGATACTGGGCCCCCCATGTCTAAGGAATGAGTCAGCCTCCCCCAGCTTGAACTGAGAGTGGGAAGGAGGGACCCTCCCCCTCAAAGAAAGTAGCAGGAGAAGGTGCTGGCGGGCTGAACAACAGGCCCGCTTGAGTGGCCCTGGCAAAAGGCTTCCCAACAGTGAGGCTTGGCCTGTTTATCAGGAGACTCTGTTGTGAAAATCACCCCATAGTAGCTCCAAACATTCTAGACCATCAGGTGTGCGGAGGGAGCAGGGAGATGGGAGAGGTAGGCAGGGCAGGTCCTGTAGAACCCTCCGTGTCAGCCAGGGGCTCTGGCTGTTCTCAGGAAGGCAGTGGAACCACCAAATAGTCTCCACTGTGGAAAGACATGTTGCGCCGTGCATTTGCGGAAGATCACATGGGTTGGGGGTGAGAGGGTTGGAAGACTCCTGGGCACTAATCCGCTTGAGATGTGACCAAGAGACTATAGCAGGACAGTAGGCCTGTAGCAGAAGGGCTGGACACCTGTGACAGAGGGTGGACCTTCCGGGGCTCAGTCACCAGTAAGAAATGGAAGGGAGCGGAGTAGGAAGAATTCTGGAGGATTGCCAGGGAGTGCGCTCAAGGGTGGAAGGGGGATTGCAATTTGGAAAGGTTGGGCTTGGAATGCACCCGGCTCGGACTTGCACAGCCACGCAGAAGAGAGCAGCGAATGCTGGAACGGTTGGACTGACGGTGAGCCACCATGGCGGGGAGCAGGAAGTGATTTCCTGTGCCCACCGGAGCCTGGAGTGCGTCCACGGCACAGCTCTGACTGCCTCCCACAAAGGGCTCCTGGTCCCGCGGATTCATTGCATCTCATTCATTTTGCGTCTCCATCGTTCACTTCAGCGAGGGTCTGAGCACTTTTCCAGCAAGAGCCAACCCTCAGGATCAAGGCGGATGAAGTCACCCTGCACCCCCACGTACACACTGTCAGAGAGTTCACCTCTGCCCCCATCACGGGTTGTAGCTCTACCCCGAGACCTCTCGTCTCCCCCTCCTCTCCTTCAGACTGCCCAGATGTCCCCCAGAGAAGGCCTCCCTGACCACATCCTCCCCCCCCCCCCCCACTTTTCAGTGAGCCTGTGTGAACCTTCCTGAGAACAGCCAGAGCCCCTGGCTGACACGGAAGGTTCTACAGGACCTGCCCTGCCTACCTCTCCCATCTCCCTGCTCCCTCCGCACACCTGATGGTCTAGAATGTTTGGAGCTACTATGGGGTGATTTTCACAACAGGCTCCCCCCCCCCCTTTTAATTGATCTGAAAGGCAGAGAGAGAGAGATACCTCCCATCTACTGTTGCACTCCCCAGTTGCCTGCAACAACCAGGACTGGGCCAGGCTGAAGCCAGGAGCCCCAAATTCATTCCAAGTCTCCCATTGGGTGTCAGGGACCCAACTCCTTGAGCCTTCCCCTGCTGCCTCCCAGGGTGCACATTAGCAGGAAGCTACAGCCTGGACTCTGACATGGGATGCTGGTGTCTTAACCTCTAGGCTGAGTGCCCAGCCCCTGCATTTGCCACTTGTGAACAATGTCTGTCTCCCCTGCTGGAATGCCAGCTCCTGGGTGACAGGGCTCTGCTTTGTTCTGAGCTGTACCCCAGCACTTGTCAGAGTGCCAAGCACTGGAAACATGACAGCAAAAAGGACTGAATGAGCGAGACTGCAAAGGCATGCGCATTGTGCGAGTTTCCTGCCTGTGGCCAACCAGGCCAGGCGCACTGTGGGGCGTGGTGCTGAGTGGTGGCAGTGGAAGTGGCAGGCGGGGGCTCCCTTCTTTCAGCTCCTGGTGGAGAGAGGCTTCGTTTGATCCCAGCACTGAAGACGGCGTTTCTCTTTCCCGGGATGTGTTGAGGGGTGGGGCTGGTGTACTCTTGGGAGGACACAGCCTGAGGCATGCCCGGGAGCTGATGTACAAGGTGCAGTCATGCTCTGTGCTGTCCGGCGTCACGTGCTGGGGCCAGGGCGGGAGCTGCAGGCGCCTGACATCCCCGAGAGGCCTGGGCTGGGCGTCAGAGCCCCAGCTCTACTGACCCTCTCTGTGCCCTTCGACAAGCGGCCCTACCTGTCCCCAGGGCCTCTCCCATCTGGGAGCTGGGGCCAGAGGTGGCCAAAGCTCCCTTGGCTGCTACACCCTCACTTTCTTTCCCCAGAAACTTGCTAATGAACGGAACACGCTGCAGAGAGACGTGGAAGAGCTGAGAAAGAAGTTCGAGGGCGTGAGTTCTCGGAACAAGGTGCTGTCGAACGAGGTGAAGACCCTGCGCGGCCAGCTGGGGACGCTGGCAGAGAAGGGCAGGCACGACGACGAGCTCATCGACGCCCTGTTGGTATGGCCCGGCTGGAGGCAGCACAGGGACTGGGTTCCTGGGCCCGCGCAGAAACCTGGGGCCCAGCCCCAGCCACAGTGCCCTCACTCACCCTGCAGTGCCACCCACCTGGGGGCCAGGAGCAGCTCACTGTGAGGTCTGTGAGGTTGGCAGTGCTGGGTGCAAGCCACAGGCCTGTGGACCCCCAAAGGAGGTGGGAAGGAGATGGGAGCCCTCTCTGGGTTAGCTTTTAGGAAGGGGTAGAAGGGACAGCCAAGGGACCAGGACAGCTTCCTGTCTGTTGATGGCATTGGGCCCCTCCCCTTCTGGGTACTTTATCATGGGGAGGCCTCAGGACGCCTCCTGGGGTTCCGTGTTGTAAACCCATTCCACAGACGGGGGCACCAAGACTCTCACTGGTTAGGTAACTCATCCAGAACCGCACGGCTAAGTGCAAACCAGGCTTGGCCAGCCACTTACCCCTTCACTGACCTGCAAGCCCACACTGTGTTCCGGACCCCACAGCCCAGCCTTTTCTCTCTGGGGCCCGAGGTGCCCCAGCATGCAGTGTCTGAATTCCAGGCTGTGCCCATAACACCAGGGGTGGTGCTTGGGAAAGTCGGGCCAGCTCAGCTACCCACCTCATCTGTAATGATTCCAGATGGCAGGGCGAGTGAGACAGGCCTGCCACCTCACCGCATGTCCCTGGGCCAGCTGCAAATCCTCTCTGAGCCCCAGCAGCCAGTTTTTTAAACAAGACGCAGGGCTGGGTGCCCTCCTAGGTCCTTGCATGCCACCCCCCTTTACACTGGATGGGGCACAATTAGAGCTGCACCCTAGCCACGCCGGTCACCAGCAATGTGTGTGCCCACAGCCTCTCTGCGCCTTGCTTTCTTCCCGCCCATTCCTGATCGCCAACCTCGTGCCCCCTGCTGGCCCCCAGGCAGGCAGCCTACTTGCAGGCATTTCCAGAGGACGGAGCCTCACTCAAGGGAGCCGCGCTCTGCCTGCAGGGTGGGTCTCCCAGCAGGAGAGGGTCAGGCTTCTGTCCTACCAGGGGTTTCCCCCACCAGTAAAGAGCCGCCTCTGACCTCTGTTGTCCCTGAGAACCCCGTGCAGGGAGAAGGAAGTGGAGGACGGAGGCAGGCCCGTGCTCCTGCTCCTCCAGGGAATGGTCAAGTCACACTGTTAGGCTCCTGTGAGCCCAGGGGGTGGGTGGGTATCTGCCCTTGCCCCTCCCTGCCTGAGGGCCATGGCTGACCCCTGCCTGCCCTCCTGCTTGGCCTCCCCAGAACCAGCTCAAGCAGCTGCAGGAGATTCTGGGCAGCCTGAGTCTGCAGGAGGAAAAGACACGAGCGTCACAGCACAACCGGGACCAGAAGCTCAATAGCGAGGCGCAGCGGAGCAGCAGCCTCGTGGCCCAGCTGCGGGCTGTGGTGGCTGAGCGGGAGGCCAAGGTGCGCCAGCTGGAGCTGGAGATCGGGCAACTCAGCGTGCAGGTGAGGAGGGCGCCCGCATGTGCTGACAGGCTCACCGGCTGAGAAACCTCAGGCCAGGACACATCCCTCCTGGCTGCACCTCACTCCCCAGCCTATTCTGTGCACACCTTTCCTGCTGGGCACGCAAACCTGGTAGTGTCTCCATGGCTTCCTGCCACCCTCATCAGCCTCACCCAGCCCTCAAGGATCCAGACTCTGTCCAGCTCACCTTCTCCCATCCCCAGCTGTGGCCTTCACCCCTCATGGTCCAAGAGGGTATCCAGGGCTCCAGCCATTGCATCCACATTCTAGGCAGGACCAAAACCACACTTCTCCATCCAGAACACCACCTGACTCACTCTTGCTGCCACCCCTCCCTCATCCCCTCCACCCTGCACTCAGGCCGCAAGGACACTGGCTCCTCACATGCTCCTGGCGTCTCCTCGCTCCAGGCCTTCCCCTCCCTGTCCACCAGCTATGTCTGGTCAGCTGCCCCTCAGCCTGTAGGTCTTGTAGTCATGGGCAGGACCCCTTTCTGTGCTCCGTGCCCCTCCTGGGTGCTCTCCTAGCTGCCTGAGCACCCCAAGCCAAACTTTTCTCACACCAGGAGGTCTTTGCCTGTTTCCTCCCCCAGACTCCCCTTGAGGAAGTGCAGACCGAGAGGCCCCCATACCTGGCCCCGGTCCAAGCACACAGTAAATGCTCATCTAACGAGAGGGCTCCTGAGCAGCTTTGTTCTCCCAGCTGCCTGGAGGCACAGCTGGGGGCCAGGCAGCTCCCGCTCCCTGGGGCTCCCGCTTGTGGAGGCCGTAGCAGTGGAGGAGGTGAAGGGAGGGGAGCCGGCAGCCTCTGGGGAGAAGGCTTCCGTGACAGGCACACAGGTCTCCAGGGGCACGGGGCCTCATGGCCCCTCATCCACAGGCAGACTAGCTGTGCAGCCAAGGGCGGACCCAGAGCAGCCTCACCCTTTGCTTCCTGGCATCTGTGGGCTTCCTAGAGGAGTGGGAGCCCAAGAGGCCCGGGCCTAGCCACAGGCTGGCACTGGCTGGCCAGCCTGCTTTGTCCCACCTGGGACCACCTGTCCCACCTGGCCTTGGTGGAGACTGCTGAAGCCCCCTCCTCCTCCAGGACTGAGGGAGAGCCTGGGGCAGGAGGAAGGCCCAGGAAGCAGTCTATGTGGCAGTAAGGGGCATCGCCTTGCAGTGCTCACCCCTTGTTCTATCCCAGACCCACCAGAGAGGGGCTGGAAACTTCTAGCACTTTCACCTCACCCACTGCCCTTGCTCCAGGCACACAAGGAAGATTCGTCCTCCTTACAAGGCCACCAGCCGGCTGGGGGCCAAGCACTGCCCTTTAGACAAGTTGGCACACACTGCTGGTTTTCTCCCAGTGCCTGGGGCTCGGGACATGCCAGATCAGGGCCTCGCAGGTACTGTCCGCGGTGGCCTGACCTCCCGCTGTGGTCCTCCTTTAGGCCAGTGCCACCAGGTACCCAGGAGGAGCAGGGGCTGGGGGAGGCGAGGGGGCCTGGGCAGGCTGAGACCCCACTGCCCGCTGTGGCTCCAGGTATCTGGCAGGTTCAGGTGCTTCAGCTGATGAAGACAGCTGACCCCAGGGCACACCTGGCGCTCATCCACTCATGGGGGCTGCCGACCTGGCCTGCCTGCGTGCGTGCGTGCGTGGCTCCCGGTGGGACCCAAAAGTAAAAGAGCTTCCTGGCCCAGTGACTGCACTGAAGAGAGGCATTATTGGATGGCATTGTCATGCAAGGGCTGCCTTCAGGACACAGACCTCGCTTTCCACTCCTGAAAAGAAGCCTCTTTCATAGCCCCTGAAAGCCTGAGAGCCAGCCCAGGCCCCCTCCTCCCTTCTCCAGGCCTCTGAGCCAAAGCCCTGAGCACAGAACCCACGTCTGTGCCCTGCAGTATCTTCGGAGTAAAGAAGTGGGCAAGGAGTCCCACGGGCCGGAGGTCAGCGCCGCCAATCCCAGGCTCCTGGAGGACCCAGGCCTGACCAAGTCCCCGGCCTCCGCAGGTGATCACGTCGGCCGGCTTGGATCTTCTCGGTAAGGAAAAAGAATGGGCTGGAGGGGACTGGGAAGTGAACATTAATTATTCAGAAGAAAGGGCGTTTCCTGCCGCCCTGATGGGTGGGAAGCCACGCCTGCATGTTAACATAAGTACACCCCTCCTCCATTCTTCCATGTCAGAGCCTCTCCCATTATATTCCCGCTGCATCCACCGGAGTGAGCCAGTTAGGCCCAGACTTTCTTACTTCAGGAGCACATTGGCTGCTTGGCGCTCCCTGGCATAGCCCCTCTGAGCCAGCCTCAAAATACATCTGCCCCTTGGGTGGTTCGAGGCCCCACTTCTGTCTCATGTTGCACAAGCAAGAATTCGGGGGGAAGGGGGCAGCAAATCCTCAGGGGTGCCTGGCTTGGGCTGCCACGAGGGCCAGCAGTGGCCCCATGCTCAGCTCCCGGCCCCCCTGCTGGCCCCACTCTGCCTCACAGGAAGAGTGAGGCGAGGCCCAGTGGGGCCCGATGCCTTCCCGCAGTCATGGGCCCTTTCTGCCTTCGCACAGCTCTGTGACCAGCCTAGGCCACACGCTGGTGGAATCTTCTCTCACAAGGCCATCCCTGCCCAGTCCCCATGGGCCTTCATCCAGGTATGACCCCTGGGCCCTCGCAGTCCTTCCCATCCTTGATGGCTCTGCCAGTATCCTCATCCCGTTAGGAGCAGGTGAAGCATAAGGACGGAGGGGGTCAGGGTAGTCCAGGGTCTTGTCCAAGGTGATAAAGTAAGCAGCTTCGGAACGAGAAATCTTGGCCTCTGACTCCCTGTCCAGTGTCCCTCCCTGCTACCAGGGAGTTAACATGAGAAATCTTCCTGGGCCTGGCTTCCAGAAACTTCCCTTGCCATCTCTTGCTCTCTGAGAATCAGGCTCCAGGGGGAGAATTTCAGGTCAAATGGGTTCCTACTTGAAGTCACGGATATCCCCCTCAGCTCTCTGGCTCCCTCTTTGTTGATAGAATCAAGCCTTGGGGCTTAATGGGCCCTTTGTTCTCACTGCCAGCTTCTAGACAAAGGGTAGCTTTGTCCTGCCCCTGAGCCCTATCCCAAGCCCTGCCCCCTGTCCACTGGAGCCGTGCTCCTGCCATCAGCACCGCACCTGACCCCTCGGGCAGGTCAACTCAGGTTCCCAGCACGAGGCCTCTGAGTGGCCGCAGTCCCACTTTGGGCTCGCTCTGTGGCTCCAGGCAAGCAGTCTCCCAGCGAGCACTCAAGGCGCTTGCTAGCTTGCCATTTGGCAGCACAGAGACCCTGGGCCGTGGCCAGCCCTGCAGCTGCCCCACCCTATCAGGCTGGGGTCACAAGGGCATGTGGGGGAGAGTGGCTGACACTGAGCTCCAGGGCACGTGCCACACTGCTGGGGGTGTGGAGGCCTTGTCACAGCACAGGGAGACGGGCAGGCTGTCTCTCTGAGGCTCTCTTCCCAGGAGCGGGAGCGGGGAGGAGGGCACAACGTCCCTTCAAGTCTCTTCCAGGCTGATAAAGCTGTGACCTCTGTGCTCCACAGGGACACAGGAGCTGCCCACACTGCCGGCTCTCCAGCTTCTTTCTTTTTTTAAGTTTTATTTTATTTATTTGAAAGAGTCACAGAGAGAGGTAGAGACAGAGAGGTCTTCCATCTGCTGGTTCACCCCCCAGATGGCCGCAACAGCCAGGAGCTGTGCCGATCCAAAGCCAGGAGCCAGGAGCTTCCTCCGGGTCTCCCACGTGGGTGCAGGGGCCCAAGGACTTGGGTCATCTTCTACTGCTTCCCCAGGCCACAGCAGAGAGCTGGATTGGAAGTGGAGCAGCCGGGACTAGAACTGGCGCCCGTCTGGGATGCCGGCGCTTCAGGGCAGGGTGTTAACCCACTGAGCCACAGCACTGGCCCCATCACCGGCTTATTTCTTGCACAGCACACAAGTAGTGGCCGAGCTCAGCCATGTGTGGGCCCTTGCCTCGTGGACCTTATGTCCCCTTTATTGGTGACAGGATAGAAGTTCCAGCAACAAGAGTGATCCCAGAGCATATAGGAGACGTCAGAAAGTTTGGGAAAATGGAATGGAATGATAAGTTTATTTGTCTGCAAAAAAATTTTTACATAATATGCATTTTCCATGAACTTTTTGAAGACCCCCTAATGTATCATTAGGACTGGCACAGATTGAACCCACTACCTTCAGGTGACCCCAATGGGGTGCCTGGGATTCAAGTGGGGGAGGGAGTCAGCCCCCTTCCTGCTGCTCCCCCTCTCCCCACAGTTGAGAATGGTGGAGGTGACTGGAGAACTTTCCAAACTGCAGCCTGCACACAAATGGCCTAGGGCCCTGCCAGGTTGGTTGCAGGCTCTGATTCTTCTGTGTTTCTAACAAGGTTCACAGTGATGCATGGCCACTGACTCGGAGACCAGGCTTTGAGCAGCAAGGCCTCAGAGCATATGAGGAGCCAGAGCGAGCCGAAGTCTGCAGTCCTCAGGGCCCACCTCACCCAGCCCGCTTCGCTTTCAGAGGGAGACCTGGGGCCCTAGACAGGGAGAGATCTATCCAAGACCACAGAGCAAGTCAGCCTCTGGACCTGGAGGCTGCAGCCCAGCCTTTGGTGCACTGCCCCCTCCACAGGGTCACCCAGGCTGTCCCCCAGGCAGAGAGCACTGTTCAGGACTCGTGTGTGGGCTCCAGAGGGCTGGGGGGCAGAGCTCACCTTCTGTCTGGCCCCAGTCTGCAGGCAAGGGGCTGGTTGGCAGGCCTGGTGGCGAGGAAGGATGCGATGATGATGAGCTGGATCAGGGCTGGGAAAAACTCACCGGGTGTCCAGGCTCCATGAAAGTGGATGGGCCTGGTGCCAAGGCTGGAGACACAGTGAGAGCTAAGACAGGCTGGGAGGGACACAGTCTGAGTACCTCTGGCCCCCAAGAGCCAGCTTCTATAGCAGCCGGTCTAATCCCAGCCCCGCATCCCACCCTGGATTGGGTGGACAGAAGGCCCAATGCAACTCTAGGCTTGGCAGGGTCTGGCTCTGGAGCCAGCTAAGCAAGGCCAAAGGACTTCACCTGGGCCGGGAACGAGGTGGAAGCTGAGCGAAGAGTGCTTCCTTCTGTGTCTCTCTCAGAACCCTCGCAAGTCCATCTTCCCGTCCTTCCCATGGCCAAAGGGCTAAGTCCATGTCTTCAGGCTTCAGATGACCTCTGCCCTCTGCCCTCCACCTTGATCCCAGGTTCTCGGACTCTCCAGAGCAAAAAGGCTGGCAGGCACAAGTGACAGAGATCAAGGCCCTGTGGCAGGCTGCAGAGGTGGAGCGTGACCGGCTCACCGAGTTTGTCAACGTCCTGCAGAAACGGTAACACATGGTGTCTGGGGAGGCTCTTTCCACATGCACCTGCATGGGCTGGGGACTGGGGCCTGGGGCCAGCTGGGCTCCCAGAGGCGTTGGTCCAGGGCAGCCCCAGACATGACTTGGAGCCCTGTGATCTTGGGGCTTTGATTGTCACAGTGTGATCTGTCCCAAGGAGCAGCCCCATCCTATGTGCACTCATGTCACCTGTGTGACAATGGGACTGTCACATGGGATGTGGCCCTTAGGTGGGAACATCAGGAGAGAGAGCAGGTAAGTCATTCAGATCCACCCACCAGCAGCGCAAACCCCTGAGGGCCTGGCACCGTGCCCGGTGCTACTGGAAGACACAGGAGAGACTGACATCTGGAATTCCTAAGAGCAGGGCTGACGAGGAAGCAGAGACTTCCCTGGGGGTCAGGGAAGGAAGCGCGTGGCCTGGGCCATGGACTGGGAGGCACAGTTTCTCCAAAGGGCTGTTGACAGAACTCCACTGAGATGCATCAGCGCTCGCTCAAGCAACCCTTCTGGCAAGAATTGCAGGCGCCCAGGCCAACATGTGGCCGCACCGTATGGCCTCCGCACTGAAAGATGCCCTGGGCACCACTGAGTTTTGGCCTCAGCGGGCCGTATTATGCATCAGTCAGGGCTCTTGGACAACAGACAGTAGAAACCAGTTCTGGCTAGATGTTGGGGGAGGCAGGTTCTGTGAGGCGCTGGTAGACTCCAAGCGCAGGGCAGGAGCAGAACCCACGAAGATGCAGGGATCATGGTAGCAGAACCCTGAGCAGTGTCTCCTGGGCCCCTAGGGTGACACAGGCCCGGCGGCTTTCAGTTCTTGTGCAGAGGATTCTGGGAGAGAAGGCCCAGCTGGCCTGTGCTGCTCCCAAGTCCTTGCACCAGTGAGGCTGCTCTGACTGAAGTGGGAAGTTTGCCAAAGGGAAACCATTGCCGCAGGAGTTTGGGTGCTGAGAAGGTAAAAACAGGGAGAAGTGGTCAGCTTCCATGTTTTCTTTCCATGCATTGCATACAAAGGATCTGGATTTCAGATAAACAGGTATCTGAGAAAAGGAACATTTTTTTTTCCCCCTGTAATTGAAGCCTAACAGATGATGCAAGTCTGCAGTCTACCAAATGGCAGACACACCTCCACTTGGGGCTTTCGCTGGCATTTCCCTAGGGTGACGCACGATAAACATGTGACCTGACAAACCATCCCAGACTCACAGCCTCAGGCGCGGTAGTCGGTTCTTCCTTCTGCTCCCCATGGCCTCATCCAGCTGGCAGCTCAGCAGGCGCCTCTCCTCCAGGGGACCCGGTATCTTCCGGGGCGTCTCCAGGCAGGATTGGGATCACACCTGCCACTCCCTGTCCACAGATACCATTGTTGTTTGGATCCTCAGGTTCATTCTGTGGCGCTGTCCCAAGTCCATCAGATTGCCTTTTCCACCCAAGTATTGTCTCCCTGGGCTGCTTTAACTAGAAAGGGAGGCCTGGGCACCTTCTGTCCTCAGACCTGTCCCCCACCCTGACTCCCACCCCTGCCACACACAACCTATTTGGAATTCCATCCTAAAGTGCGGGGACTTCCTTTGTTGGAGTCCTCAGTATGGACTCCTTGCTTTATCTGTAGTCTGTCCCAGTCTTGCACAGGGAGAGGGTATTCTCTGTGTCACCTCTGCCTCTCCCCTACTCTGCCCTACAAATCTCAGCTGCCTCAGCCCCTCCCCTGCCCAGTACCCCAGTCTCATGTCCTATCCCAGGCAGGCCACTTGCTCTGCTTGGCTTCCTCTCAGGCCCCAGGCTGTGGTCAGAAAGGGCCTCAGGTAGAAAGCGAGGATGGTGGTAGAACTCATGTCATCTGTTTCCCTTCTCTCAAGTCTTGTGTCCAGTGTCCATTTTCTGAAAGCAAGTTATTTCCTATATTTTTTCCATTTCTTTCATTGTTTACCACAGGAGGGCCTTGTCTGGTTAGTCCTGCATGTCAAAAGTCTCTGCCTCTGTCTTGTGTTTAAGAAGCATGTGGCTGGATTGCTTTTAAATCTAGTCTGGGAATTTCTGTGAACAGTGGATTAAGTACATTTTCACTTTTGTATTACTTGATCACCTTCTTTAATATTTTCCATCTGTCATCATTGCTCTTTGCTCCCTTTTCTCCTTTCTTTTCCCTTGTATTGGACTGATTGAGGTTTATTTCATTTTCTTTCTCTGTGAGTTTGGAAATCATAACAGTCTATCTCTGTTGAGTAGTTACCCTTGACTTTTAACATAAAACTCAAGTTAGAATAAAAAAAAACCTCAATTTAGCAAGTCTAAAGTCAATGAATTTCTTTATTATAAATTTGAGTACTAGAACAAGTTTAGAATTTTTTTAAAAAAGATTTTATTTATTTATTTGAGAAGTAGAGTTACAGACAGTGAGAAGGAGGAACAGAAAGATCTTCCATCCACTGGTTCACGCCCCAAATGGCCTCAACAGCCGGAACTGAACTGATCTGAAGCCAGGAGCCTCCTCCAAGCCTCCCACACAGGTGCAGGGGCCCAAGCACTTGGGCCATCTTTCACTACTGTCACTGGCCATTAGCAGAGAACTGATTGGAAGAGGAGCAGCCAGGACTAGAATTGGTGCCCATATGGGACGCTGGTGCCTTAGGCAGATGATTATCCTACTGAGCCAGAGAGGCAGCCCAGTTTAGAATATTTTAACTTTGATTTCTGCACTTGTGTCTTTGATATATACCATTTTTAACATTTTACTTCCATATTCTTTTTAAAAAATACTTATTTATTTGAGAGGCAAAGAGAGGGAGAGACAGAGAAAGAGAGGTCTTTCATCTGCTGGTTCATTCCCCAGATGCCCACAATAGCCGGGGCTGGGCCAGGCCAAAGCCAGGAATTCCATCTGGTAGTCCCATGTAGGTATCAGGGACCTGAGTCCTTGAGCCATCACCATTGCCTTCAGAGTACACATTAGCAGGAGGCTGGATTGGAAGCAGGGGCAGGGTTTGAACCTAGGCACTCCGACAGGAAATGTGGGCATCCCAAGTAGCAACTTAAGCCACTATGCCCTGACACCTGCCCCCCTCATTTGTTTCTCTGGGACTTTGGAGGTGCCAATGGTCTCTGATAAGTACTTTATGCTAGTTTATTGGCTCAGGATTTTTCTGGACGCCGAGTGCTGCGCTTGTCCCCGCCCCCACTGCAAGGCCCGGGCAGACGGCAGGCTTCTGTACCACTTCCCTGGGCTTGCAGGTAGACACCACCTTCATCCTCTTGTTGCAACAAGGCACTCTTGGGAGACTTCCAGAGTTATGCAAAGAGCTCATGTGCACGCTGCGTTACAGAAGCCCGAGTTTATGTCTTCTAAACCTCTGCCTTCTGCTATGGCAAGTTTGCCTTTTATCAGTGTATACTTACTACAGAAAGTATCCTTTTGCAATCCTCAGTTCCTCACAGATAAGAGCTATTAAAACTTCCCAATTTTGTTCCTTCCCATCCAATAATACACACACACACACACACACACAAATCTGCACACAGAGGTATTTGTATATACTCACATACATGACACACATCCCTTTAAATATGGACTCACATTAAACACAGATTTGTACTTTTGTGAGAGTTTATCTCAACTTCCTAAAAGTGGAATGCCTGAGTGAAATAACACGCACATTTAAAATGTTCACAAATAATGGTAAATTGCACTCCTAAAGTGGCTTATTTTATATCCCCATCACTAGTGCAAACTATTGGTCCTGTCTCTGTATCCTCACCTGCCCTAAGTTCTATCCATCTTTGCCATTTTTGCCAAACTGGCAAAGGAACACCAGCATCTCGTTGTTTTCACCTGCTTTGCTATGACCAGAAGTGAGGAGGAGCATGTTTTTCAGTAGCCTTGTATGCATTGTTTTCTGTTTTTTTTTTTTTTAAGATGTATTTATTTTACTTGAAAGTCAGAGTTACACACAGAGAGAGAAGGAGAGGCAGAGAGAGAGAGCAGTCTTTCATCCGCTGGTTCACTCCCCATTTGGCCGCAACACACAGACACACAGATCTTCCATCTGCTGGCTCACTCCTCCAATACCCACCATAGCCAGGGCTGGGCTGGGCCAAAACTAGGAGCCCAGAGCTCTATCTAGGTCTCCTATGTGGGTGCCAGGGTCCCAAGTACTTGAGCTATCACCTGCTGCCTTCCAGGGCATTCACCATCAGGAGCTGGGACTCAAACCCAGGCACCCTGATATGGGACGTGGGCATCCCGAGCAGTTGTCTTAACCACTGCACTCAATGCCACCCTACGGTTAGTGTTTGGAGGCTCCACCAAACTGTTTCCCACCTTGGCCACATTGTTTTCTGATCCCACCAGCAGCGTCCAGCGGTTCTCACCAACACGTGTTAGCATTTCCCCTGTTTTCGTGTATAGACGTTCTAGGAGGTGTGAGGTGACCTCACACGGTGGTCTGGATGTACCCTTTCCCAGTGACTGGTGGTGCTCAGCGCTTCTTCATGTGCTTATTGGCCATTTGGGTATCTTCTTGGGAGAAATACAGGTCTTTTGTCTCCTTTTCAATTGGGTTGTTGATCCTTATGCTGTTGGGTTTCAGGAGTTCTTCATACTTGTACAGGTTGAAATGCTTGGGACCAGAAGTGGTTTGAATTTCAGTTTTTGTGAAAACTGGCACAGACATAATGATACGTCTTGAGGATGGGGCACAAGTCTAGACATGAAATGCATCTATGCTTCATATACACATAACCTGAAGATAATTTTATACAATATTTTAAAGAAATTTGTGCCTGAAACAAAGTTTCGTCGTGTGCAGTTTTCCACTTGTGGTGTCAAGTCCATGGCCCAAAAGTTTCATAATTGGAGCATTTCGGATTTCGGATTATCAGATTGGGAATGATCAGCCTGTATTTTCTGGAAATGCTTTCTAGTGTAAGCTACTAATCTTTGGTAACTTGCTACATAGCAGTAGGGAACTGTACACACTTTACCTTATCATTAACTGTGAAATCAGACTCCCTTACAAACTTAGGAAAAGCTGTCTGTTTTTAGGAATGTCCAGTTCCTTAGAGGTTGGGTAGAACTCTCTCAAGAACCTATTGTGGCCAGTTGTCTTTTTTGGAGGTGGAGTTGCTCTTTTTTTGTGGCTGTTTTTCTTTTTTTCTTTTCAAACACATATACTGGTCCATTATAAAGGCTATTACAAAAGGATACCTCAGAGGGAGATCTTTGACAACGTGTTTTATACTTCAGAGTTTGCTTCTGTTCCTGACATGACACAGCCCATCTTCTCGGTTGCTCAGAGTATTAAGTGAAATAATGAGTATGCAGTGCCTTAACACAGTGGCTGTACACTAACACCCTCCAGAACGGTGCCGGCTGTGTTGCTGTGAGATGCTCTGCTTCACCCTGGGCTGTGGGGTCTGTCTCCCAGCGGGGCCTCGCCGGGTGTCCTTGGTGCTCGTGTGTGCCCACTGAGCTCTGTTCATCTGAAAAACTCTGACCTTGTTTTTGAGGTCAGGGAAATGTTTTTATATTCTCATTACTGCTTTTCCCCTCCTTCCTCTCTCCCCCTTGAAGTCCTGTTTGGATTTCCCCTGCCCTCCTCAGCTCCTGTCAGTTCACTGGCAGCTGCCATTTTTGGGTTATTTTGACTCAGGTTGCTGGAATAATCCCCATACTTTATCTTCAAGATCTCTGATTAGAGTTTCGCCGGGGACCATTTTATTGGAGGAACATGCTTAAGTGTGCGGTGCTAGTAGCTGTAGACTGTGTTAGTACAGAGTTCAAGGTTTGCCATTCTTTTTTTTTACCCTTCACTAGGATGGAAAGACCACTCCCTCCCACACTGTAAGCTTCAGCGCTGCCCCTCTGATGGGCAGGTGTGTGTGTATCCCTGTGGGGCTGTTCCTAGGGGGCTCTGGTCGTCTGCTGAGCCTGTGGGGTATCACAGAGGTGTGACATGCCATCGGGAGCCACAGGAAGGCTGTGAGCCAAGCCCCAGTGGGGGCGAACAGATCTACAGGGGAAATAACCCAATAGCAGGTCTTCTGTGAACTTGTGACGGGCATATCAGAGGGAAAACACTAAGCATAAAAGTAGCCACCAACCCCTGGAGAAGCACATCGTTTATTAAGGAAGGAAATGCCGTCATTCATGCACTCCGCGTCCCAGCGCTGAATAGTCGTCCTAATACCCGCGCTGGGGTGGACAGGACTGGGTGCCGTGTCCCTTGTTCCCAGCTGTTGCACCTGTGGGTGCTTTAGGGCACACAGCAAAAAGGGGTTTTGCAGATACAGTTCTTGTTATGGACCCTAAAATAGGAAGATTATCCTGGATTAGCGGGTGGGCCCAATCTAATCACTTGATCCCTTAAAAGCAGAGAAATTTCAGAGAGATGCCATGTAAGAGGTCAGAGAGACTCAAAGCATGCTCAGGGTCTCCAGCTGGCTTTGAAGGAAGGACAGCCACCAGGAGCTGACCAACAGCCCCCCAGAAACAGGGGCCGTGGTCCTTCCACTACCTCAGACTGGGTTCTGCAAAACCCGGAACGGGCCTGGGAGCAGCCTGGCCCCCAGAACCTCCAGATAAGAGCCCAAGTCAGCTGACACCTTGAGTTTGGCTTGTGGAACCCGGAGCAGAGAAACCGAAGAGCCTGCCAGGCCCCTGACCTGCGGATCAGTGAGAGAACAGCTCGGCATTGTTCTCCGCTGCTGAATCTGTGCTTGTTTGCTGCAGCTGCAATGGCAGAGACGCCCTCGAAAATCGATTCAGCCAGAAAGAGCAGAGGCAGTTCTGCTTGGCAGGAGAGAGCGCTTCACTAAAATAAAACTAAATTCTCATGTTGCATGACAGGAAATCAAAAGATTATATTTAAGCCTTAGAAGAGGAAAAACCCAACAAAACATAGACGCATACGCGTCTGTAGAAAGATGGCAGTGAATATTCAAAGAAAACAACGAAAAGCATCCTAATAGCTGGTTCGGGACAGCAGGGACTGGGAGTGGTGGGGCTTGGGGGCAGCTGCCGAGGTTTTCGTCTGACGCCTTGTAGGGTGCAGGGGGCACTGTTAGGTTTCTGAAAGCACGCGTGGTGTGACTACGTGGTGTGACAGGTCCCATCGCCACCCACGTGGGATGTGCCCACCTGTCCACCCAACCTGAGCAGCTGGGAGCGGGGCTGCCCCTGGCGGCCAAGGGTGAGGCAGCCCTCAGCTCCGCTCTCTGTGCCCAGGGTGGAAGAGAGCAACAGCAAGCTCCTGGAGTCTGAGAGGAAGCTGCAGGGGGAGCGGCTGCGCACCGTGCTGCTGGAGCAACACCTGGAGAAGCTGCGCCTGGAGCCAGGGCGGGCGGCCCCCAAGGGCAGGACAGGTAGGGGCCAGGGCCCCGGGCCGGCCCTGCTGATGATGGAGGGGCCCTCCCCGCACCATTTGGCCTCTTGGAGGGAAGCGCGGGAAGTGGAGCTCCCATCAGGGAGGCGCCTGCCCACCCTTCACCTCTTTCCCCTGCCTCCCAGTCAGAGCTAGGGAGCCCTGAATGCCCTCAGCCACCTTCCCCTGTGCCCCACCCCAGCCCCCAGCCCCCAGTCCTCAGGTCCTCAGGAGAGCGGGTCTGGGGGCAGTGGCTGAAATGAGAGAGCAAGTCCGCTTTTGCCTCCCGCAGTGGCCTGGCTCATCTAAGCAGGGCTAAAGTCCTCATGGGCTGGGGACCCCCGACCCCCACTCCTCTGTCTTGTAGCCCCGCCATCCTCCCCACACTGCCTCCACCTCGTGGCCTTAAGACGGCTGCTCCATACCTTTTAGGGGAACACGTGTCCCCTCAGCCCCTGCCCCACTGACCAGCCCCAGGCACAGAGCACAGGCAGCCATCCGGAGCTGCAATTGGGGACCCTGTCCTTAGTTGAGAGACCCATCCATCTAAAACTGCATGCACAGGTGCATGCTCCAGACCTGCAGCCTCAGCGCCTCGTGGGCTGGGGCGAGCTGCCGATGCGGGATCCCAGGGCCAGAGGGATTCCTGGGATAGCTGGTGCCCAGGGAGGAAGACGGCAGCATGGAGCACCTAGGCTTCCCTCCCTCTCTGTGAGGTGCCCAGCCCACCCCTGCAGGCTCTGGATGGAGGAACGACCATTTGGCCCTGCACTGTCTCTCAACTCCCCAGCACCCCACAGCCGAGGACACTCAGGCCCCTGTTCCCTGAGTTGGGACAGTACCGAGGGACATACCAGCACCAGGGCACCAGGGTCCTCAGTGCCCCCTGCTCACTCCCAGGACTCCAGGGGCTTTCTGGGGGTCCAGGTGGGGAGGAGACCCCAGGCTTAGCCCTGCGGGCCCCCTTGGGCCCATGGGAACAGGTTCTCTAGGCTCACTCACCTCCAACCCGGAAGAGCTAAGCCATGGCAGGAAAATCCCCCTGCTCCTGCCTGGGCGGTGGGGGCACCTGCCTGAGAGACAGTGTCCGTGTGGCTCTGCTGCCTGTGCTGTGACA